>NC_083239.1:41426538-41741181 GCF_032191835.1 Heteronotia binoei | reverse complement strand
TAGGGGCAAATCCAAGGCTCTTTCTGAGGGAAAGCTCTCAAAGTGATGGCACACCATGTCACAAAGCAGAGGGAACTTGAAGGCTTTGCTGAGGAGTCCTGTCAGTGCCAAAGAAGAGACTCCTGGTTCTAAAATAGAACACAAATGCACTGGGAGAGAGGCTAAAAGATCTTGTGGCTGTGAGGAAATCCCAGAGAGGGATAATAGCTGTGTGGGACTTAACACAAGGGCGTTGAGGTGCTGGTGTGATAGCCCTCAAGGGTGTTAGTTCCTAGCAGGGCCAGCTTGCCCACTAGGCAAACTAGGTGGTTGCCTAGGGCACTGGGAGGGGGGGGTGCCGAATTGGGCTCCCCTCCTCCTGGTGCTCAAGACAGCTGCCTAAATTTGCCTGCCTGCCTCCCTGCCACCACTGCCAGTCCCCTCCCTTCTGCCACACTCCCACCCCACCCGAAGCTCACTGCAACAATGCTTAGCCTTATTGGCTTTGAGGCATCTGTGCTTTTTTTGAACAGATCGCTGGAGGAAGCTTCACTCTCCCCCCATTTCCAGTTCTGGAAAGGAGGGAGGGGGAGAAGCCTCCTCCAGTGGTCTGTTCAAAAAACGCACAGATGCCTCGAAGCCGGTACGTCATCGCAGCAAGCTTCAGGCAGGGGCGGGGATGGGGTGTGTGGAGCACAACAAGCTTCAGGCAGGGGGGAGCCAGTGGAATGCAGTGAGCTTTGGGCAGCGAGAGTGGAGCGCAGTGAGCTTTGGGATGCGACGGGCAGGGAGCCTGCCTGGGGCGCCATGCGTCCTTGAGCCAGTGCTGTTTCCTAGGTATTACTCTGGAATATACCTGTGTGCTAATGGAAAGTGTTTGTGTGGGAATATACAGTATCTGTCACAAGTTCAGACAGAGAGCAAGTGAGTGAGACAGTGTGTGCGGATTTTATATATAACAAAAGCCTGAACATATTTTATACATCTTTCTCTGACATAAGAGTGTTTTCCAGAGTTAAGGGAACACTGCCTGTTTGTTTATTTTATATTACTTCAGCCTGCCAATGTCTTTAGTGTTCTCAGATTATTATCTGAGTTTCTGCCTGCCAACTGATTTACCGTAAACAGCCAATAGTATTATTTTTTCCCTTCCTTGCCTTCTGTAAATGAATACACTTTTTGGTTTAAGAACATAAGAGAAGCAAAGTTGTCTTTGCTCAAGAAAAATGGCCCCAGAGCAATTCAATTTATTCCTTACAGCACAGATCATTATACACACCGCTCAGCGTTTTAAAACAACTGAACATGTTTTGTTCTCTTGCCAGTTTTACCAGGAAATATGTGCTACATTTATTTTCCCTCTGGTCAGGAAGTTTCTGGACTGTTCTGACTCTGAGCTTCTCATGGGCGTTAACATGCAGACTACAGCTTCTTGCGCAAGGTTTTTTGCTGCCGCCTGTAAAGTTTGTAAGGATATTTTATGTAATATTCTGGTTTCTTGTCTATTTTAATTGGTTTTTATATCCCATTTAACTGACGGACCACTTTTAAAACTCTGAGCAGTGTGTATAATGATCTGTGCTGGTCATAAATCATAAGAAATGAACTGAATTGAGCAAACCAATTTACGAAGGCCCTCCAGGGCTGGCCCTAGACTGTCTGGCACCCAAGGCAAGGCTAACTTCTGACACCCCTCCTCCCCCCCGCACTGATAACATTACTGAGTCACATGGAGGGCGCCCAATTCAGCACCCCGGAAGGCCAGCACCCTAGGCAATTGCCTAGTTTGCCTAGCGGCAGGGCCGGCCTGCAGTAGCTCACAGCTTTCATGCCAGTAGCTCACAAGACTCCGGAGCTTAGAGCAAAAAACTCCCCTGGAGGCTTCTGATCCTGGCAGAGCATTTGAGTGCAGAAATGTGCAAGTGGTGATTCAAAGCCCTGGGGCAAAGCTCTGTTTATGCAAACGTCACTAACAGTGTTCCCTCTAAGCTGAGTTGGCTTGAGCTAGCTCACAGATGTTTAGCTTCTAGCTCACACCTTTTTGTCTTAGCTCAGGAAGGATGACCCCAGAGCACACTAATTTGTGCAGCAGCTCACCACTTTAATGCCAGTAGCTCACAAAGTACCATTTTTGCTCACAAGACTCCATGGCTTCGAGGAAACATTGATCACTAACTGATTCCCCCTCGCAAAAGAGAGGGAGGCAAAAACGGAAGGAAGGTCCAGACTTCTCAAACATCTTGACTTCTCAGCTAGGGAGCTCAGACAGCCATCCACGCGGGGTGAAAGTGCTGATACCCATAAAGACTGGACTTTCTCCGATTCGATGACAGGTGAGAACAAGGTTCCTGATGACTGGGGAAGGGAAGGCAGATGTTGCTGTCTGACCGTGCATTTTAAATCCAGGACGGAACAGCAAGGACATCGGATCAAACTGCTCATCTGACCACAGCCTCTATGGCACTATACTCCATTGAAGCCCACCCTCCCCTCCCCCTCCTCAGCCTCTGCCCACCCCACCAAAAAAAAAAAAATCTTCAGGAACTATCCATCCCAGAGCTGGCAATCGTACATAGACTCAAGATGTGGCTTTAGTGTCAAATGTAGCCAGATTTTGAGCTGAAACATTTGCAAGCTTTCATCCAGACACTAGCAGTTCTTCGCTTTAACACATAAATTCAAGGTGGCATTATATGTGCTCTCATGTGGCTTTTACATCTATTGTTTGGCTCTTGAAGCCCCCGCTGCCCCATCAGCTGGCTGACTTGGAGAAGGCATTTCTCTCTTTCAGTCACTTCTCCAAGCCAAGCCAGCCAACGGCTTAGTGAATGCATTTCAAGTTGCTTTCTTTCTCACTTTCTCTCCCTCCTCCCTTTTCCATGTATTTTCCTTCCTTCCTTCCTTCCTTCCTTCCTTCCTTCCTTCCTTCCTTCCTTCCTTCCTTCCTTCCTTCCTTCCTTCCTTCCTTCCTTCCTTCCTTCCTTCCTTCCTTCCTTCCTTCCTTCCCTTCCCTCCCCTCCCCTCCCTCCCTCCTTCCCCATTGGCCAGTTGACTGGGGGCGGGAAGGACCCTGGAAAAGTGGGGAACCCCTGCTTAGACTTGGGGATTGGCAAGCCATGTGTGTGCGTGTGATGGATTAACTATTTTCAGATTATAACACATGGTTGAATGTCTCTTAAAATTTCAAATGCAGCTCTGCAGGGTCTACGAGGCAAAGATGTTTCCCCATGCCTATGGTTGAAGATAGCAATGGTTCCCACCTGGTCTCCCTTTGTGGAGAGTGGTTAAGTGTGCGGACTCTTATCAGGGAGAACTGGGTTTGGTTCCCCCACTCCTCCACATACACCTGCTGATGTGACCTGGGCCAGCCACAAGCTCTCTCAAGACTGTTCTGCTCAAGAGCTGTTCTCAGAGAGCTCTCTCAGCCCCACCTACATCACAGGGTATCTGTTGTGGGGAGGGGAAGGGAAGGGAAATTTGTAAGCCACTCTGAGACTCCTTTGGGTAGCGAAGGGTGGGATATAAATCCAACTTCCTCTTCTCTTCTTCTTCTTCCTTTCTTCCCCGCTATATGGTAAGGGCACAGTTTGGCGTAGGCTTCCTAACCCTCCCGCCCTGGCGGGGGCCCCAGGATTTCCAGCCTCTTCCCCCGTTCCCCAAAAAACGGAAGCGGGGGGAGGGGGGAAACGGCGCCAAGGAGCGTGGCCCAGTGAGTGGCAGGGGCCATGCTCCAGCGGCATTTGTCCCGGGCTGACTGCCCTCTGGCCGCTTTTGGCCTTGCTTCCTCAGCGAAGGAGAACCAGTTGTCTCCTTCGGGTCCTCTTTTCTTTCGGGTCCTCTTCCTGCTTGGCTTCCGGTCCGCAGTGTTTCTGGCCCGGCCTGCTACAGCCTGGGGATGTCGCGGCGGGCCTTGAGGCGGTTGCGGGGGGAGCTGCGCAGGCAGGCGCTGCCGGAGGCCGAGGAGGAGGAAGAAGAGGAGGAGGAGCAGCCGCAGCAGCTCCCGGTGCAGTCTGGGCAGGATGGAGCGAGCGGCAGGCGGAGGAAGCCCCGGCAAGAGGCGGCAGGGCGCGTCGCCAACCTCTTCGAGCTGGTGAGAGGCCCGGGAAGGCTCGGCATCGCTTGCGCTGCTTCCTTCCCTTCGGCGGCTCCCGCGGGGAGGAGGGGGCGTCTGGGCTGGGCTCCGAGCTAGGGTTGCCAAGTCCAATTCAAATATCTGAGGACTTTGGGGGTGGAGCCAGGAGACTTTGGGGGTGGAGCCAGGAGTTCAGTTATGCTTGTCACACCCTTGCTCCTGGCTCTGCCCCTAATGTCTCCTGGCTCCACCCCCAAACTCTCCTGGCTCCACCCCCCAAAGTCCCCAGATATTTCTTGAATTGGACTTGGCAACCCTAGTTTGGTGTGCCTTTATGCGCCGTCCACAAATTGCAAACTGAACTGAATTTTTAAGGCATTGTAAATTGTTTTAACTGGATTGTAATGTTGTTTAACTGGAATTGTTGCCCCCACCCGCCGCTCTGAGCTGTGTTGCCCAGGGCAGAGCGGGCTATGAGTAGAATTAAATAAATAAGCAAATAAGTATATGTCTGTATTCCTCTTGTATGCTGGAGATTCTTTTCCTCTTTAGTTCTGGGTTGCCCTCCATTTCTCATGCACATCTCTGCCTAATGTTCATATTAAATGCCATCTCTCACCCACTCGGGAAACATCCACAGTTCTAAAAATTAATATGGCTTTAACTCAGGGTGGAAATAGCCTTCCTAGGGCTTGCGTGAAAAGATTCCCCTCATCTGCCACTGCACACATTTAGAGCAGAAAGAGGGGGAAGAGGGAGCTAGAGAGATGGAATTCATCAATACTTAATAGAACAGAAGAATGCCTAGGAATCTCCATTATCACTCACTTTAACCCTTCACCGCAACACAAAGTGCTCTCTTTCAAGAAGTAGAAAGTGCTCTCTTTCAAGTCAAGTTGGAATTCTGACACATTGTGGTGAATGCAGCCACAAAATGGCTGCTACAAAATGGCTGCTGCTGAAGGCAGAGCCACCCAGCCACAAAATGGCTGCCACAGTTTTCCTTCAGTCACACAATGAAAATCTTGTGCGGTCATAAGAGTAATCCGAGTAATCTTGTCCCAGGGAATTTAACTTGGGTTCCTGTATTTCAAGAATACTGATTAGTTATCACAGTCCTCCTGCCCAAGAAGGATATGATTTTCTGTTTCTCAGACTGTCATCTAGTGGACAAAAGAGAAAACAGTTTTCTGCCTGGGGCAGAAGAATCATGCTTTGTTGGCAAAAGACTTTCTCCAAGGATAACAGGTGACAGCCAGTTTATGCACACTCAGATAACGACAAAACCAGGCTGGGTTGCCTAAGATTTCTGTCATGACTTCTGCATTCTGTGGTGCACCTTCACCAATGTTTTTGTAAGCCCAAGCAGACAGCTAAACAGTTTACGTGGCACTATTGCCTACACCGTTAGGCATTTTAACTTGCATGGTGCCTGCGAATATTCAAAGATAAGCATTTACCCCACAAGAGCTGCAGACAGACAGGCAGCTCCGAGCACATCGGAGGCGGGGCTAAGTTCTCTGGTTCAATGCGGTGCAGAGAATTGCAATCACACACAGTAACCCAAGGTGCCTGTATATTGCATGGGGAGCAGAGCATCCACAGTGGTGCGGTGCACCAGAGCGTGGGGAGCAGAGCGTTCACAGTGGTGCGGTGCACCAGAGCGTGGGGAGCAGAGCGTTCACAGTGGTGCGGTGCACCAGAGCGTGGGGAGCAGAGCGTTCACAGTGGTGCGGTGCACCAGAGCGTGGGGAGCAGAGCGTTCACAGTGGTGCGGTGCACCAGAGCGTGGGGAGCAGAGCATCCACAGTGGTGCGGTGCACCAGAGCGTGGGGAGCAGAGCGTTCACAGTGGTGCGGTGCACCAGAGCGTGGGGAGCAGAGCATCCACAGTGGTGCGGTGCACCAGAGCGTGGGGAGCAGAGCGTTCACAGTGGTGCAGTGCACCAGAGCGTGGGGAGCAGAGCGTTCACAGTGGTGCGGTGCACCAGAGCGTGGGGAGCAGAGCATCCACAGTGCTGCGGTGCACCAGAGCGTGGGGAGTCGAGCATTCACAGTGGTGCAGTGCTTGGGTTGTCTGTTTTTTTTGTTTTGTTTTTTAACCTTGCTCATGTGAATATGTGCAAACAAGGAAAAAAAAAACCCACCTGGAATGGATTGGTGGGTTCACACCACCAATCTGTTTTGTGGGTGCTCCCCTGCATCCAGGCATCCGGCAATGCGCCACCCATTCCACCCGGTGGCTGTTTCCCCCGTCTTTGACTTATCTGCCACCAGGGTGAGTGTGAGAGGGGAATGGCTGGCAGCTGTGCCTGTCTGACCATGCCCTTTAAATTCACCTAGAGCAAGTGCCTATGTCAGGCCAAAATGCCCATCTGGATGTCACTAAGGAAAAGCTAAAGAGTTTGGGGTGTTTTAGTTTAGGAAAAGATGACTGGCAGAGAGTTTTGTAAAATTATGCAGAAAAGTGTCCCAAGATAATTTTCTCTCTCTTCTATAATAAGAGACCAGGGATTCCCAAATCTCCTTTGGTCCGTCCTGTGCAGGGCTTGTTTTGTAGAAAAAGCCTGGTAGGAGCTCCAAGAAGCACTGCTTGGCTCCACAAGTCTGGCTGGTGAGCTGGGCTCCAGGAAGCTGTGCAGCAGCGCAGCTCACCCTCCTTGGGGAGGGATGGTGGCTCAGTGGTAGAGCATCTGCTTCATAAGCAGAAGGTCCCAGGTTCAGTCCCCGGCATCTCCAACTAAAAAGGGTCCAGGCAAATAGGTGTGAAAAACCTCAGCTTGAGACCCTGGAGAGCCACTGCCAGTCTGAGAAGACAATACTGACTTTGATGGACTGAGGGTCTGATTCAGTAGAAGGCAGCTTCATATGCTGGGAGGGATGGTGGCTCACTGGTAGAGCATCTGTTTGGTAAGCAGAAGGTCCCAGGTTCAATCCCCGGCATCTCCAACTAAAAAGGGTCCAGGCAAATAGGTGTGAAAAACCTCAGCTTGACACCCTGGAGAGCCACTGCCGGTCTGAGTAGACAATACTGACTTTGATGGACTGAGGGTCTGATTCAGTAGAAGGGCAGCTTCAAATGCTGGGAGGGACGGTGGCTCAGTGGTAGAGCATCTGCTTGGTAAGCAGAAGGTCCCGGGTTCAATCCCCAGCATCTCCAACTAAAAAGAGTCCAGGCAAATAGGTGTGAAAAACCTTCGCTTGAGACCCTGGAGAGCCACTGCCAGTCTGAGTAGGAGAGTACTGACTTTGATGGACCCAGGGTCTGATTCAGTATAAGGCAGCTTCATATGTACTAAGAGCCCTGTAAGCTCTTGGAGGATTGGCTACATCAGGGGTGTGTGGCCTAATATGCAAAAGAGTTCCTGCTACAAAAAGAAAAAGAACTGGGATCACCATATGTTAGCTGCAAGTTGATGGCACTGTCCACCCCTGTTGGTTGCTATTCAAAGACACTCACCCCACCCCACTAGGGGCATTCCTAGACCGTGAACCCCCTCTTTCACAGAGAGGATCTCGCCCTTCAGAGCAGATTGTCTTGTGGGTCTGCTTTCCCCCTGAACCACAGCGGAGCCATCCTGCCTGGATTCAGTGTACAGAATGACATTGGGCCTTCAGAAGGGATACTGAATTCTAAAGGGGCTTTCCAACTAACAGGAAACTGGCACACGAAAAGGTTGGAGAAGTACCGATTCTCAGAAAAGGCCTGCCCATTTTTCAGTCTCACAATGCCCAAGTGCTAAAATAAACACCTATCTGTTTGGATTTCGTAAGAGGACCACCAAGACTCAAGTGGGCTCTTTAGAAATCACTCCTATTCATTTCCCTGTTTTGAAATGATACCACGAAACTGGAGCCAAAAGGAAGAGGTGGGCTATCGCCATGCCATCCCTATAAATCTCCCTTGGCTGAACAGCTCTGTAGATCAGAGAATCCAGGTGGGTCTGACAGCATCCTGAACTCTGCACAGCATCATGACAGCCCTCAGGGCACTCTTCCTCTTTGCCATTATATTCGCCATAACTAGAACAGGTAAGTTCTTGGGCTATGCAACACATGGGAGAGGTGGGGGGGGAGGGAAGCAGGACTTTTCTTGTAGCAGGAGCTCCTTTGCACATTAGGCCACACTCCTTGGATGGAGCCAATCTTCCTGGAGCTTACAGTAGGCCCTATGCGAGGAGCCCTCTAAGCCCTTGGGGGATTGGCTACAGCAGGGGGTGTGTGGCCTAATATGCAAAGGAGTTCCTGCTACAAAAAAAGCCCTGTCCCTCCCCACATACACCTGGAGCTCTTTCAGACTCAATATTAGGGCTGCCAATCCCGAGGTGGGGGCAGGGGATCCCCCAGTTTGGAGATCCTCCCCCTGCTTCAGGGTCATCTGCTGGGCACTCCATTATTCCCTATGGAGACTGATTTCCATAGGGTATAATGGAGAATTGATCCGTTGGTATCTGGGGCTCTGGGGGGCTGTTTTTTGAGGTAGAGGCACCAAATTTGCAGCATAGCATCCAGTGATTCTCCTCCAAATACCCCCTCCTCAAGTTTCAAAAATATTGAACCAGGGGGCCCAATTCTATGAGTCCCCAAATAAGTCCTCAATTCCTCAATTCCGCAGGGCGTGCAAAACCGCCCTCTTCCATCTAGCCTTCTGAGATGGAACCTGGCATAAGCATCACGCCATCTTTAACACAACTGAGGTAGTAGCACCACTAAATTATATTGCTTTAGACTTTTTAGATTATTTAATGTTTAATTGTGAATTGTATTTAATTGTATTATCCTGTTTTTATTGTTATAACATGGCTTATGCCATGTCCTGTAAGCCGCCCTGAGCCTGCCTCGGCGGGGAGGGCGGGGTATAAATAAAAAAAAAATATTATTTATTATTATTATTAAGATGCCCCTATCCTTCATTATTTCCAATGGAGGGAAGGCATTAAAAAGGTGTGCAGGCCCTTTAAATGTGATGGCCAGAACTCCCTTTGGAGTTCAATTGTGCTTGTCACAACCTTGTTCTTGAGTCCACCCCCAATGTCTCCTGGCTTCACCCCCAAAGTCTCCTGGTTCCCCTCAAAGTCCCCAGATATTTCTTGAATTGGACTTGGCAACCCTTCTTAAGATCCAGCTGTGTTCTCTGGGCTAAATAATATCAAGTCAGAAACATGGAAGGAAAGAGATTGGAAGGGGAATGATTTGGAGTGTTTTCTTCAACCTGTTTTGCCTTGTTCCTTGACTCCGCTTCCTCCATTATCCTCCAGGGTCTTCTATTCAGTGTGAGGTATCTCACAGCATCAGAGCAATGAGCAAACGGAGTACCTCTCTCCAGACCTGTGGCTCCGAGTTTGACGCCTGTGGGTTGTTGGTGATTGAAGCAACAAGGTGTAAGTCAACTGACCGATGAATTGGACGGGTGGTTTGAGTTCCAGCTGGCGGCCAGCAAAGAACTCAGTCCTTCTTAGTACAGATTCATTTTACATTCTCATATATTGCACAACACAATGTATCACACATTCATATTGCTGTCTCACTAATTCGCTAAATAATCTTGCAAAGCAGAAAAAATATGTTCAAATACAAATCAAAATTCCTTCACGCGGGTAGCTGCGGTCGGCTGAGCAACAGAACGACGTTTGAGCCCAGGGGAACTTTTAAGACCAGCCAAGTTTTATCCTGGGTATAAGATTTTGTGTGCGTTCACACTTCTTCAGATACACACGAAAGCTTACGCGCGAAATTAAACATCAGCAGCTCTTGGTTTTCTAATATCTCAGCCTGGATTAGTTTTAAATGGGCTGAATTTAAATCAAGAGTTTCCGGCTCAACATTAGAAAGGACTTCCTGACCATTAGAGCGGTTCCTCAGTGGAACAGGTTGCCTCAGGAGGTGGTGGGCTCTCCTCCCTTGGTGATTTTTGAACAGAGGCTAGATGGCCATCTGGCAGCAATGAGGATCCTGTGAATTTAGGGGGAGGCGTTTGTGAGTTTCCTGCATGGTGCAGGGGGTTGGACTAGATGACTCTGGAGGTCCCTTCCAACTCTGTGATTCTATGATCCTATCTATGATTCTAAACAACTTTTACAATGAAAGAAGATGGGGATGGTTGGGTGCAGGTTTCCATATGTTAATCTCCGAGCAAACAAATCTACAATTATCAAAGATTTCAGGTTTTCACGGCTGGTAACATCATTAGGGTTTGTAGAATCTTTCGGGCTCAAGTGCTGTGTTCTACTGGAGAAAGTTTTCCTTCCAGACGTTTCGTTCTCAGCTGCGGAGAACATCCTCAGTGGCGTTGCAGCTGGAGCAGGCACTCTGACCTTCTTGGCTGCTGTGCATTGAGTGAGGCCAGGGCTGCTGGAGAGCTGCTATTTCTAGGCTGGAGGGGGTGTGGTGAAAGGGCAATAGGTTTGTGGATGTGCCCATTGTTTGGTGGGGCTTCCTGGAAGGGTAGTGATAAGGAAACTGGCTGTTGAATGTGACCTTTGTTCTGTGTTAATTGCTGGGAGGGTTGGAAGGGGTGTGAAGATAAGGAAGATGGTTGTTGACTGTGCCTACAATTCCCTATTTCTTCCTGATGTACAGCTGGAAAAACAGTGAGAACGGTTAAAAAGTCATGCACGACGAGAGCGAGCTGCGTTCCTGGTGCCATATTTATGCGTCTTGATAATGGACTGAGGGAGGCAGGGACCAGCATCTGCTGCACTACTGATCGCTGCAATGCAGGGATTCCTGCAGGTATGTATTCACATGTATGCAGGGGTAGACTTCTAGCAGGAGCTCCTTTGCCTATTAGGCCACACACCCCTGATGTAGCCAATCCTCCGAGAGCTTCCAAAGCTCTTTTTTGTAAGCTCTTGGAGGACTGGCTACATCAGGGGTGTGTGGCCTAATATGCAAAGGAGCTCTTGCTAGAATTCCACCACTGCGTGTATGTAGGCCACTTCCTTATACTGAGCAGAGCGCTGCTTTCTATCGCCTGCTAAAGTCTATTCTATCTGGCAGTGAATCTCCAAGATTGCCTCCAGTCTTTCTGCCCAAGATCTTTTTAGCTGGAGATGCAGGATATGGACCAGAGGCTTTTTATATTTGAAACATATTATACCCATCATTGAGCAGTGGTCACTCTCCCATTTAAGAACATAAGAATTTTTGAAGAGTCCTAATGGATCAGATGAATGGTCCATCTAGTCCAGGACGCGGTCTCACACAGTGGCCAACCAATTCCTCTGGATGGCCAACAACAGGGCAGAGAGGCCAAGGCCTTCCCCTGATAAGAACATCAGAAGAGCCCTACTGGGTCAGACCAGCGGTCCATCCAGTCTAGCATTACTGTTTCACACTGTGGCCAACCAGTTCCTCTGGACGGCCAACAACAGGGCAGAGAGGCTGAGGACTTCCCCTAATAAGAACATCAGAAGAGCCCTGCTGGGTCAGGCCAGTGGTCCATCTAGTCCAGCATCCTGTCTCACACAGTGGCCAACCAGTTCCTCTGGACGGCCAACAACAGGGCAGAGAGGCTGAGGTTTTCTCCTGATAATAACATTGGGAGGACCCTTCTGGATCAGACCAGTGGTCCATTTAGTCCAACATCCTGTCTCACACAGTGACCAACCAGTTTCTTTGGAGGACCAGCCACAGGGCACAGAGGTTGAGGCTTTCCCCTGATAAGAACATCAGAAGAGCCCTGCTGGATCTGATCAGAAGTCCATCTAGTCCAATATTCTGTCTCACACAGTGGCCAACCAGTTCCTCTGGAGCACCATTGCCAGCAGCAGGACATAGAGTAAGACCTTTCCCTGATGTTGCCTCCTGGCAATAGAATTCAGAGGATTAGAATGTGGTGGTTCCCCTCATTCATCATGGCTAGTAACCATGGATAGATGCAGGGATGGAATTCTAGCAGGAGCACCTTTGCATATTAGGCCACACCCCCTGACGTAACCAATCCTCCAAGAGGTTACAAAAAAAGAGCCTTGTAAGCTCTTGGAGGATTGGCTACATGAGGGGTTGTGGCCTAATATGCAATAGAGCTCCTGCTAGAATTCCACCCCTGGATAGATTTATTCTTCATGAATCTATCTCATCCCCTTTCCAAGCTGTTTCTTCTTGCGGCCATCCTCTGGCAGTGAATTCTACATTTTAATTGCAGATCCACTTTCCCATATTTTTAATAGTCCTCCCTGCTTTCTCTTCATGCTCTTGGTGGCTAGCATGATTTAACTTCTTTCAACGCCCACTGACAGGCCTCATCTGAGATTAGAAGCCAGCAGTTCATTTAGATCCATTTTTTTTTGCAAGAAGGGCACACGCTCTCTAGAAGGCATGAAGCCACTACTGAGGTTTTTAGTGCAATCGTCGTTATTGTGCCAAACTCTCTGCCAGATGACATCAGGTCCTTGTGGAACCTTATGCAATTCCACAGGGCCTGCAAGGCAGAGATGTTCCACCAGGCATTCAGTTGAGGGCAGCAATGGTTTCTTTATCTGGCCAGCACCTCCCTTTTTTCCTCCCCCGCATGCCCTTTGTAGGTTTCCTTCTCTCCACAACAGGACACCCTGGTAGTCCAGGATTTAAAGAAAACCTATAAGCCGCCACCAGAGTTTTTACAATTTTAGCTAATTTGTGTGTTATTAATTTTATGTATTTTAACTATGTTGTAAGTCACCTAGAGCCTGGCCTAAGCTGAGAGGAGGCCCGGGCTTTATTTTTGTAGCAGGAACTCCTTTGCATATTAGGCCGCACCCCTCTGATGCAGCCAATCCTCCTGGAGCTTACAGTAGGCCCTGTACTAAGAGCCCTGTAAGCTTTTGGAGGATTGGTTACCTCAGGGGTGTGTGGCCTAATCAGGGGTGGAATTCTAGCAAGAGTTCCTTTGCATATTAGGCCACACACCCCTGATGTAGCCAATCCCCCTGGAGCATACAGTAGGCCCTGTACTAAGAGCCCTGTAAGCTTTTGGAGGATTGGTTACCTCAGGGGTGTGTTGGCTAATCAGGGGTGGAATTCTAGCAAGAGTTCCTTTGCATATTAGACCACACACCCCTGATGTAGCCAATCCTCCTGGAGCATACAGTAGGCCCTGTACTAAGAGCCCTGTAAGCTTTTGGAGGATTGGTTACCTCAAGAGTGTGTGGCCTAATCAGGGGTGGAATTCTAGCAGGAGTTCCTTTGCATATTAGGCCACACACCCCTGATGTAGCCAATCCTCCTGGAGCATACAGTAGGCCCCATACTAAGAGCCCTGTAAGCTTTTGGAGGATTGGTTACCTCAAGAGTGTGTGGCCTAATCAGGGGTGGAATTCTAGCAGGAGTTCCTTTGCATATTAGGCCACACACCCCTGATGTAGCCAATCCTCCTGGAGCATACAGTAGGCCCCATACTAAGAGCCCTGTAAGCTTTTGGAGGATTGGCTACCTCAGGGGTGTGTGGCCTAATATGCAAAGGAGTTCCTGCTACAAAAAAAGCCCTGGCTGGGGCGATTAATTAAGTGTAAGATGATGATGATGATGGTGGTGGTGGTGGTGGTGGGACATTTCTAAATCAAATGAGAATTCCTGCCAGTTAATGTTTTGCCCCCCACACCTGGGCGAAGCCAAGAATCGCTTCATGCCTCTTAGAAGACAGACCTGTTGCTAGCCATGGTGGCAGCAGCTAAACAGAACCTGCATCTTCAGAGCCATTCTATCTCTGGATACCTGCATGGTGAGGGCAAGCAGTTAAAAGGTGGTCCTCCTTTGAAGAAAGATTTCTTTTCCCCAGCGGGGCTCTTTTTGGGTGTAAAGAAAACATGGAATTCACAGCCATGGGAAGTAGTGGTGGCTACAAGCATAGACAACTTCAAGAAGGGATTGGAGAAATATATACAGCAGAGGTCTATCAGTGGCTAATAGCCACGAGGTATAGATGGAACACTCTGTCTGAGGCAGTGATGATCTGTATTTTTGGGGCTTGGGGGGCAACAGTGAGAGGGCTTCTGGAGTTCTGGTCCTGCTGGTGGACCTCTTGATAGCACCTGGTTTTTGGCCACTGTGTGACACAGAGTGTTGGACTGGATGGGTCATGAGCCTGATCCAACATAGCTTCTCTTATTTCTGAGGCTTCATAGGTTTCTTCAAACAAAACTTGTCACAGGATTTATAATCCAGCTTTAAACTGATTTCATTGAGAAACATAGACCCGATGCTTTACACACCTTCTCTGTGTCCTTGTCTGTCTGATCCATGAAGTCATTAAAACTGGTTATTGGCTGTTTGCTTCCAGTACCAACTTGGAACAACACCCTAAATGGACTCTGGTGCCCTTCCTGTAGCACCAACCACCCTGAGCCATGCCAGCGAGAGACCATCCGTTGCAGAGGATCAGAAAACAAGTGTTTTCTCAGAATATCTGGTAATTCCAATTTATTTATTGATGGGTGAAGTTTTGAATGACAAGTCTGTCAGATATCGATATGCAGGACATTGCTAAAGCAAAGTTCTTCATTGATTTCAATGTCTGCTGTCTCACATTAAGAATGTGGGAGGTGATCTTTGGTTCCTGAGTGGTGCGCAGAAGGCATTCCATACATGCTCACTCCTTCCAACCCACCATTCCACACCGTCCTGGGATCAAATTAAGAATGGTAGGCATGGCCTCAATTCTCTTGTAGAAGAGACTGAACAAAGGACTAGATGTTCTAGGTAAGAAGAGGGCCAAGGAGCCAAAGGTCCAGTGGGAAGAGGGCTAAAGGAGAGCCAGAAATGATCTGAGGAGGGAGAATCTGAAGGAGCGGTAGATAGAGGAGAAGCAGCTTTATACAAAAGGAAAGTGAAGGAATCACATTGAGGAGTTGTTGGGGGTTCCTAGGGTTGTAAAGGTCTAGGTGGGGGTCTAGAGAACTAGAATTTATGACTGGGGTTCCCAACCTTTTAAAGCCCATGGGCACCTTGGATAGGATGCTGGGCGAAGCCACAAAATGGTGGCCACAAAATGACTGCCACAGGAGGTGGAGCCAGTCACAAAACGGCTGCTGCAGCTTATCTTCAGTCACACAGTGAAGATTTGTATGTTGTGGTGGCAGTTGCTGCCAAAACAATATGTTGTTTTTTAAAATCTGCACAGCCAGATTTTGGGACCCCTGATCTATTGAATCCCATAGACCAAGGGTGGCCACATGTGGCTCTTTCAAACATATTGTGTGGTTCTCAAAGCCCCACCACCCTGACAGCCAGCATGAAGAAGGCATTTATCTCTTTAAATCACTTGTCCAAGCCAAGCCAGCCAGGGGCTTGGAGAATGCATTTAAAGTTAAAGTTCCTTCCTTCCTTCCTTCCTTCCTTCCTTCCTTCCTTCCTTCCTTCCTTCCTTCCTTCCTTCCTTCCTTCCTTCCTTCCTTCCTTCCTTCCTTCCTTCCTTCCTTCCTTCCTTCCTTCCTCCCTCCCTCCCTCCCTCCCTCCCTTCCTTCCTTCCTTCCTTCCTTCCTTCCTTCCTTCCTTCCTTCCTTCCTCCCTCCTTCCTTCCTGTCTTGCAGCCAGGGCCAGCCCACCCACTAGGCAAACTAGGCATTTGCCTAGGGCACCAGCAGGGTGGGGACACCTCGCCCCCACCCCCAGGGAAATCCCTATATGCCTCCCCCTCTCTCCCTTCCTCACAATTTTAATGCCCGGGTACAGGCAGTGAAGTGCTGTGCTCCCCGGGCTCTTTAAAGGCTGCCCCCCGTCGATCAGCTGATTGGCAGGTAAAACCATGCCAGAGGCTGGTGGCTCCGATACCGACCCTCAGGCGTGCTTGCGATCAGCGTGGGGCAGCAACAGCGGGAAGGACGAGCAAGCCACTGAAAGAGCAGCCACTGCTGCTGACTCCTCCCCACTTCCTTCCCACATGATCCAGGAAGGAAGTGGGGAGGAGGCAGCAGCTCGCTCAGCCAGCGGCTCACTTGTCCTTCCCGCCACCGCTGCCCCTCTGCTGATCATGAGCACGTCTGAGGGCCGGCATAGGAGCCAATGGCTTCTGGCATGGTTTTACCTGTCGATCAGGTGATTGGCGGGGGGTGGCCTTTAAAGACCCTGGGAGCGCGGCAGTTCACCACCCATTCCTGGGCATTAAAATTGTGAGGAAGGAGGAGGAGGCATTGTGGAGGGGGTGTGGGGGGTGTGGCACGGGGGTGCCTGTGGCACCATCCACCCTAGAGCTGTCTCTACTTGCAGCCCTCAAACATCTAACATTCGTGTTTTGCAGCTCTGAAACCTGTGATTTATTCATTAAGCAAGTTTGGCCACCCCTGCCATAGACCTTGTTCTCTGAAGCTGACATTTTCTCCAGAAGAAATGATATCTGCGGCCTGGCAAAACTCCAGGGTCTAGCCGGAAGTTGGCAACCATAAAGCATACTCAGCACGCACCATTTGGGGATCACTGGTTTAGGGGGACGGGAATGCTGGGGGGAGGTTGGAGCTCCTGAAGAGGTGGGGTGGATAAAGCAAGGGTGGCCAAGGAGGCAGTGGGGATGAAAAGCAGAAACCTCAAGAAACCACGGATGAGAGAAAGACTGATTTTGCACTCGGGCTTGTTCCGAGTGGAGAGAAGAAGAAGAAGAAGATATTGGTTTTATATCCCGCCCTCCACTCCGAAGAGTCTCAGAGCGGCTCACAATCTCCTTTATCTTCCTCCCCCACCACAGACACCCTGTGAGGTAGGTGGGGCTGGAGAGGGCTCTCACAGCAGCTGCCCTTTCAAGGACAACCTCTGCCAGAGCTATGGCTGACCCAAGGCCATTCCAGCAGGTGCAAGTGGAGGAGTGGGGAATCAAACCCGGTTCTCCCAGATAAGAGTCCGCACACTTAACCACTACACCAAACTGGCTCTCCCTTAGAGCCCTTTTGATCCCGGTGCTTCTCTCCGTTTTCGCACAAGTCGCCCCGGAGCTGCGAGTTGGCGCGTCGTTCTCTCTACTTGGGAGAGGATCCTGCTTGCTGCAGAAGAGCGCCATGCCAACTCCCAGCTCCAAGGCAACTCGTGCGAAAACACAGAGAAGCCCCGGGAGCAAAAGGGCTCTCCACACGGAACAAGCCTCTTGCGAAATCGGTCAAAATATACCATAGATTGCATTGTTCCCCTAAAATGGAAAGTGTCATGCTCTCGCTGTTTTAAGTTTACCCACTCAATGTCCAAGACGCTTTGCTTAACAAACGCTGTCCTGCCTTTAGCAGGTTCCATCGTCCACATCGGCTGCGCCACCGAATCTTTCTGCGCCAACTCCGCCCAAACCGGGATCACCATTACAGACGAGCTTGGGGTGCTCTTGAGTTCTCAAAGGATATATTGCATAGCGGCATATAAAGGTTAACATCGGGGTCCGACGCGCTGTTCCCCCAAAACACAAGAAGATGATTCATAAAGCTTTCAGTGGTTGCTTGGTCGGGTGATGCTTTGCCTTTGGTTGAACAAAATGCCTCGGAAATCATTTCCAGTTAGTGCATCAAAGCACTTATGGTAATTTGTACCGCTGAGTGGAGACCGCCTACAATATATGGAAGAGATCAACTTTCACGGTGATAATTTTCCCCGCTTTAGGTGTGCTTGCATTTCTCTCTCCTCGCACCTTTGTAGTTCATTTTGAAATCCTGTTGTCTTTGCTCTCAGATCTTCCACCTTTGATGGCCTGCATGATCAATTTATGCAAATAAATGTATTGCGAAAAAGCAGACGCGAGAGTCCTTGGAGGCTTATGGTGTCTTGGTTCCCTTTGTCTTATTTTTTTTAAAAACATATAACATACTTCCCCAAGGCTGCGCGTAAGAGGAGCAAATAGATGTTCCTTCGACCAGCAGCAAACGCGCCCCAGCTCAGCTTGCCAATCTGCAGGTGGGGCCTGGAGATCTCCTGGAATTACCACTGATCTCCAGACAACAGAGAGCAACCCCCCTGAAGAAAATGGATGCTTTGGAGAGTGGGCTATAAGGCATTATACCCCACCAAAGTCCCCTTGCTTCTCCAAGCCCCACTCGCCCCAGAGGCCACCCCCAAATCTCCAGGAATCTCCTAAACCAGTTAGCAACCCTGTACAATTTCTGCACCTTCTGAAGAGACTGCATTTATAGCCATTGCTGAGGTTTAACTAGCCTAGTTTTCCCATTTGTTAGGAGAAAAGGACACATTGGCTGACACACACTTTGTCTGTCCGTCTTTGCTGTTTTTCAGATACAAATTTACCCAGGGCTAAAATTCCAGCAGGAACTTATTTGCATATTTGGCCACACCCATAACATCACCATTGTTTCACACAGGACTTTTTTTTGTAGAAAAAGCCCAACAGGAACTCATTTGCATCATAGACCACACACTCCAATGCCAAGCCAGCTGGGACTGCGTTCCTGCTATTTAAAAAAAAAGTCCTGAATTCACCAATCCAAAAGAGAGAGACAGAGAGAGCAATTAAATTTTTCCTCGTACGACCTCCAAAAATGTTATAGCTTTTTACAGGGTTCTCTGCCGAGCAACACTTAACTATTACGCATAATGGGGTTGTATGTTGGCGCCTTGTTTATTTGCTGCGGTCTTATTGCAAAGCATTTGCAGCCAGCTCCCCAGATCTCAGCCGACGGCGAGTCTTGATGGCACCTACTAAGTAATGACACTGGACTTGACCCTTTCTAAATGGCCTCAGCAAAGAACTGTTGCTTTGACACAGCTGCAGGCTGAAGTCATCAAGAGATCTTCAAAGCCAGTGGGAAGAGACAGAGAAAAGATTTAGAATTAGAAAAGATTAGAATTGCTGATTGGCTCAGCAAACATCTCATCTATCTATCTATCTATCTATCTATCTATCTATCTATCTATCTATCTATCTATCTATCTATCTATCTATCTATCATCTATCTATCTATCTATCTATCTATCTATCTATCTATCTACCTGTTCAGCAAAGCTGGATATATATATATATATATATATATATATATATATATATATATATATATATATATATATATATATATATATATATATATATATATATATATCACTAGAAAAAAGTTATGGCTTATTATTCTCTCTGGTGGCTCCAACATTATGGAATGGATATGCCTGCAGAAGACAGACCCAAACAGCTGTGAGGCAGGGAGGAAATTTTTGTGCAGTCTTCTGCAGTCCCTTTAACTTTAGAGGGACTGCAGAAGACAGCCTGAAACAGCTGAGTGCTGGGGAGCATCTTTCCTGGCTCAGCTGTTTTTGCAGCTTTCACAGGTGACAGTCCCTTTAAACCCCTGCTTTCTACATGAACCACCACAAATCACACAAACTGCTCTAAACATTCGTGGAAGTTTGTGATGGAGAACCTGTCAGGAACTTATGTTTGTGAACCACAAACAGAGCAAAATCCATCAAAAATTCTGCTTCCTGGTTTGGTTCATGCCCATCACTACTTCTGCAGTTCCAAATCTAGTCAAATTCTTGGGAATTGCAGTCATTTCACAGGATTTTTGCTCCAAGTAACACTGTCTTCTGGAGCTGAGCTAGTGGTATTTGTTCAGTGCCCAGAATGTCCAGGTGTGTCTTGAGACTTCTAGACATTGCTCCAAGGGTTCCAATGCCAACTGGCATGATTGCAACCCTCCCCCAGAGGAGCTCTTTATTTGTAGTTCTTGGTACTTTGTGTGCTTCTCCTGTTCTTTCTTTTCTGTTCTGTGGTCTCTTGGGATTACATTGCCAATGACCCAGGAGTAGGGAACATTGGCTCTCCAGATGTTTTTTGCCTACAACTCCCATCAGCCCCAGCCATTGGCCAGGCTGGCTGGGGCTGATGGGAGTTGTAGGCAAAAGACATCTGGAGAGCCAACGTTCCCTACCCCCAGACCCCAGTTTTCATTTTTTCCTACAATTGCGGTATCAGGGGTATTATGTTCCAGTGTTTACCTGTATGTAATTTGAAGTCCCAATTGATCTTTGTCTCATCCTTCTCCATGATCTTGTCTGGTTTGTGCTCCCATAATTTTTCTATCTGATGGTAAGCCATACTCAGGGCTTTTTTTTGTAGCAGGAACTCCTTTGCATATTATGCCCCACCCCATTGATGCAGCCAATCATCCTGGAGCTTACAGTAGACCCTGTACTAAGAGCCCTGTAAGCTCTTGGAGGATTGGCTACATCAGGGGTGTGTGGCTCAATATGCAGGGGTGGAATTCTAGGAGAGCTCCATTTGCATATTATGCCCCACCCCACTGATGTAGCCAATCCTCCAAGAGTTTACAGGGCTCTGATTACAGGGTCTACCGTAAGCTCTTGGAGGATTGGCTACATCAGGGGTGTGTGGCCTAATGTGCAAAGGAGCTCCTGCTACAAAAAAAGCCCCTGCCCTACTGCCTGCGAAGATTCTGGTGCCACACAGCTGCGACTCTATCGTGACGTTCTTCATAGTCAGTTCAAGGAACTTTACTGCAGGCGCCGAACATGTGGTTGATTGTCGCATGCTCTGTCTCGCAAAGTCAACGTTTTAGTTATTGTTAATAAAATCAATAACGACCGACAGCAATTATGACGACGGCGATAACGATGATGAACAAACAAATGAGTGATTATCCGCTTAGGCTGCTGTGGGTGTTGCACGTGCAAACCCGTTCAGTGTGCAAGTTTTATTACCCTGCATTCACTCGCAGTTTAGATTTATTACGTATTTAATAACTGATGAGGTCTATTTCATCTTAATACATTTTGGGGCTCTTATCTGTCTCTGTCCCTTTTGCTTATCTTCTATCCCTGCACTGCCAAAGTTACATACTTAGAAAAGGGTGAGATAAACAACGTCTGAGTGCAGTGGCACATCGAAGGCCAACAAAGCTTAATTCTTGTGTGCAGGCGGACCTTCAGATAGGAAAGGGCAGGGCTTTTCTTTGTAGCAGGAACTCCTCTGCATATTAGGCCACACCCCTCTTATGTAGCTGATCCTCCTGGAGCTTACAGGGCTCTTAATACAGGGCCTACTGTAAGCTCTTGGAGGATTGGCTGTAACAGGGGTGTGTGGCCTAATATGCAAAGCAGCTCCTGCTACAAAAAAAGCCCTGGAAAAGGGTGGTTATTTCCCCCCACCCTACATCTTTGCAGCTGGTTCTCATAGCCCAGGGCAGCTACCAAAGGCATTCTTTTTCTGTGACTCACTGGTTCAGCTTCTCCATCGGATTGCTTGTATTGACAAGGATTGCAATGCCCCTGGGGTTGCTAGTTCTGGATTGGGAAATCCCTGGAGGTTTGGGAGTGGTTTCTGGGAAGAGGAAGCTCAGCAGGAGAGTGATTCCACAGAGTCTGCCCAAGGCTGCCTTTTCCTCCAGAAGAACAGATCTCTGTAGTTTAGAAGAAGAAGAAGATATTGGATTTATATCCCGCCCTCCACTCCGAAGAGTCTCAGAGCGGCTCACAATCTCCTTTACCTTCCTCCCCCACAACAGACACTCTGTGAGGTGGGTGGGGCTGGAGAGGGCTCTCACAGCAGCTGCCCTTTCAAGGACAACCTCTGCCAGAGCTATGGCTGACCCAAGGCCATTCCAGCAGGTGCAAGTGGAGGAGTGGGGAATCAAACCCGGTTCTCCCAGATAAGAGTCCGCACACTTAACCACTACACCAAACTGGCTCTCCAGCAGTTTAGCAAGCTGCTGGGATTCCAGGAGGACTTAGGGTTGCTGCTCTGGGTTGGGAAATTCCTGGAGATTTGGGGGAGGAGCCTTGGACGGGTGGAGTTTGAGGGAGGGATGTCAGCAGGCTGTAATGCCATAAAGTTCACCCCCCCCCCCGCCCAAGCAGCTATTTGCTCCAGGGGAACAGATGGTCTAGAGGAGGGGTGGCCAAACTTGCTTAACATAAGAGCCACATAGAATAAAGGTCAGGTGTTTGAGAGCCACAAGACGGAAGGAAGGAAGGAAGGAAGGAAGGAAGGAAGGAAGGAAGGAAGGAAGGAAGGAAGGAAGGAAGGAAGGGAGGGAGGGAGGGAGGGAGGGAGGGAGGGAGGGAGGAAGGAAGGAAGGAAGGAAGGAAGGAAGGAAGGAAGGAAGGAAGGAAGGAAGGAAGGAAGGAAGGAAGGAAGGAAGGAAAATACATGGAAAAGGGAGGAGGGAGAGAAAGTGAGAAAGAAAGCAACTTGAAACGCATTCACTAAGCCGTTGGCTGGCTTGGCTTGGAGAAGTGACTGAAGAGAGAAATGCCTTCTCCAAGCCAGCTGATGGGGCAGCGGGGGCTTCAAGAGCCATACAATATATGTAAAAGAACCACCTGCAGCTCCCAAGCCGCAGTTTGGCCACCCCTGGTCTAGAGATCAGCTGCAATTCCAAGAGGCCTCCAGACTTCTCCTGGAGATTGGCAACATTAGGAAGACCCCAAACCCCACTTTGCCTAAGAAACCACAGTTGGAGTGCGGGGAAGCCATCGGTATTCTATTCCTCCTTTTGCAGAAAGTCATAAAGGGCGTACAACACCTTTGCCTTCAGAGCCCCGCCTTGCCATGCAAGGAGGATTCAGAGTTCAGCGTTTGCGTTAGAATTATGGCCGGGTTCGGTCATCATCACCACGACAAATGAATAACCAGCCTACCTGGAAGCCCGCCCCCTTGCACTGAGAACAGTCTGGCTTCTCATCTCTGGAAGCCCTTGGCCCATGCGTGAAAATGGATGCGGCTGGCATGCAAACCTGTGTGGCCTTCTTCATTCTGTCTGCTCTGGTTGATGCAGGTAAGGGTTTTGTTTGTTTGCTTTGTCTTCTTTCCTGGTTGGGTCAGCGGACAGGAGAGAGAATGTTAAAACAAGGAAGTCAAACAGGCACGAGAGCTTTGGGTACGAGGGAGAAAGAGACAGGGCCGTAGCCAGAATTTGGGAGGTCAGGGGGCATTTACATTTTGGGGGGGCCCTGCCCAGTGCCCCAAACAACCTTCCCTCTAGTGGCTCCCTCCCTGCCTACCTCTCTCACTTGCCACCGCCCTCCCCTCTCCCCCAACCAACTTGCTTCTGGACTGTGGGCAGAAGCAGCCCCCAGCCCCCCGGGCGAGTTAAAGGGCCCGAGGATCAGCTGTTTCATGGGCCCTTTAACTTGCACGGGGGCTGGGGATTGCTTCTGCTGCCAGCCTGCGTGCTGTTTTAGTGGCGGGGAATGGAGGGCTGCAGCAAGCTCACCACCGCCCTCTCTTCCCCACCAGTAAAATAACTTGCAGGCCCCCACATGAGTTAAGGGCCCGTGAAACAGCTGATCCATGGGCCCTTTAAGTAGTGGATCAGCTGGGGGCTGCTTCTGCTGCCAGGAGTGGCTCTAGGACTGTTGTGTCCTAGGTTCAAATGGAGAACTGTTACTTTTGGAGGGAAGCTGAACAAGCCAAGCTTGTACTCCACACCAGGGTTCCAGAGAAGGCCTAAGCGTGCCCAATCAGGTGAAGGATTGAAACATAAGTAGCCAATCAACATCTAGGCTCATACTGTACCCTGATAGGCCCTTAGGCCTCTGTAAATAGCCAATCCATGTACATAGTTAAGGTCCAATCAGAAGGGGGCAAGAATTGTATAAAAGGAGCGGGAGGTTTGAATAGAGCTCAGTCTGTGTTGGTGTTCCTGAAGTAAAGCTTGCTGAAATCACTCTCCGACTCTGGTCTCTTACTGCGCCGACCCCAGTACTTTACAAGGACAAATAGGCCCGAGGCAGGGGACCATCGCCCCCCCCCCCCAGAGCCTTCCAGCTGCCACACTCCACTTGCCCCCACCCACTGCTGTGGCATTCTGCTCGCCCACCACTGTGGCGCTCCCCCACTCACCGCCCCTCCTCCCCCCGCTCACCACAACTGCTGCCAGCCCGCGCGCTGTTTTAGTGGCAGAGAAGGGAGGGCTGTGGCGAGCTCACCGCTTCCCTCTCTTCCCCGCCAGTAAAATAACATGTGGGCCGGCAGCAGAACCAGCCCCCACGCCAGTTAAAGGGCCTGCGGCTCAGCTGATCAACAGACCCTTTAACTCAGGCTGGAGGCTGGGATTGCTTATGCCCCCTGCCCCAGAAGCAACCTCTCCACTGTCCTGGAGCCATGGCAAAGGCCCCAGGGGCTGGCTGGGGCCCCAGAGTCAGGGGGCCTCTTCCAGAAGTCAGGGGGCTGTGCCCCCACTGGCCCCCTCATAGCTACGGGCCGGATTTCAAATGGTGCTGATTTTAGGCTACAATCATGCTCATGTGCCTCCTGACTATACTATTTTAAAAAGAAACAGGGCCTTTGGGGTTCATCCAGCTAGCTTGAACTCTGCACTTTGTTTTATTAAAAAGGTAAAGGTCCCCTGTGCAAGCACCAGTCCTTTCCGACTCTGGGGTAACGTTGCTTTCACAACGTTTTCACAGCAGACTTTTTACGGGGTGGTTTGCCATTGCCTTCCCCAGTCATCTACACTCCCCCCCCCCCCAGCAAGCTGGGGACTCATTTTACCAACCTCAGAAGGAAGGAAGGCTGGGTCAACCTGAGCCGGCTACCTGAACCCAGCTTCCGCCGGGATCGAACTCAGGTCGTGAGCAGAGAGTTCAGACTGCAGTACTGCAGCTTTACCACTCTGCGCCACAGGGCTCTTACTTTGCTTTATTAGTATAAAGCATCCCCATAAATTCATAGGTGTGTTGGCTTACGGTTGGATGCATTTTTATAAATATCTAAAGGGCAGTGTATGTGCAAATGAGCAATGGTTCTCACTCCTTCCTAGATCCTTAGTGACTTGATCATATACCCAGTCTCACTCTTAAGTCGATAGAGTATCATTCCCTGCCCAACCATCATGCCCCGTTTTTGTGTTTATGTGCATAATGATGCCACCTTGTATGAAGTATGCAGCTGTACAATGAGGGTTACAGGTAGTGTATGCCACCAAATTACAACTGGCTTATCACAACCCCTTGAAGTGCCACGTTAGAGAGCTTTCAAGGCAAGAGATGAGCAGAGATGCTTTGCCATTGCTTTCCTCTGCATAGCAGCCTCAGTCTTCCTCAGCCGCGTAGCCAGGATTTGAAGAATTGGGGGGCCCTGATTTTTTTCAGGGGGCACATAGTGGCCCCAACCTTCATGGCCTTCTCTCCTACCACCACTGAGAAGGAAAGCTGCCAGCTCGCTGCCATACAGCCTCTCCCCTCCCCACAGTTGCGCCAAGGTGATCCCTTTCCACCCCTCTTCCAGCAGCTCTGGTGGGGGAGCCACTCAGAAGTTTAGATACGTGCCGCACGGTCTCCTGCCCTTACCTGTAGCATGACCCAGCTAGGCAAGCCTGGCGGGACAAGGGGGGGCAGGGTAGAAGGCGCCACCAAGTCGCAACTGACTTCTGGGGCTACAAGACCTCCGATTCAGATTTCTTTCTGTCAGAGGGTGAGCCGAGGCTGCCCAAGCGCAGCTCCCACCCTCGCTCGGGTGGCCAGCGAGACCAGGTCAGAAAACCTCTGCAGGCGAACATCACTTCTCCACTGATCCCCAGCCCCGGACTGCAGCCGGGACCTCCACTTGTGTGCGCCAGCCTACCATACCCTGCCCTGTCCGGCAGAGAAAGCCTGCAATGGAGCCATCCGCTCCCTACCCCCGCCGCCCCACTTGAGGGACAGAACGGCCTCTTCTTGCAGGCGCCCTTTAGCCTAACGTCAGCCCAAGGCGGAGCTTAACTTTCAGTCCTGGGCGCTGAAACTGCCCTGTTGTTTCTGCTTGCTGAGGGGTCAGAGATTTCTTCCAGCCCCTAAGGAAGCAGAAGCAACAGAGAGCTTAACTTTTAGTCCTGGGTGCTGAAAGTGCCCCCTTGTTTCTGCTTGCTGAGGGGTCAGAGATTTCTTCCAGCCCCTAAGGAAGCAGAAGCAACAGAGAGCTTAACTTTCAGTCCTGGGCGCTGAAAGTGCCCCGTTGTTTCTGCTTGCTGTGGGGTCAGAGAATTCTTCCGGCCCCTAAGCAAGCAGAAGCAACTGCGTATGATCACATCCCCTAAGCAAGCAGAAGCACCTGCATATGATGATGGCAGAATGGAGAAGGATGCAGCTGAGGCACTGGAGGCTGGTTAGGGCCCCCAAGTCAGGGGGCCCTGCCTATCAGTCAGGGGGCTGTGCCCCCACAGGCCCCCTCGTAGCTACTGGCCTGGAAAGAGAGGCGTGTGAGGAGAGAGAATAAACAATAAGCACGATAAATTCTGAAGGCGATTTTGATCCTTGTTGTCATGGTTGAGAGACATCTGTGATAGGGTGTGTGTGTGAGAACTGTGGATATACAGAAAGGGAAGTTAGCTGCTAGAGAGAAGGATTCTAGCCTAACTTTCCCTCTGACATGCTAGGTTTTTATTTGCTGGGATTTTTTGGGGAGGGAGGCCTTGAATTCAGCAGGAGCTCACAGGAGCACAGCTCCTGAACCTTTCTGATGGTTCCCCCTCCTCTTCCCCACCTTGTCCATTGAGTAGTAGGTGCAGCTGCATAACAATCCCTGGATGAGCTCCACCACCTATTTTTCTACAAAACGACCCCTGTGGGGAGGGTAGCATTTAACTAAGGGAGAGTATCCTTCTTTCATATCTCTAGAGGAGGAGCTGTGCTTCAATGGTAGAGCATCTGTTTTGCATGCAAGAGGCCTCTGGTTCAATACCCAGCATCTCCCGATAAAAGGACCAGGCAGGAGGTGATGGGAAAGGTCTCTGCCTGAGTCCTTGGAGAGCTGCTGCCAGTCTGAGCAGACAATACTGACCCTGATGATCTGATGGGCGCTGAAACTGCCCCGTTGTTTCTGCTTGCTGAGGGGTCAGAGATTTCTTCCAGCCCATAAGCAAGCAGAAGCAACACGGAGCTTAGCTTTCAGTCCTGGGTGCTGAAAGTGCCCCGTTGTTTCTGCTTAGCAGTGGAATTCTAGCAGGAACACCTTTGCATATTAGGCCACACCCCACTGATATAGCCAATCCTCCAAAAGCTTGCAGGGCTCTTCGTACAGGGCCTACTGTAAGCTCTTGGAGGATTGGTTACATCAGGGATGTGTGGCTTGGTTACATCAGGGGATTGGTTACATCAGGGGTGTGTGGTCTAATATACAAAGGAGCTCCTGCTAGAATTCCACCCCTGGTACTGCTCACAACCTTGCTTATCACCCCAGGGGGAACTAGGTCTCAGTAACCAGCCATCGATGGATGAATTTATCTGTGCCATCACTGGCATTGAGTACCACAACTGAATCATTTTTTGCCTGTCCTGAGTCCATATCTCAGGTGTCCCTAGGTGCCCCCAGGTGCTTTGCCAGGTACCCCTAGGGTTGCTAACCTCCTGGTGGATGAAACCAACAACAACAATCACTGTGAAGCAGGGCTGTTTTGGTAGAAAAAAGCCCAGCAGGAACTTATTTGCATATATAGCCACACCCCCTGACATCACCATTGTTTCACACAGGGCTTTTTTTGTAGAAAAAGCCTGGCAGGAATTCATTTGCATATTAGGCCACACCTCCTGATGCCAAGCCAGCTGGAACTATATTGCAGTGTGTTCCCACTCAAAAAGAACCCTGCAGTGAACTGTTAACTATATCAATTTCACTTTATTTCCAGAGTAATTTGTCAATAACTCATAATCCACACTCCTGTATGAATACATTCACATAAGAGATATCACACAGTAAGAAAGTCCACACTTCTTATCAAAGTCCAATATCCTTCTCGTCTACTCTTTAAAGACAGGAAAAAATGCTTGCGCCGTTCCTATATCTTTAATTAAAGTGCTTGGAGAATCTTAGGGTTGCCAATCTACAGGTGGGGGCAGGAGATCCCCCAGTTTGGAGGCCCTCCCCCCGCTTCAGGGTCATCAGAAAGCGGGGGACAGAGGGGAGAGGGAAATGTCTACTTGGCACTCCATTATATCCTATGGAGATCAATTCCTATAAGGTATAATGGGGAATTGATCTGTGTGTATCAGGAGCTCCAGAGAAGCTGTTTTTTGAGGTAAATGCACAAAAATTTCCACATAGCTTCCAATGCCTCTCCTCAAACTCCCTTCCAAATTTCAAAAAGATTGGACTTATTCTATAAGCCCCCCAAAAGGTGCCCCTTTTCTCCATTATTTCCTATGGAAGGAAGGAATTTAAAAGAGGCGTGGTCCCTTTAAATATGATGGCCAGAACTCCCTTTAGAGTTCAATCGTGCTTGTCACAACCTTGCTCCTGGCTCCACCTCCAAAGTCTCCTTGCTCCACCCCCAAAGTCCCCTGATATTTCTTGAGTCGGACTTGGCAACCTTACAGAGCCTCTTTTATTTTTTTATAACTCTGGTGTTCAGGGGTAGAATTCTAGCAGGAGCTCCTTTGCATATTAGGCCACTGTTGTGTCCTAGGCTCAAATGGGAGAACTGTTACTTTTGGAGGGAACTGTTACTTTTGGAGGGAAGCCGAACAAGCCAGAGCTTGAACTCCACACCAGGGTTCCAGAGAAGGCCTAAGCGTGCCCAATCAGGGGAAGGATTGAAACATAAGTAGCCAATCAACATCCAGGCTCATACTGTACCCTGATAGGCCCTTAGGGCCCTGTAAATAGCCAATCCATGTAGATAGTTAAGGACCAATCAGAAGGGGGGAAGAATTGTATAAAGGAGCAAGAAGTTTGAACAGAGCGCAGTCTGTGTGTGTTCCTGAAGTAAAGCTTGCTGAAATCACTCTCCGACTCTGGTCTCTTACTGTGCCGATCCCAGTACATTACAGCCACACACCCCTGATATAGCCAATCCTCCAAGAGCTTACAAAAAAGAGCCTTGTAAGCTCTTGAAGGATTGGCTGCAATCAGGGGTATGTGGCCTAATATGCAAAGGAACTCCTGCTAGAATTCCACCCCTGCTGGTGTTCATAAAAAACAGTATGGATGAAGCCGCTTATTCCCGACGTCCTCCTCCACCTCCATGAAGGTTTCATCCACACTATCTTTTATGAATCTCTGCTTTTGCTCTGGAAGCAACTTGGAGTCCTTCCCCCCTATAAAATAATGGAGGATGGCTGGGCAACTACTGGAAATTTGGGGGTTAAACTGGTCGCATTTCAAAGCATTCCCCCAGCCACCTGGAAAGTTTCTGCATAGGGAATAATGGGTTTGAAAAATTGGGTAACCCCCCAAAACCCTGAACCTGAATACTGTACAAGGATACTGTACAAGTATTCAGATCCATTATTTGGGAAAATAGGGAATGCTGATATTTTTGGGGTCCAATATACCTGAACCTGGAAAATACTGTTGTTGTTGTTTTGCACACCCCTATCTTCTCTGGTAAATATGGCTGCTTTGGAGCAGTGCCAGATTCAACCCTGTGGAGGCCCCTCAGCTAGGGTTGCCAATCCCCAGGTGGGGGCAGGTGATCCCCCGGTTTGGAGACCCTCCCCCCCTTCAGGGTCATCAGAAAGCGGGGGGAGGGGAGGGAAATGTCTGCTAGGAACTCTATTATTCCCTATGGAGATTTATTCCCATAGAAAATCGTGGATAATTGATCCACAGGTATCTGGGGCCCTGGGGGGGCTTTTTTTTGCGGTAGAAGTACCAAATTTTCAGTATAGCATCTAGTGCCTCTCCCCAAAATACCCCCCAAGTTTCAAAAAGATTGGACCAGGGGGTCCAATTCTATGAGCCCCAAAAGAAGGTGCCCTTATCCTTCATTATTTCCTATGGAAGGAAGGAATTGAAAAGGTGCGCCATCCCTTTAAATGCGATGGCCAGAACTCCCTTGGAGTTCATTTATGCTTGTCACACCCTTGCTCCCGGATCCGCCCCTAATGTCTCCTGCCTCCACCCCCAAAGTCTCCTGGCTCCACCCCCAAAGTCCCCAGATATTTCTTGAATTGGACTTGGCAACCCTACGGCTACCCCACCTGAATGTGACCAGCATGGCAGTTGTAGAAACCGAACTCTGCCTAAAGCTGTTTGTTTGTCCTTCCAGTGGACCTGCTGGCTTGTGAAGACTGTAGCATGCCAGGAAACAGCTGTGATGGAATGATGAAGCCTTGCTTCCTAGGGGAAGACACGTGCGGAACCATCCTCGGGGAAACCAATCTTGGTAGGAAAACGAAACAAAGCCGAGCAGCGTTTATTCCACCGTGAGCTTTTATGAATGAGTTCGCTCCTTCAGAGGCCGTAGAAAGCCCTCTTGGGGTCAGAGTTTGACCTTTTGGAACTATGCGGGATGGAATCCACACACAACAATAAGCAGGGCTTTTTTCAGTAGCAGGAATTCCTTTGCATATTAGGCCACACCCCTCTGATGCAGCCAATCCTCCTGGAGCTTACAGTAGGACCTGTACTAAGCTCCAGGAGGATTGGCTACATCAGGGGTGTGTGGCCTAATATCCAAAGGGGTTCCTGCTACAAAAATAAGCCCTGGCAATAAGTGATACTTAGGGATCTCTTGACTGAGGCTCCTTTTTAAAAGTGACTGTAGAGACAGATGATGGCCACTAGGGGACACTGTTACTTATAAAACCAAAGAGATTCAAAGTTCTCCAGGGCTGTCCTGGAACTGCACTTTCTATACAATCTGTCACTTTTCCTCATTTGACATCATTGATGATATCCATTCTACTCTATGGGCCCATGAGATAGAATGGACCCATAAGGGGGCATCATTCTTTTTAAATTTTGCCCCTCCTTTCAAAAAAACATGTAGATCCGGGCCTGGCCAAGGTGCAACCTCATCCTCCCGGTCAGAAGCCAGAATCCCTTGAGTCTTCTGGAATAAGCAAAATAAAACTTTGTTTGGAATAAAGGTAATAATAATAATAATAATAATAAAAAATCAGGGCTCTTTTTCTAGCAGGAGCTCCTCTGCATATTAGGCCACACACCCCTGATGCAGCCAATCCTTCAAGAGCTTAGAGGGCTCTTCGTACAGGACCTACTGGAAGCTCCAGGAGGATTGGCTACATCAGGGGGTGTGGCCTAATATGCAAAGGAACTCCTGCTAGAATTCCACCCCTGATTAGGCCACACACCCCTGATGCAGCCAATCCTCCTGGAGCTTACAGGGCTCTTAGTTCAGGGCCTACTGGAAGCTCTTGGAGGATTAACTACATCAGGGGGCATGGCCTAATATGCAGAGGAGCTCCTGCTAGAAAAAGAGCCCTGATAATAATAATAATAATAATAATAATAATAATAATAATAATAATAATAATAATAATAATAATAATAATAATAATAATAATAAACATATTTAGGGCCTTTTTGGTAATAGGAACTCCTTTGCATATTAGGCCACCCCCACACCTGATGTAGCCAATCCTCCTGGAGTTTAGAGTAGGCCCTGTACGAAGAGCCCTGTAAGCTCTTGCAGGATTGGCTGCATCAGGGGGTGTGGCCTAATATGCCAAGGAGTTCCTGCTACAAAGAAGCCATCTATATGTGGCTTCTCCGCCTCCTCTTCCTCCTGTCCTCCTCTATTTTACCCTCACGACAGCCCTGTGAGGTAGGTGAGGCGGAGAGCGAGAGCGACAACCTCACGGCCTCTCTGCAAGATTCAGAGCAGAGCAGAGCTAGGGACTCGACCAAGGCTCCCCAGATCGTAGCCTGACACTCCAACCACTGAGCCACCCTGGCTTTTGCCCAGTGAATTGTTATTCTGTTTATTGTCTCTGCTCTTCTTCGGACAGGCGTGGAGGGATCTTCAGGCACCTTGAAGACCTGCACGGAATATAAGGCCTGCAGAGCCGGCGTCATGACTATGACCTTCAGCCCTCCGATAACGCTGAGGAGGGGGGCTTTGTGCCTCCAAGAAGAGAGCCCCAGAAATGAATCCCTTATATGTGCGTATCTTATACTGAGGATTGATCTCCAGGGGGCACTATAGGAAATTACATGGATGCTGTAGAGTTCAGAACCCCTAGACCAGGGGCGTCGGACTCATTTGTTATGAGGGACAGATCAGACATACATGAGACCTTATCAGGCCAGGCCAAGCCATGTTGGGCCAGGCCATGTATGTATCTATTTAACATTAGGTAGCTGAGAAACATGCTTAAAACATTTAGCACTCATTGGTCTTAAAGGTGCTTTCTTTGCATTTCTCCCATGGGATTTGGGGAAATGGGCAAAGGAAGTTATGGCTCCTTCCTTCGCCAGGGGACCGGGAAGGGGAGGAGCCTCAGCCAATAGAAGGAAGAGAGGCTTGGCTCACTGCTGTGAGATTGAGAGAGGGAGGACCCTCAGTCAATGGAGAAAACAGAGGTTTTGGTCTGTTGCTCCTGTGCAATTGAGCAAGCCTTCGCAAAGCAAGCTGTGATGCAGGAGAAAGCAAGAGAGAGGGAGAAGGAAGCAGATGACAGCCAGTTGCTCGGGGGTCTTATAGGAACCCTCCAGGGGCCTGATTTGGGCCCCAGACTGCATGTTCGACGCCCCTGCTCAGGGCTTTTTTGGTAGGAAAAGCCCAGCAGGAACTAATTTGCATATTAGGCCACACCCCCTAACGTCTGCATTTTTGTGCAGGGATTTTTGGTAGAAGAAGCCCAGCAAGAACTTATTTGCATATCAGGCCACACCCCCTAACATCTGCATTTTTGTGCAGGGGTTTTTTTGTAGAAGCCCAGCAAGAACTCATTTGCATAACACCAAGTCAGCTGGATCTGTGTTCCTGTGCGTTCCTGCTCAAAAAAAAAAAAAAGGCCCTGCCCCTGCTGTAGAGTTAAGAATCCCTAGAGACCTGAATGGCTTGAGCTAGCCCGAGGTGCTCAGATCTTGGAAGCTAAGCTGGGTGGGCCCTGGTTTAGTCCTTGGATGGGGGACCTCCAAGGAAGTTGAAGGTTGCTTTGCAGAGGCTGACAATGGCAAATCACCTCTGAATGTGTCTTGCGTTGAAAACTCAATAAGGGGCGGCCATGAGTTGGTGGGGACTTGACAGCACCTTTCCACAACCACCACTAGTGACAGAAGACTAGAGAAACATACACGCCGTCTTTAAGATCTGCTTCCAAACTGAAAGCTACCATTTGAAGGGGAGCCACTCTATTCCCACATCTCCATTGTCCTCTCTGCCTTATTTGCTCGCCCTTCGTTACTCCATGGCTGTGATCATATCATACACAGTAAATAATGCACTTTCAATTCACTTTCCAGCTGGATTTTACTCAGTGAACTGGCAAAATCCAGTTGGAAAGTCCATTGAAAGTGCATTATTTATTGTGTGTGATGGCAGCCCATATGTGGCTGTGTTCCGTTTGCGACCAGTCAACAGTGCTGGGACCCATTGATATTTGGCCTTTTGTTTCAGATTCTTTTTAAAAAAAACAAGAACATCTGCGATCATCCAAGGGATGATGGCTTGAAACAAGCATTAGACAGCTTCATGAGCTCTGTCAGTTTCTACTAGCCATGGTGACTAATGGGGGCCATCATGTTCAAAGGCAGTAAACTTCTCAATACCATTACCAGGTTGCAACGTCAAGGCCTCTCTTCCCTGTTGTTGGACCTCCAGAACAGCTGGTTGGCTGCTGTTTGAAACAGGATGCTGGATTAGTTGGACCACAGGGCTTATGAAGGCCTCAGTCTCTGTGCCCTGTTGTTGGACCTCCAGAGCAACTGTTTGGCTGCTGTGTGAAACAGGATGCTGGACTAGTTGGACCACTGGTTTTACCCAGCAGGGCTTTTCTTATGTTCTTAGAAGGCCTCAGTCTCTGTGCCCTGTTGATGGACCTCCAGAGCAACTGGTTGGCTGCTTTGAGAAACAGGATGCTGGACTGGATGGACCACTGGTCTGATCCAGCAGGGCTTTTCTTATGAAGGCCTCAGCCTCTGTGCCCTGTTGTTGGACCTCCAGAGCAACTGGTTGGTTGTTGTGTGAAACAGGATGTTGGACTGGATGGACCACTGTTCTGATCCAGCAGGGTTTTTCTTATGTTCTTATACTTTCATTGCACTTTGTTGGAGCTTGCAAGTTCATCTTTCTTTCATGGAAGAATTAACTTGTGTATGTATGCATGCTAATGTCCACTATTTAGCTAAGGGACAAAATAGATCCTAACACACCTAGGTCAGAGAGAAGGTGACAGTATTCCTAATGAAGAGAGCTGAACAATGTCTACTGGCTGATCAGGATTTAATGGGCTACTATGTGTGTTTAGACATGTCCATAGGAAGTGAGTGACTCTTGGGAAATATTATTCCTTTTGTTCTATCATACATAGTTAGAGCATTTAAAAAGTCAATATGGAACATAGACCTAAATAGGATGTTTATTATTTTTCTTCCAAATGTAATTCTTTTCCTCCTTTATATAGTAAAGCCCTTTTCGTAAACTAATACATGTCTGGCTGCCTTTAATACTCCACTAAATATTCCAACATTGTTATTCTACTCCAGTTTGGTGTAGTGGTTAAGTGTGTGGACTCATATCTGGGAAAACCGGGTTTGATTTCCCACTCCTCCACTTGCAGCTGTTGGAATGACCTTGGGTCAGCCATAGCTCTCACAGAGGTTGTCCTTTCTCCCTTAATCTGTGTCTTCTTCTTTCTTACGTAACTGCTTCACCCCACAAAAGTCTATGTTCTCAAAGAGAAGCAGGTCCCCAGAATTATTTATTATTCATTTATACCTTGCCTTTCTCTCCAGTGGAAATCCAAAAATGGCTTACATCGTACTCCATTTCATGAGAGCTAGTTTGGTGTAGTGGTTAAGTGTGCAGACTCTTATCTGGGAGAACCGAGTTTGATCCCCCATTCCTCCGCTTGCAGCTGCTGGAATGGCCTTGGGTCAGCCGTAGCTCTCATAGGAGTTGTCCTTGAAAGGGCAGCTGCTGTGAAAGCTCTCTCAGCCCCACCCACCTCACTGGGTGTCTGTTGTGGGGGAGGAAGGTAAAGGAGATTGTGAGCCACTCTGAGATGCTAAGATTCAGAGTATAGAGTGGGATATAAATCCAATATTCTTCTTCTTCTCAGTGCCACCCAAAAATACGACACAAAATGGGTTCAGCTGCCCAGTTTGTTACAGACAAGGTTCTGAGTCATGCACCACTGAAGGGACCCAGGGCTGCACTGGATCTGAGAATCACTGTGTCTACGTGACAGGCATGCTGGATTCCTTGGAAGACATCAGTAAGTCAGCACAAAATTTGGGAGAACAGGGGCACTAAGTTGGTGTGGCTTCACCTCAGAAAGACTTGAGGGAAACCAGGAATGGGGTTACAGGGAAGGGCAGTGGCTTCGTGGGAGAGCATCTGCTTGGCTTGCTGAAGGCCCCCCCCCCCCCCCCCCATGGTTCAGTTCCTGCCATCTTCAGATAAAAGGATCAGGTAGTAGATGGACCAATGGCAGTCTGAGTAGACAGGACTAATCTTAATGGGCCAATAGTCTGATAAGTAGAAGCAGGGTTGGAATTCTAGCAGGACCTCCTTTGCATATTAGCCCCCCCCCCCCCCCCCCCCCCCCCGGCAGTGAGTCCTCCAGGTGGTAGGTGTTACATTAACGAGCTCTATCTGCCCGGGTTTGATGTTAGAGTTTTCCTTCTCTTAGGCTGACTGGTCTTGTCAGCCACCAGCGAGCCTGCAGCGGGCGTGGACTGTTGCACCCTTCTTGAATCTTCGTTCGCGAAGCCAAGCCGAGAGAGAGAGAGAGAGCCCCCCCCCCCCCATGTAGCCAATCCTCCAAGAGCTTACAAGGCTCTTTTTTGTAAGCTCTTGGAGGATTGGCTACATCAGGGGGTGTGGCCTAATATGCAAAGGACCTCCTACTAGAATTCCACCCCTGAGTATAAGGCAGACTCATGTTTTATACCTGATCAAGAATGACTCAGTCAACTTCGGGAGACATCTGGAGGGACTCCATAAGCTTTCAGGGAGTTGGTAACACTGAGTTACATTAGGAATGGGTTAGTTACCCTGAGGGCTTTTTTTGTAGAAAAAGCCCAGCAAGGACTCATTTGTACATTAGGCCACACCCCCTGACATCACCATAGTTCCACACGGCTTTTTTGTAGATGAAGCCCAGCAGGAATCTATTTGCATATTAGGCCACACCCCTGCCACGTTCCTATGCATTCCTGCTCCGAAAAACACAGACACACAAAAAAACAAGTTCGATCTCATCAGATCTTGGAAGATAAACAGGGCCAACTCTAGCAAGTACTTGGATGGGAGACCTCCAAGGAATACCAGGAGTGGGAGGCAGAGGCAGGCTGAATCAAGCCGCTTCTTTGACCTTCCTCTATGCCCCAGTAAGGGGTGCCAGAAGTCACACATATACACATGCACAGGGGGAATACGAATAAATGTGGAGTGGCTGTTGTGGGTTTAAACTTGAGAATGCTTGAGACGGTCTTGAGTAAGGGTCAGTGGGATTTCAGTTCATGAACAACATTCACCCAAAAGGATTTATTCTGGTGTAACTCCAGACTGACCCCATCAAAAGTTAATTGGGGACTTTATACATGATGTAGTTGTTACCAAGGTCTGGAGCACCCAAGTCTGAATTCCAATTCTGCTATGGAAGCCCATTGGGTCACATTGGTCTAGCCACCCCTCCTCTCTCTCAGCATAAAGTAACATGGGTGACAAGAGGAATTCTGTTGTGAACTACATTGGTTCCCCACTTGGGAGAAAAGCAGGGGTGGAATTCTAGCAGGAGCTCTTTGCGTATTAGGCCACACCCCCCTGATGTAGCCAATCCTCTCTTACAAAAAGAGCCTTGTAAGCTCTTGGAGGATTGGCCACCTCAGGGGTGCGTGGCCTAATATGCAAAGGCGGTCCTGCTAGAACATATGAACATATGAAGCTGCCTTATACTGAATCAGACCCTTGGTCCATCAAAGTCAGTATTGTCTTCTCAGACTGGCAGCGGCTCTCCAGGGTCTCAAGCTGAGGTTTTTCACACCTATTTGCCTGGACCCTTTTTTGGGAGATGCCAGGGATTGAACCTGGGACCTTCTGCTTCCCAAGCAGATGCTCTACCACTGAGCCACCGTCCACCCCTGGAGAAAAGTAGGGTATAAATAAATGTCAATTGCTTTATAGTACCATAAATAGGACAATCTTCCCAGGAATAGGTTGCCAACTCTGGGTTGAGAAATTCCAACAGATTTGGGAGGGGAGCCTGGGGAGGATGGAGTTTAGGGAGGGGAAATAACTCTGTAGGTTATGATGTAATTGAGTTCACCCTCCAAAGCAGCCTCTTTCTCCCCGGGAACTGGTCTCCCTAGGCTTGAGATCAATTGAAATTGCAGGAGAACTCCAGGCCTCACCTGGAGGCTGGCAACCCTAAAAAGAGCAGTGATGTGGAGGAGGAGGAGGATTTTTACATCGAGATATTGGCCGTGTTTTCTGGAGTTGAGACTAGAATATGACGTACTCTATGGAATGTGATGTGGTCTCCTTCGGAATGACACGTGTTTCGTTTCCCTTTGCAGCTGCCGCCACCACCACATTTGCCGCCAAGGGCTGTGCGACCAAAAGTGTCTGTGAGCCTAGGCGGGGAGTGTCTGTTTATTCCGGCGTTTTCTCCTACACCATAGCTAAGATCAAGGAGTGCCGCCAAGCCCCCCTCACAAAGAATTCGGCCAATGTTCACCACATCTCTTGGACGAAACCCATTTCTCTGTTCCTCCTCGCCATTTCTATTGCCTCCGCCTCCTGCTTCCTTTCCCACACCTGCCTCCTGTAGGTGAAGCAATCAGCCCGCCCACCTCCTCTGCACATCTGTTGTCAGGTTTCCTTCTGCTCCCCCCCTTCACAACAACGGGACTAGGGAGATGGAGGTCACTTATTTCCCTCCACAGAACTGCAGCAACACTGGTGGAGGGAAGGGCCATCGTGTCAGAGCCAACTTTTGGTGACCCTGTAGGCTTTTCGAGGCCAGAGAACTTCAGAGGTGGTTTGCCATTGCCTGCCTCTGCGCAGCAACCCAGGATTCCTTGGCGGTTTCTCATCCAAGTACTAGGCAGAGCCGAAATCCTGCTTAGCTTCTGAGATTTGATGAGATCAGGCTAGCCTGGCCCATTCACAACAGGGCACAGCAGCAGACCTGGTGACAAAATATTGGGACATTAGAAATGAATGGATGATGAGAGAAAGGACGCCAAATGATAGGGTTGCCAAGTCTAATTCAAGAAATATCTGGGGACTTTGGGGGTGGAGCCAGGAGACACTGGGGGTGGAGTCTAGTGCAAGGTTGTGAGAATCACGACTGAACTCAAACAGGAGTTCTGGCCATCACACTTAAAGGGGCCGCACACCTTTTAAATGCCTTCCCTCCATTTGGAATACGGAAGGAGAGGGACACCTGCTTTGGAGGCTCATAAAATTGGACCCGCTGGTCCAATCGTTTTGAAACTTGGAGTGTGCTTTGAGGAGAGTCATCAGATGCCATACTGCAAATGTGGTGCCTCTATCTCAAAAAACAGCCCCCACCCCGGGCTCAGATACCCACAGATCAATTCTCCATTATACCCTATGGGAATCAATCTCCAGAGGGAATAATGGAGTGCCCAGCCAACATTCCCCCACACCACCACTTTCTGATGACCTTAAAGTGGGGGGAGAGTCTCCACCTGGGGATTGGCATCCCTACCAAATGACCTTAGCAAAGAACCTTTAGACCTTGGTCAGCTCCAGGTTTCAACGGGCCCCTGGGTGCAGAGTGCCCGGAGGACACCTCCCTTCCTCTGGGTGCCAGCAAACCTGTGGGACTGCCTTTCTTGTATTGCCTGCCATAGGAATGCGGTCTTTTAGTTATAAAAGGTGAAGATAGTCCCCTGTGCAAGTACCAGTTGTTTCCGACTCAGGGGTGACGTTGCTTTCACAACGTTTTCCCAGCAGATTTTTTACGGGGTGGTTTGCCATTGCCTTCCACAGTCATCTACACTTTCCCCTCCCAGCAAGCCGGGTACTTATTTTACCAACCTCGGAAGGATGGAAGGCTGAGTCAACCTGGAGCCGGCTACCTGAACCAGCTTCCGCTGGGATTGAACTCAGGTCGTGAGCAGAGGGCTCCAACTGCAGTACTACAGCTTTACCACTCTGCCCCACGGGGTTCTTCTTTTAGTTATAGTCAGGGCTTTTTTTGCAGCAGGAACTCCTCTGCATATTAGGCCACATACTCTTGATGTAGCCAATCCTCCAAGAGCTTACAGGACTCTTCTTAATACAGGGCCTCCTGTAAGCTCCAGGAGGATTGGCTACATCAGGGATGTGTGGCCTAATATGAAAAAGGAGTTCCTGTTATTAAAAAGCCCTGGTTGTAGTTATTTTATGGACTTTTATCATAATTTATAGGGTATTGTATTTTAATGTTGTTAGAATGTTATATGTTTTTTAAAAATATTTGTTATCTGCTCTGAGCCAGTTCTTGGAGACTAGGGTATATATTGAAATAAATAAATAAATAAATAAATTCTCCTCAGGGCTGCTGCTTCTTTTTTTTAGAAGAAATGCACAGAAACACAGTTTTGACTGGCTTGGCCTCAGGGGGAGTGGCCTAATGTGCAAATGAGTTCCTTGTCCTACAAAAAGCCCTGTGTGGAGCAATGGTGACATCAGGGGTGTGGCCTAATGTGCAAATGAATTCCTGCTGGGCTTCTTCTACAAAAAAAAAAGGCTCTGGTTCTCCCCTCACACCTCCCTGCCCACCAGCCTGTGTCCCAGGGTTGCCAGGTCTGACTTAGGAAGTATCTGGGGACTTTTGGGGGTGGAGTCAGGAGCAAGGTTGTGACAAGCATGATTGAACTCCAAAGGGAGTTCTGGATGTCACATTTAAAGGAACCGTGCCTGCAGCTGGCCCCTCTGAAGGCACAGAAACTGACAGTTGGCCGCTGCCACCCACATTCCCTGTACCTGAGCAGCTGCAAGCAAAATGCCCCCCTGACTCGCCCCCGTGGATGGCTCGTGTAAGGGAGCAACTCCGCCAAGACTTGGCAACCTGGCGTGAAGAGGTGTGGCTGCGAGCTAGGCACTCGCTCAGCCCGGATTTCTAACAGGATTTCTAACAGTGGTGGCAGGCCATTTAGGGCTGCCAAGTTTCTGGGCCGGGTGGGGGTCCTCCCACCCGATGTCACCGGTGTGATGATGTCACTCGAAAGTGAAGTCATTGTGGTGGTGATGTCACATACTGGCCGCTGTAGGAGCGTCCAGAAAAACTCTTTTGTTTTCTAGGACACTCTAGCAATTTGGGAGGAAAACTCTAAGGTACCAAATGGTGCTGAAGGCTGCTGGGGACTTGGCAACCCTAGGGCCATTTAGCTCCCTGCTCTGCACTGGGCCCCCTGTGGAAGCAACAAGTTTATCTTGTGACTTGCATCCACCTCAGCTTGGCTTTGAAACAGATCCCTCAGCTTCTTGACTCCTGGCTTCGAACGACTCCACTCTGAAGCTGTTCTTTGGATTTTGCTTTCTTGGTTCCTATTGTTAGGAAAATAGATAACGTTCATTTATTCAATATTAAAGGAGGTATAGAGCCAGAAGGCCAGCACCCCTTCCCCAGCTTTTGACAGTTGAACTTTTGTGTGCTACCTTCCTGATGCGGTTTTGTGGTTGTGCCATTTCCTACTGCAGTCTTTCAGCAGCCCTTTAGTTTTCAAGTTAAAGTTTTCTTTTTGTTTCCTGCTCTTTATACATTTATCTTTCTAGCCAACATAAGTAAACTGCTTGCTTCGGGGAAAATGTCTTACATGATTCAAACAAGCCAAACTGTTACAATGTATAATGCTTAGTATGCAAAGTTAGTTTAGAGCTGTATACGCAGTTAGGACATGCGCACTGTTACTGCATAGATAAGAGGATGTGTTGCTGGGCAGAGATGTTTGTAACCTTTTTTCCTTATATGGCTAAAGCCTCAGCCTAATGGCCATCGAAGTCAGATTGTGAGCTCTGCGCCAATGGCAAACAGCCTCAGAGCAAGATAGGGAGTGACGTCGGGGACTCTTTAAGAGGCAAGAGGCTTGGCTAAATCAGGCAGAGAGACGCCCTGTTTGCTTGCCTCTCTCTCCGCTACCTGCAGAAGCGAAAATAAAGCTGTTTTCTCTGAACAACAAGTTTCCGCCTGGCTATTGTTATTTGGACTGGGGCGTAGCCCCTAAAACCGGTTAACACTATTCTGCTCCTTTTTAGCTTTTTGGACTCAGACCTGGCTTGGACTTGCCTCCCCCACCCCTTGCCTGCACCCCAGTGTGGGACAAGCAGCTGGGGAAGACAGTGAGCACGGGGATGGGCAGGTGGCCCCACCTGAAGACCTGGGTGCAGCTTGGAAGGCAGATGTGCTTATGTGATCGTGAACATTTAATCCGAATGGGAGGCTTGGCCAGGTCGGGCCGAATCTCTTGTGTGAAAACACCCTAAGAGTATCAGACTAGTATCTGGGAGTCCTGGGTTCAGATTCCCAGTTGTATCATGGAAACTTGCTTGGCAATTTTGGTCCAGCTGCTCTCTCTCTCTCTCTCTCTCTCAGTCTAACCTTCCTCACAGGGTTGTTGTAAGGAAGAAGAAGATGATATTGGATTTATACCCCACCCTCCAATCTGAATCTCCGAGTGGCCTACAATCTCTTCTACCTTCCCCTCACAACAGACACCCTGTGAGGTGGGTGGGGCTGAGAAAGCTTTCCCAGCAGCTGCTCTTTCAAGGACAACTCCTATGAGAGCTACGGCTGCCCAAAGGCCATTCCAGCAGCTGCGAGTGGAGGAATGGGGAATCAAACCTGGTTCTCCCAGATAAGAAGAGTCTGCCCTTTCAACGACAACCTCTGCCAGAGCTAAGGCTGCCCCAAGGCCATTCCAGCAGCTGTGAGTGGAGGAATGGGGAATCAAACCCGGTTCTCCCAGATAAGAAGAGTCTGCCCTTTCAAGGACAACCTCTGCCAGAGCTATGGCTGACCCAAGGCCATTCCAGCAGCTGCGAGTGGAGGAATGGGGAATCAAACCCGGTTCTCCCAGATAAGAATCTGCACACTTAACCACTACACCAAACTAGCTCTCATGAAACGAAGTATGATGTAAGCCATTTTTGGATTTCCACTGGAGTGAAAGGCAGGGTATAAATGAATAATAAATAATTCTGGGGACCTGCTTCTCTTTGAGAACATAGACTTTTGTGGAGTGAAGCAGTTACGTTAGAAAGAAGAAGACACAGATTAAGGGAGAAAGGAAGGAAGAAACACATTCTAGGGCAGCCCCTGATGATGAAAATTTGTCATGACTGCAGCATATTTAAAGTCACACTTGGGATCATGAATATAACCCCAAAAAGAGCAGTGCATTCTTTTGTTTTAAATAAAAGAACATTAACATAAATATTTAAGAAAATTACGATGTAACCTCTGAGGTTAAAGACTCTGTTCAGTTTTTAATCAGTCAGCGTTTATAGTCATAGCTACACATTAGTGTGCATTTTTATCTAAATAAGAGTGAAGCATAGCCCATTGAAATTGCCTGGGGGCGGGCGGGCACTGTGCTGGTGATCAAAACGGCCGCACCCTGCTTCTAGACAAAGACAAAAAAAAAAATCTTTCCTGTTTTGATAATGCTAAGCGGAGTGTTCTGGATTTTTCGATGTGTTTATTGGTGCAATGCATTATACAACACTCCCTTTTCTCCTTGGCTCTCCTGGCGATACTCTTAATCCAGTGAACAACAGCCAGGTCATTGTTGCCCAGCAATTTACCAGATAAACATCCCTAGAATCCCAATTTTGATTAAAAACGTCTGGGAGTTGTTAGGGAGTGTATGCACTCTGTGGAGTTTGTAAAACATTCTCTGCATTATTATTGTTTCATGTGTTCCAGGGTGGAGCCCTGGAAGTTCAGAGGCTAAGCTGTGAAGAATTTGGGGGGAATCTGTCCTCAGTGTTCCCCTGGCTCCAACACTTTCCCTTTTCATTCTGGTTTCTTCTAGGCCTGGCGTCTTTGTAACCTATGCTGGGAAAATGGAAGAATCCAAAGCCAGGGATATCCTATCAGGGTTGGACACCCTTCCAGATATGGGCTGAGTTTAGCCAAGGACAAGATATTCCAGATTTCCCTCAGGAACAACATGATTTCTCTCAGATCAACATGAGTTCTGAATTTCTCTCAGAAACAATATGAATTTCTCTGAGAACTCAATATTTCCTTCAATAACTTCTGTGCCTCTTGTTGTGACACAAAAAAGAAGGGATAAATATAAGTGTAATGCACTTATGTTCAAAATAATTCTCTACATAGAGGTGTTTTTTTAAAAAAAAAAAAAAACTGGAGGGGATGCCATCTGAATATCTCTCTCCGGAGATGTTTGCACCATCTTCCCCTCCTTTCTCCACTTTCCCTTTCTGAAGCTTTCCCTTCAGGAAGTGAATTTTCTTTAAAAGGTATTGAAGGGACTATTGAATTAAAAGCTATTGGAGGGAATATGAAGCCAAATTAAACTGTCCCTGTTGATATGCACTGAGCGTGAGGTAAGGAACCACCCAAGGCAAGGATCCAAAGAAAACTGTAATGAAAAGGCTATTTTAAAAATCGCTCCGGATATGGCAGCTATGTTTTACTGTTGTTTCTTTTTGACTAGACTTTTGAAGGGACAGCATTCAAACTCAAATTTGTTCAGGTCAAAGTATAAAGTTTTGGATTTCTCCTTTTCAAGCTGGGGTGGAGGCAGGAGGACCTAGAAGATAAATTGGGAACTCCATCGCAGCAGCCTGGATATCAAGAGAGCCAGCAGCAGAGGTTTTAGAGCATGCGTTGATCCGTGTCTGTAACATAAGTACTGTGGTTCTGAAAAACACTGAGAAAAGAGGCTGACAAAGACGGGCGAAACCGTGAGGACCTCTTTCTATACGGTCCCTCCTTTTTCTTTCTATTGCAACATCACAGTGGGAGCGTTTAAGGACTGCCCCCTAAAACTCTTACTTATGGACTTGGTTAAGGCTGGTTCCTATGCAGAAATGTTTAAGTGTATAATTTGGGGGAGCACAAATACCTTATTGTTCCTTTGTTCTTTATTTTGTCTTATATTTGCACTAAATCAATAGCATGTACACACAATGGGAGCGTGAATATTTATTGTTGACCGGTGATTTTATCATTTTCCTATTTACACACCGGGACCAGTTATTTATGTTGGATATCAAGGGTAGCTCTGAGGATTGCCACAAATGATACGGTTTTAACATCTAGTTTGGGTGATTCTAGAGCTAACTTCCAAGATAGCGATCACTGGAAACTCTATCATCTTACCACAGATTTTCTGGCTATTCCTGGAGTTGCCATTTGTCACTTTCTGTATGGATTTCCAGTAAGTATGTGAGGCTGTATTTTTTTTTTTTAAATTCTTCTGTGATGCTGTTCCTCCCTCCCCCCAAAAACCCTTACTCTGGTTGCTAGGCACCACCTGGCTACCTTAACTTGGAATTTCCCACCGTAAACTCCATACCCAAGTATATGCAGAACTGATTCAAATTGAGCACACAGGGAGAGAGAGGCACCTACCAAATCCATTTTCCAGCCTGAAATGTCCATCAGTACACATTAAGTTTCTCAGATCCTTCAGGGACATTTCAGGCCAGAAAAATGGAAAAGGGAAAGCCCTAAAACGTTCTTTCTGTGCACCAGAGTTTCCGGGGGGGGGGGGGTTGGGTGTGTGTGTAGAAAAGGCCCTGCAGGAACTCTTTTGCATATTAGGCCACACCCCTGATGCCAAGCCAGCTAGAACTATGTTCTTGTGCATTCCTGTAAAAAAAAAAATCCCTGACAATTCTACTCCAAAACATTACTGTGTGTTTGGGAACTGAGTTCGTGCTGGAAATTCCAAGAACACATCTCATAGAAAGTCCTCTTGTTTTCATGAAGACTTTATAACATATGAACCGGGCCTACTCTTAGTGGTGAGACAGGTCCAACTAGACAAGATGCCGGGAGCTGCTGAAGGGACAGAACAGCCACTGGCAGGGCCAGTCTTAGTGATTCTGGGAACGATGAGGAAAAGCCCAGGATGAGGTCCCAAAACCACTACATCCACCACCCAGGCATTAAAAAAAAAGAAAAGAAAAAAATGCATTTTTAAAAAATGTTTTTTTGGCAGCAGCTACCACACCACAAGGATCTTCAATGGGTGACTGAGGGTAAGCTGCAGTAGCCATTTTGTGAGTGGCTCCACCTTCTGTGGCAACCATTTTGGGGCAGCCATTCCCTGCCTGTGTCAGAATTCCAAATGTGCCCACAGGCTCAGAAAGGTTGGGGACTCCTGATTCAGAGAATGTTATTCTATTAGGCTGGTTTGCTTTTGTAGTGATAGAAAGAAAAGTGCCGCTATTCACATATAAGGTTGCACCAATTTCCTCCTCAGGACTTGGGACAGCTGCCCCCACCAAAGGTGCTGGCACTTGGGGTCAGGATAAGGTTCCATTAAGAGATGGGTGGGAAGGAACAACCAAACTGAGACTAAGGGAGGGGTGTGTATTATTGGCAGAGGAGTTTCAGGAAAGGATACTAGTGAGTACCACCACAAAAAACCCTGCTGTTAAGCGGAGAAAACTGGAAAGTGATTAAACTTTTTTGGCAGCTATAGTATGATAAATCATGTCCTCCTACATCAGGGTTCTCCAGCGTGCTGCCCACAAGTAATTCCCTTGGCACTCATCCAGCTTTTCAGAAAGTATATTTGGCCATTGTAAGGCAGGGCTTGTTACTGACTGCCTTCGTTCAAATGAAAGGATTTTCTCTGGAGTATCAGGACTGCACAATGTGTGGTTTTTCTTCTTCCCAGGAGATGTGAGGAGGTATTCCATTCAGTTCTGCTTACTATGGCAACCATTTTAGGTTTGGCTCCACCTCTTGTGGCAACCATTTTGGAGTGGCACTCAGCACCACCTCTCAAAATTCCAAATGTGCCTGCTGATTCGAAAAGGTTGGGGACTACTGTTCTATAACATGAAGAACTTAGCTTCCCTCGTCTGCCATCAGCGGATTAGATGGTGAAGAGAGGAGGAGGAGGAGGAAGAAGATGATATTGGATTTCTATCCCACCCAATACTTTGAAACTCAGAGTGGTTCACAACCTTCTTTACCTCCCCCCCACCACAACAGACACCCTGTGAGGTGGGTGGGGCTGAGAGGGCTTTCACAGCAGCTGCCCTTTCAAGGACAACCTCTGCCAGAGCTATGGCTGACCCAAGGCCGTTCCAGCAGGTGCAAGTGGAGGAGTGGGGGAATCAAACCTGGTTCTCCCAGATAAGAGTCTGTCCTTTCAAGGACAACCTCTGCCAGAGCTATGGCTCATCCAAGGCCATTCCAGCAGGTGCAAGTGGAGGAGTGGGGAATCAAACCTGGTTCTCCCAGATAAGAGTCTGCCCTTTCAAGGACAACCTCTGCCAGAGCTATGGCTGACCCAAGGCCATTCCAGCAAGTGCAAGTGGAGGAGTGGGGAATCAAACCTGGTTCTCCCAGATAAGAGTCCGCACACTTAACCACTACACCAACCTGGCTCACAGGCCCTACTTGGATTATATGCTTTGGTTCAGCTTCACTATATTCTTATTTACTTATTACTTATTCTTATTTATATGATTCTTATTTACTGATGTATGGGATAGTTCTCCTGCTTTTCAGCTACAGCAACCCAAGGGGTTTCTAGTGTTTATAAAAGGCAACATTCCATTTTTCAAAAAAGATCAGGATACCGGAGGTAATAATGACAGATGAGAAATCATGAGCCATTTCACATTTGTGCCCTCAACACTCCTTTAGGATTCCAATAACAACCCAGATATTTTTAGCTCTCAGTTTGCAAACCTCTTTGTAAAAGAGAGCATGCACGGGACATGAACAACTTAGGAAATGAAGATCCAGTTTTCCACCCGATGTAGAAATGGGAGAAGAAATAATAAAAGTTGTGTTGTGAAATTCATGCAGTCATGTTAACGATGGCTGATGACTCCCCTGAGCTATGAATGGGAACCAGGAGAATAAGGGGAGGAAGGAGTGAGATGGTGAGAGAGCCTGTTATTGGTCTCATGTCAACGTGGCTGCTAGCTTTTGGAGAATCATCTCAGTTTATACAAAAACAGATGGCGCTGAAGTATATATTGAATATATCAAATGTGCAGCACAGAAAATGATGCTGAGCACATGATCAGATTGTGCAAAATTTTCCAGAACACTGCCTGATCATCAAATGGCTTCTACAACAGAGAAGTCCAGGGTTTTTGTTTTTAAAAGTAATTATGCAGCTTTTTTGAAACCATTCCATCAGAATTTAAGGTGGACGATTCTTAGGCTGCAATCACACACACTAAATAATGCACTTTCAATCCAAAAATACAGAGCGTCACTGCCCCAAACAGAGGGTGGGCTCACACTGGGAAAACTGCTGCAGCTGTCTCTCGACTTTGAAAAAGCTGATTCTCTTTGATGCATGCCGTGGCAATCACGCACCTGGAGAGGCACAGGCTGCACATGTACAAGAGGAGCATTCAAACTTCTGTGCATGACTGGAATGTGCATCGCAAACCCCAGCCATTCAGACAGCTGGGAAACGCATCCTGCATGCAATTTAGATATTTGCTAGCGGGAAGTTCCCAGTAACTATTTAATCCTATCCCAGCCTGTCCTAAGACAAGGTAAGTGCAGGAGAGACTGCGGGGTGGGGGCAGATGTGTGCATGTGATTGGGCACATTACATCTGGAGGGAAGGCACGGTTAGCTCGGCCAAATCTCTTGTGCGATCTCACCCATAGGCTGCAATCACACATGCTAAATAATGCAGTTTCAACCCACTTTAAATCCACTTTCAAACTGGGTTTTGTCAGTTTACACAGTAAAATCCAGTTGGGAAGTGCATTGAAAGTGGATTGAAACTGCATTATTTAGCATATGTGATCACAGCCATAGTGTTTCATTTATACCAGGGCTGGCCAAACTGTGCCTCGGGAGCCACATGTGGCTCTTTCACACATATTGTGTGGTTCTTCAAGCCCCCACTGCCCCATCAGCTGGCTTGGAGAAGGCATTTGCCTCTTTAAATCACTTCTGTAAGCCAAGCCAACCAGCAGTTTGAAGAATGCATCTTAAGTTAAAGTTGCTTTCTTTCTACCTTTTCACCTTTCCCCCTTCCTTCCTTCCTTCCTTCCTTCCTTCCTTCCTTCCTTCCTTCCTTCCTTCCTTCCTTCCTTCCTTCCTTCCTTCCTTCCTTCCTTCCTTCCTTCCTTCCTTCCTTCCTTCCTTCTCTCAGACATCTGACATTCATGTCTTGTGGCCCTCAAACATCTGATGTTTATTCTATGTGGTTCTTACTTTAAGCAAGTTTGGCCACCCCAGATCTAGGCTGTCTTCCCTAGCCTCTATATCACAGAGAGTAGGGGAAATACTCTTGACGTTATCTATGCTTATAGCTACCACCACTTCTTGCGGCTGACATTTTGATGACTTCTTGCCGATTTGTCTTCTGAGAGAAAAAAACTTCCACTGGATAAAGTGTTCAGCAGGCCTAATTTTGGGCAGGAGCTCACAGGAGTGGAGCTCCGGAACCTCTAAATTGTATTGTGCTCTTTCTTTCTCACCCCCCCCCCCAAGATTCTGGGCTCCATTGTTTAAACCCCCATGAGGATTTTGCTGAACTCTAAGATTTGACAATCTTTCTAATATTTCCCCCCACAAAAAAAGGGGAAAACATATAAAGCAGACAGATGGAAATCTTCATCGTGCCACTTTGTTCCACATAGGAGAAAGTAATTTTAAAAGTATGATGGAAGTAAGGTTTGATTATGACAATTATAATTCAAGAAGTATTTTAAAGTCGATGCTGAGCTGATATAATTTAATATGCCTTCCGGTGACATCAGGGGTGTGAGGCATATGCAAAAGAGCTGTGTTAATGAGCTCCGGCACCTCTTTTTCTAGGAAATGACCCCTGGGGTTCAGGCACAGGAATGCACCTGCAGTTCTCCCAGAGTTACAGCTCATCTCCAGACTACCAGGCTAGATGGCCATCTGACAGCAATGCTGATCCTGTGAACTTAGGGAGAGGAGGTATTGTGGTGCTGGAGAAGACTCTTGAGAGTCCCTTGGGCTGCAATAAGATCTAGTCAGTCAATCCTAAGGGAAATGAACCCTGACTGTTCCCTGGAAGGTCAGATGATGAAGCTGAAGCTTGAATACTTTGGCCACCAAATAGGAGCCCTCACTGGAGAAGACCCTGATGCTGGGAAAGACAGAAGGCAAAAGAAGAAGGAGATGGCAAAAGATGAGATGGTTGGACAGCGTTACTGATGTAACTAACATGAATTTGAGCAGACTTCGGAGGATGGTGGAAGACAGGAGGCCGGGCTGACTTGGTCCAAGGGGTCACAAAGAGTCGGAATCGACTGTGCGACTGAACAACAAAATTTATGAATTTCCTGCATTGTCTAGACGACCCTGGGAGTCCCTTCCAACTCTATGATTCTACCCATTCCCTGGGGAAAATGGTAGCTTTGGAGGGCGGACTCCATACATCTCTCTTGAGTGCCAGCACCACCCCTAAATCTCCAGGAATGCCCCAAGCCAGAGTTTGAATTAGTAATCCTACTGAAGGGGAAATTCAAGAGCAAGGCAGATGGAAAGTAACAGAAGCCTTATTAGTGCTCTGATACTGAGGCCAAAGAGGAATTCTGGGTTTGCTTTAGGGAATTTTAGGAGTGCAGGAACCTTCCCCTATGACTCCCATTCCCACCAGGTTCAGAAAAGGGAGGGGATGACTGGCAGTAGTGACCCAGTGGTTCCAGAGATAGAGGGGAAAAACCTGCTTGAAAGTTGAAACCATTTCTTGAAGATTAAAACCATATGCGGAAACCAATCAAGAATTTAGTATACATTCATCCAAACTTCAATACTTAAAAGTAGTTTTGTAAAGGATAGCCTTGGTGGCTCTGATACAAGACCCATAACAAGCAGGGCTGGCCTGCCCATTAGGCAAACTAGCCATTTGCCTAGGGCACCGGCAAGTTGGGGGTGCCGAATTCAGCCTGCCCCACCCCTGCCCTTCCCATTCGGCAAATCCCTGTTTGCCTCCCCAGTCTCCCTCCTTCACAATTTTAATGCCCAGAACAGGCGGAGAAGCACCGCATTCTTGGGCTCCTTAAAGGCCGACCTCCCCTGCTGATCAGCTGATTGGCGGGAAAAACTGCGGAGGCTGGTGGCTCCTATGCCCCTCTGGCATGCTCACGATCAGCGCTGGGGGGCAGCAGTGGCGAGCAAGCCACTGAAAGAGCAGAGCCGCCCTTGCCTCCTTTCCACTTCCTTCCCACACCCAGGAAGGAAGTGGGGAGGAGGCAACGGTGGCTCCACTTTTTCAGTGGCTCGCTCACTGATGCTGCCCCCAGCGCAGATCGTGAGCATGCCGGAGGGGCTTAGGAGCCACCAGCCTCTGCAGTTTTTCCCACTGATCAGCAGATCGGTGGGGGAGGGTGTCAGCCTTTAAGAAGTCCAGCAGCGCGGTGCTTCGCCACCCATTCTGGGCATTAAAATTGTGAAGAAGGGAGGGAGGAGGAGGGGGCGCTGCGGGGGGAAGGGCAGGGCACAGTGCCTCCCATTTGGATTAAAAAGCCACCTGGATCTTTCCAGTAGTTTCCCCCTGAATCACATTTGGGTCACATATTCACTGTCTGCCTGAATACCTGGGCATGACTCATAAGCAGAAGAGCTGTGTGATCACGCCAAACCGTTCCCAGCATGGTCAGGGTTTCCCCCCCCCTTCCCTGAGGAGTGCTTGTGCACTTCTCTGCTTGAGCGCACACCCTGGGCGACTTCTTTTAAAAAACAATCTTTTCTCAAGTGGACTGTGGTTGAGGAGCCCTAGCAGTGTGTAAGAGGAACCACAGACCACTGCCGGGATCCTACCGCTTCAACAGCCAGTGTCTGATCCCTCTGAGTCTACACCACAACACCAAACTGGCTCTTTTTCCTTTTTCCATCCATAGGAGCTAATGTAACTGCCAATCAATTCTGTGACAAGCATCGGACATATACTGATGTACATTACAGAGCTCAGCCTGTTCTCTCTACCCCTCGGAGTCAAGAAGGAAAGCTGGGTTAAGCTAGATTGATGCAGAGAGTCAGATCAAACTCAAGCAGGTTTTTTGCAGATGGGATAAGGTCTCATCAATTTCACAGTGTGAAACCACCCTCAGAGTCTCAGAGTGGTTTACAATCTCCTTTACCTTTCTCCCCCACAACAGACATCCTTTGAGGTAGGTGGGGCTGAGGGAGTTCTCACAGAAGCTGCCCTTTCAAGGACAGCTCTGTGAGAGCTATGGCTGACCCAGGGCCATTCCAGCAGCTGCAAATGAACGAGTGGGGAATCAAACCTGGTTGTTCCAGATAAGAGTCCGCACACTTAACCACTACACCAAACTGGCTCTTTTTCCTTTTTCCATCCATAGGAGCTAATGTAACTGCCAATCAGCCCTGTGACAAGCATCTGATATATACTGATGTACATTACAGAGCTCAGCCTGCTCTCTCTACCCCTCGGAATCAAGAAGGTCAAGGAAAGCTGGATTAAGCTAGGTTTGCTCAGAGAATCAACATTGACTAAGAGAGTTCAGGAAACTAGTTCTGATCTGCTGTCTATTCAAAATGTGATAGTATATAAACATGTGCAGCATTATCTGTACCCAGGAGGTCATATCATTCGACACCCTGTGAGGTAGGTGGGGCTGAGAGAGCTCTCCCAGAACTGCTCTTGAGCAGAACTGCTTTGAAAGAACTTGTAGCTCACCCAAGATCACATCAGCAGGTGTATGAAGAAGAAGAAGAAGATGATATTGGATTTATATCCCGCCCTTCACTCCGAAGAGTCTCAGAGCGGCTCACAATCTCCTTTACCTTCCTCCCCCACAACAGACGCCCTGTGAGGTGGGTGGGGCTGGAGAGGGCTCTCACAGCAGCTGCCCTTTCAAGGACAACCTCTGCCAGAGCTATGGCTGACCCAAGGCCATTCCAGCAGCTGCAAGTGGAGGAGTGGGGAATCAAACCCGGTTCTCCCAGATAAGAGTCCGCGCACTTAACCACTACACCAAACTGGCTCTCTGGGTTTGCATAGAGTTTGCAGAGAACTGAGACTCAATTAAGTTCTAATTCTGCAACAGCTGGAACTACATCCTTTATGGCTACAGATATAGACTTAGACCCTTCACAGGGAGTTTCCAGAGCATGAAAAAAACAATCTTAGTGGATTTTTACCAGCTACTTTTAGGCTGCTGTCAGACTGACAGGTTGGTGTGCTTTGGTGCACCCTTAATTACTCTGTTGCTTTTTGTGACAGAGATTTTTTTTTTTATCAGACTCCCACCCTGATGTGGCCTGGGGGGAAACCCCTTCCCTAAACAGGGATGTAATGATATCACCCTGAAGTGACATCATCACATCAGGGATGTCACACAGGGGATGTTCTGGTTTTTGGATAAACTCAGGACCAGATCTACCTATTTTTTGAGTGGGGGCAAAACCAAAAAATGGTGCCCCCATTCAACAGATGGGAGGCAGGTGATCTGCCTCCCCACCCCCCCATTTAAACACTCCAGCAGGGTGTTTAAACGGGGAAGGAAGCCACGGGACTTCCTTGGTCGCCTTCCTACCTTGCAGAAAGGCAGTATTAACAGCTGATACTTCTCCTGCCCAGGGCTAGTGCCCCCTCTGCCTCTCTAGATCCGGCTTGTTTAACCCAATTTGACCACAGAGTTTGCCCAAAAACCAGACTGTCCCCCAGCACAACATCCCTGACACGATAATGTCACTTCCGAGTGACATATTGCATTGGGGGCATTGTGTGATGTCCCCATCCACCCCCAGAATGTTCCCATCTCTCCCTGCCAAACTGGCAAGAGAACCTGACAACTCTTTCCTATTCCAACACTTTAACCACAAGCTGGCTTCCTTGGGTCAGACCCTTTGCATGCCTCTGACAGGATTCCCTTAGCCCTGCTCTTCATTTAGGAGGGATATCCTACCAGTCGTAAAGTTAGCCAATCAGAGATTCCGGACTTAATGGTCTCATACCCTCTTTCTAGCTTTCCCTCAAACGTGAGCCTGTAGACTTCTTTGGGAGCCCCTCCTGTTGAACTGAAGGGCCAAGGCTTTGGACACCGACTGAAAGTCCATTCCTGAAGGCACCATAGGATACCTTCCTTGTTATCTGAATCATCTTTGAGGAACAGCCATTCGGAGTGAGACAGAAGGTAAGGTTACCACACCCATTGGTGGAGGCAGGGGTCCTCCACCCCCAAGCCCTGCCTCCTAACAGCCAATCAGCAGGCCAGCAAGGGGACTCACCAGGGCAAAGAGAAGGCCAAGGCCTTGTGGCCAGCATTCCACAGGAAGCGTGTGATTTCCGCAGCATGCCTCAAAGTGCATTGGCTTTTTCCAAGTCCGAGAGACAGCTGAGGAAAATTCCAAGTGTGACCCTTAGGCTACATTCCCCTTGAACATTTTTAAATTCCTGCTGTTAATCTCAGTGAGATAAGCAGGAAACTGGTGGGGGAAATCCTGTGGGGTGATTTCTAGCCCTCAACCCCAGCCCAGCCTAGGGTCAGTGGGGGGAACCTCCCCCTACATCGCTGGCTGGGTTTTGTGCCTGTACCTGATTACAACAGTTTTCAGACAAGAATTGATCTTTTTAAATTAATTCAAATGATCAAGCTTAAAAAATTGTTTGGCAATGATGAGGGCAACAGGGAAATGTTCTGCCCCAAATCCACATTTAATCCCTCTATTCAGGATCCAACAATTGTAACTTTTGAACGTTTAGTTTTGAGAGATGTTAAAAGGCTGGAAAGCAATTTAGAGCGACCTTGGAGTAATCTGCCTCGAGAGGAGGCTTTAGCTCTTAAAGGGCTGATACAGGATGATTCTATCATAGTGAAGCCTGCTGATAAAGGCGGGGCCATTGTGGTTTTGAACAGTAATGACTATCATCAAGAGATTGAAAAGCAACTAGCTGTCACCACACAATATAAGTGCTTGATGAGTGATCCAACAAGGAACATTCAGAGATTGATTAAAATTGTCCTGAATGAAGCTGAAATGATGGGCATAATCTCCAACAACTTACATAAATACTTATACAATGCATTTCCCAGGACTCCTTGCCTTTACATCTTGCCTATGATACATAAACAGATACTCCCATCACCAGGGAGACCAATTTTATCAGGCACAAACTCTGTGTTAGATCCCTTAGCAAAGTATTTAGATTATTTTCTACAACCCTTTGTACTCAGAATGAGGTCTTTTACTAAAGACACAACTCAGTTTAAGAACATAAGAGAAGCCATGTTGGATCAGGCCAATGGCCCATCCAGTCCAACACTCTGTATCATACAGTGGCCAAAAATTTATCTCTCTCTCTCTCTCTTGGCTTGACTTCGCAAACGAAGATTTAAGAAGGGTGCAGTAGTCCACGTCTGCTGCAGGCTCGCTGGTGGCTGACAAGACCAATGCGGGACAAGCAGATCCGGCCACAGTGGCTGCAGGGAAAAGTCTGATTTGGGGTTGGTGCTGTAGCAGTGCGATTCTTCCTCAATCTCCTTTTGTCCTCAAGACCAGCTATGCGTGCGTTCTCAAAGGAAGAGACAGCCTGGTGGATGGTGTGCCTCCATGCTTTGCGATCTGAGGCTAGGTCAGACCACTGGTGATGGTTGATGCGACAGGTGCCAAGGGATTTCTTCAGGGAGTCCTTGTACCTCTTCTTTGGTGCCCCTCTATTTCGATGGCCGGTGGAAAGTTCACCATACAGAGCAATCTTGGGAAGGCGGTGGTTTTCCATCCTAGAAATATGCCCTGCATCTTCAACAGCAGTGCCTCGATGCTTGTAACCTCCACCCTCTTGAGGACTTCAGTGTTGGTCACAAAGTCACTCCAGTGGATGTTGAGGATGGTGCTAAGGCAGCGCTGATGAAAGCGCTCAAGGAGTTGCAGGTGATGACGGTATAAAACCCACGTTTCGGAGCCGTAGATGAGGGTTGTCATCACAACCGCTTTGTTGTGCCTTTTTTCAGATGCTTGTTGCTCCACACTCTTTTATGCAGTCGGCCAAATGCACGGTTTGCCTTTGCCAGCCTGTTGTCAATCTCCTTGCCGATCTTGGCATCTGAGGATATGATGCACCCCAGGTAGCTGAACTGCTGGACTGTCTTCAGAACTGATTCACCCACAGTGATGCAGGGAGGGTGATAATCTTCCTGGGGTGCAGGCTGGTGGAGAACTTCTGTCTTCTTCTGACTGTGAAGATTTTTGTTTTTTCAGCTTATACAGACATGAACAAACAAATAGATATGAAGATCCTGCTGCAAAAAGAGGCATACTGGATACACCAGCTGAATTGCATTTCTCCATATGGACTGGATATGACCAATGATTTGACATGTTTTTTATGAATGGTTTTCTTCATAATATTATGAGTGCTGTGCATAATTTGCCTGTGTGATAACATAATTTTGTATAAATTATGGGATTTGACATTTTTTGTATGGAATACTTTGTATGCGGTATCTGCTGTGATATAGTTTGTGGTGTTTGTGTCTTTTAGCATGTTGCATTAGAAATATGTTACTTTACCTTTAAGCTGTAAATGAGATGTTGGCCTTTTAAAACATGTTCGTTGCACCATTAGGGTGCACAAGAAGCCACATATTGAGCTGTAGCCATGGTGAAATTGCTGCTGGAGACGCTCTGCGTCCCTCTTTTTGGAAAATTGTGTAAAGAATCTATATAATTGAATCAATATGTAATATGACATATTTTTTCACTGGAAGAGGGTTGGTGGTGTCTGAATGTCCTTCTGATGTTTTTGTATAATATTTTCTTCTGTTAGTGGTCCCAGGTCTGACGAAGACTGGAAAGAAACAAGTCCTTAATCGATTGGCTTGTCACCACACTACTTTGGGACTTGAATACACATGTTTTGGACATTTGGATTGATTTCTATATACTTCTTAGTAAATTGGTCACTAGCTTGCATTTTTTTTGTTGTGTTATCTGGATCAATGACTGTCATGCTTCCCCGGTGCCTCTCATGAACTTTTAGACATATTTCTTAGAATCATGTTTCCACAAAGATTCTGGAACTCTATTCCAGTGCATTCCCCCAGGAAAAAAAAACCTTGAGTAGAAGCCAGTTTTACCATAGAGTTTTTGCCCAGATACCAGAACGTCACTCAGATGTCACAGCACGATGATGTCATGTCTTGTGGGACGCATGCCATGAGGCCTGAACCTTTCTCTTTCTCCCCCCTCACTCCTTGCCGATTGTTATGAAGGACCTGGCAACCTTGAGAGAGAGAGAGAGAGAGAGAGAGAGAGAGAGAGAGAGAGAGAAAGAGTAATCCCCCCTCCATTAGATTATCCACTCTTCTTTCTCTCAGAATCTACCAGGAATTAATCACAAAAACAAGTTCTTTCCATAACCTGCCCCCCCCACACACACACACTTCTTGTTACACAACACATTCTTTCCGCTTGTCCTCTCCCGGCCCTGACTTAATCGGTGCCAAGCACTTTAGTGTTTTCGATACAAGGGCTGGATTCTGAAATATGAGCTGGAGCTTTAAGTAGAGTCGAAGAGGCTTTCCTTCATCACCGGACAACTGCAAACTCTGCATCCAACTCACTGAAGAGGCTGTTTTCTCTTGACTCCACCACTAGGCACGTTGTCCATATAAGGGCACACATGTCATTTCAGATCCATAAACACGCTGAGGTTTCATTTCCTTTCCTTCTTTTTCTGCTGATCCCCTGGGGAAGGCAGGAAAGAGCCAAAACATCCTTTGCCCTGTTCCTTGGAGCCCATGGGAAAAATCTTTAAGCTGTAAATGAGATGCATCTCTAAGACCAATGAATCTTAACGTTTTAAGCATGTTTTAAAGTGTTTTTTTTTAAACAAACAAAAAAGCATCTTTAAGACCAATGCATCTTTAAGACCAATGAGTCTTAACATCTTTAAGCATCTTTAAGACTAATGAGTCTTAATGTTTTAAGCATGTTTTAAAGTGTTTTTTTTTTAAAAAACAAACAAAAAAACCACCTTTGTGTTTTTCTGTGTTCTTTATATCTCTGCTATCTAATCTTAAATAGGCACACATGTGGCCCGGCCCAACATGGCCCGGCCTGATAAGGTCTCATTTATATCAGATCTGACCCTCATTACAAATGAGTTTGACACCCCTGCCCTATGGAAGTCAGCTATGACTTGACAGCAATTCCCATCTCCAAATGAGATTTGCCCATCTCACTGAGGGTTGCCAGCCTCCAGGTAGGGAAAGGAGAGCTCCTGGAATTACAACTGATCTCCAGAATACAGAGGTCAGTTCCCCTGTAGAAATGGCTGCTTTGGAGGGTGGGCTTTATGGCCTTACACCTCATGGGGGTCTTTCCCTCTCTAAACCCTGCCTTCCCCAGACGCCACCCCCAAATCAGGAATTTCTTAACCCTCAGATGACAATCCTAAAACATCATAAATTTGTATTGGTGTTTTGGAAGTGCAAGTTAGCTAGGAAAAGCCTGTTTAAACAGGCTTTTAACATCTAATGGAAGCAACCATTACCCCACAGCAGTCTAGGGTTGCTAAGTCCAATGCAAGAAACATCTGGGGACTTTGGGAGTGGAGCCAGGAGACTTTGGGGGGTGGGGCCAGGAGACATTGGGGGGGGTGGAGTCATGAGCAAGGTTGCAACAAGTACAATTGATCTCCAAGGGAGTTCTGGCCATCACATTGAAAGGGACTGCACACCTTTTCAATGCCTTCCCTCCATTAGAAATAATGAAGGATAGGGGCACCTTCTTTGGGGGCTCGTAGAATTGGCCCCCCCTGGTCCATTCCTTTTGAAACTTGGAGGGGTTTTTGAGGAAAGGCATCAGATGCTATGCTGCAAACTAGGTGCCTATACCTCAGATAACATCCCCCCGCCCCCAGAGCCCCAGATACCCGCAGATCAATTCCCCATTATTCCCTATGGGAATCATTCTCCATGGGGAATAACAGAGTGCCCAGTAGACATTTCCCTCCCCCCCTTTCTAAAGCAGGAGGAAGACCGCCAAACCGGGGAATCCCCTGCCCCCACCTGGGGATTGGCAACCCTCTCTCTCCCACACACACACACACACACTTACTGGGTCTGGTTACTTGCTCTGAAAATGAAAGCAAAACAAACAGAAGCTGCTGCTGACCACGAAGTGCTTCCTGTTTCTTGCTTCCTACTCAACTTTAAAGGCACACAAACAACAGAAACACACACACACTTTAAAACGGAACATGTTTGCAGATTTCTAAACCTGCCGGAGCTCTAGAGATACATGGTGGCTGTGGGGGTGTCAACCGGTTTTTGGATCAATGCCCCTTCTTCCAGATACCAATTACAGGCAGAGACATGTTGTTCAGAGAAAACTGCTTTATTTTCACTTCTGCAGAGAGTGGAGAGAGGCCAGCCATGAGACCGCCTCTCTACCTGAATCAGCCAAGCCCCTTGCCTTATAAGACATCCCGGACGTCACATCCTATCTTGCTCTGAGGCTGTTTGCCATTGGAGCGCACAATCTACCTTGACCGGCCGATTTGGCTGAGGGCTTTAGCCTTATAAGGTAAAAGTTACAAATATCTCCGCCCAGCAACACTTCCTCTTGTCAGAACTTGTAACTTCTTTATCTATATGCTTAGGTACAGTGGTACTTAGTTAGCACAACAGACTCCATATTGTGAATTTCACTAACCCTGTGATTCTGCATTTCAAACAACCACTAACCACTGAAAGGTGACAGATAACCACTCACAAACATCTGCAGATGCACCTTTGAAATTTCCAGTTCTGACACCTCTCATCTATGCAAGGACAGTGCACATGACTCAACTGAATATACAGCTCTAAAACCGATTTTGCCCTAATGATTGATTAATTCTTTGTTGTGCACTCTACTCACTATTTATGCTGAATATTATAAATCACTATACTTATAACAGTTGTCTTGTTAGCATATATAAAAAGAAAGAAGCATTTTACTTTTGCAGGCTTAAGAGGCTAATGTATAGGAAAACTAGCAGGGAGGGGGAGTGGCAATACTAGCAAGCTTTTGAGAAGCTTCAATAGGAAATAGGCTAACCACCAAGCCACATCAGGAAACTAGCAATTCAAAAATAATTCTGTTGTCAGACAGGTGTTGAGGAGAGTGTGGGGGCTTCTAGATTTTCTTTTCTATTGAATAAATGAATGTTATTATTTTCCTATCAGGGGCGGGGCTTCCGCCAGCTGGCTGGGGATGGGGGGAAACCTGTAAAACCAGGAGATCCCCCTCTGGGACCTGGGGATTGGGAAGCCTATACAGCACTGATACCTTACCCCAACGCAAACAGAAATGTAATGTGCTAAACAACATAGTAAAGAGCGTTAATCAAGAAATAATAATAATGCCATCTAGGGATTAGAACTGTATATGTTTGAGATGTTTTAAGAATTTTATTGTTATGATTTAATTCTACGTTATTTTAATTGCTGTTAGCTGTAGAGTTGCCAAGTCCAATTTAAGAAATATCTGGGGACTTTGGGGGTGGAGCCAGGAGACTTTGGGGGTGGAGCCAGGAGACATTAGGGGTGGAGCCAAGATCAAGGCTGTGACAAGCATAATTGAACTCCAAAGGGAGTTCTGGCCATCACATTTAAAGGGACGGCACACCTTTTCAATGCCTTTATTCCATAAGAAATAATGAAGGATAGGGGCACCTTCTTTTGGGGCTCATAGAATTGGACCCCCTGGTCCAATCGTTTTGAAACTTGGGGGATGTTTTGGGGAGAGGCACTAGATGCTGTACAGAAAATTTGGTGCCTCTACCTCAAAAAACAGCCCCCCCCCAGAGCCCCAGATACCCGTGGATCAATTCTCCATTATTTTCTATGGGAATAAATCTCCATAGGGAATAACAGAGTTCCCAGCAGACATTTCCCTCCCCTCCCCCTGCTTTCTGACGACCCTGAGACGGGGGGAGGGTCTCCAAACTGGGGGATCCCCTGCCCCCACCTGGGGATTGGCAACCCTAGTTAGCTGCCCTGAGCCCGTCAGGGGAGGGCGGGATATAAGTGTAATAAAATAAAATAAATAAATAAAATAAAAACCCAAGAAAGCAGTCAGACTTCTTAAAAAAAAAAAATCTATCCCGCCTTTCCTCCTGGATCAGGCATGTGTGTGTGTGTCCGTGTGTAAGTAAAGTGCCTTCAAGTTGCAGCCAATATTCAGTGACCCTGTGGAGTTTGTTTGCTTGTTTGTTCATCATTGGCTTTATACAGAGCTTTTTTGTAGCAGGAACTGCTTTGCATATTAGGCCACCCCCCCATGTAGCCAATCCTCCTGGAGCTTACAGGGCTCTTTGTACAGGGCCTACTGTAAGCTCCAGGAAGATTGGCTACATCAGGGGTGTGAGGCCTAATATACAAAGGAGTTTCTGCTACAAAAAAAGCCCTGGCTTTATATCCCACCATCTCTGCAAGTGGACTGAGGTAGTGTTGCCAGGAGAGGAGGACATACTAGGAGTTTCAGGGAGAGGGGAGGAGGGTTTTGGGAGAGGAAACTCTGAAGTGAGTTCTGGGTGATGTGCTGTCACATTTAAGGGGACCGTGTTCCTTTTAAATGCCATTTCTCCATTCAAAATAATGGAAGATGGGGGCACCTTCTTTTGGGACTCATAGAAGTGAACCCCCTGATCCAATCTTTTTGAAACTTGGCACTTCTTTTGAGAAGAGTCACCAGCAGCTATGCTTGGAGATTTGGTGCCTCTATCTCAAAAAAACAGCCCCCCTCCCCCAAGCCCCAGATACCCACAGATTGGTTCTCCATTATACTCTGTGGGGACTGGTCTTCGTTTTTTGGTGGCATTTTTTGCTTTCTGATCCGCAAAACAAGTCACACGCTATGCCCGTGTGGTCTCCTATATGTAGAAATATTGACTTGTGCCATCAGAACGCAGATCTTGGAACGTCGGTCCAGAACCTTTCACCAAATTCGAGAAGCCCCCATGGTTGAACACTGAGGGGGTCCTAATTTTTGTGTGATTTACACACATAGGGCTAATCGTTACAGTTTTGAAAACGTTGCTTAGATTTTATTGCAGAAGGAGGCAGAATTTATTTTTAAATTGCAAACATCTGTTCCATTCTGGCTTGAACCAATGTTTAGATTTCTTCTCCTTTATTTCGGGGCATCTCAGATTCAGTGATGGATTCTGGGCTTATGTTCCAAGCTCCATGTTCTAACGGCACTCCATGAAATAGAGAGGATATTCAGGGTGAGTGTCTTATCTTGTCTTGTTGACATTCTAGTGGGGTTGTAGTTATGTCAATATTGCCTGTGCTTTCAGTTCCAACTGTTAAAGTGAATCAAATGATAAAGTTTTTTGAAATGCAGAGCTATTGTGACACATGTCTTGGCTTTGGGGTTTGTGGTGTCCTGGTCCACAATATAAATATCTTTAGCCTGGATGACTTCATGTCACTGACATTCATTCTTGTACTTAGGGGTGGAATTCTAGCAGGAGCTCTTTTGCATGTTAGACCATGCACCCCTGATGTAGCCAATCCTCCAAGAGCTTACCAAAAAAAAAGCCTTGTAAACTCTTGGAGGATTGGCTACATCAGGGGTGAGTGGCCTAATATGCAAAGGAGCTCCTTCTAGAATTCCACCCCGCTTGCTCTCATAGTGTGTAGGTAAAAGCAGTCCCTAGTGCAAGCACTGAGTCATTACTGACCCATGGGGTGATGTCACATCACAATGTTTTCTTAGCAGACTTTTTGTTATGAGGTGGTCTGCCATTGCCTTCCCAAGGTTCATAGTGGACTTATGGATTATTTATGGTTCTTTAGGGAACCTTCCGTTCATGCGTTTTGGCATACAGTCATGGTTTATATCCAGTGTTTAACTGGCCATATTTTAAATATTTCTTCTAAGGGCCTGCGATTACTTCCTGGATGCCTGGGCTGTTGCTGCCAACTCTGAGTGATTTTTGTTGTTGTTGTCAGTGTTCTATGCTAGCGCTGGAAATAGGGTTGCCAAGTCCAATTCAAGAAATATCTGAGGACTTTGGGGGTGGAGCCAGGAGACTTTGGGGGGTGGGGGCAGGAGACTTTGGGGGTGGGGCCAGGAGACATGGGGGCGGAGCCAGGAGCAAGGGTGTGACAAGCATAATTGAACTCCAAGAGAGTTCTGGCCATCACATTTAAAGGAACAGCACACCTTTTAAAATGCCTTCCTTCCATAGAAAATAATGAAGGATAGGGGCACCTTCTTTTGGGGCTCATAGAATTGGACCCCCTGGCCCATTCCTTTTGAAACTTGGGAGGTATTTTGGGGAGAGGCACTAGATGCTATACTGAAAATTTGGTGCCTCTATCTCAAAAAACAGCCCCCCAGAGCCCCCAATACCCGCAGATCAATTCCCCATCATTCCCTATGGGACTTGTTCATGGAGGTGCATAATGGCTTTGGGGGCATGGCTGGGGGAGGGGGGAAGCCTGTAAAACCGGGGGATCCCCCGCTGGGCCTTGGGGATTGGGAAGCCTAGCTGGAAAATTTATTGGACTAAAATTATAGTACAAATATTTTTTTAAAAAAATTCTGATGGTTTTCCCTCAGCGGGATATCTCTGTATTAGCATCTTCTGTAGGCTGAGAGTTCCTGTGTATTTGTTTGGCAATTTCCAGCAGGGTTAAAAAAAAAATTAACAAAAAGGCATTATGATACATTTAACAGTCGTACTTGCTAAGAGTCAGGTGGGCAGGCGTGTTGGTCTGAAGCAGTAGAACAAAACAAGAATCAAGTGGAACCTTTAAGACCAACAAAGTTTTATTCAGAATGTAAGTTTTCGTGTGCTAGAACCACACTGATGAAGCACACGAAAACTTAGATTCAGAATAAAACTCTGTTGGTCTTAAAGGTGTCACTTGACTCTTGCTTTGTTCTACTTCCCAAGAGTATTGCTGTTATGTGATGATGCATTGTCACTTGGGGCCTTTATGGTTGCGGGCCTGCCTATCTACAGGACCATCTTTCTCCTCACGTTCCGCAGAGAGCACTGCAATCAGCGACACAAAACCTACTGTCCATCCCCAGACCAAAGGAAGCCAGGCTGTGCTCCACGTGGGCTAGGGCCTTCTCGGTAGAAGCACCAGAAATGTGGAATGCTCTCCCAGAGGCCATAGGGGCCCTGCAGGATCTTTCTCAATTCCACAGGACCTGAAATACTGACCTGTTCCGACAGGCCTTCAACACCTAAACCGGGAGAGAACTGCCACCTTACACTGCTGAGGAGCTACAAACTTTGTAGGATCACTAACAGCAAAAAAGAAGAACCCACTATATCAAAGTTGTATAGCACCACAAATAGGGTTGCCAAGTCCAATTCCAGAAATATCTGGGGACTTTGGGGGTGGAGCCAGGAGACTTTGGGGGTGGAGCCAGGAGACATTGGGGTGGAGCTAGGAGCAAGGGTGTGACAAGCACAATTGAACTCCAAAGGGAGTTCTGTCCATCACAATTAAAGGGACCTCACAACTTTTTAAATGCCTTCCTTCCCTCCACCCTCCCCTTCTCTGATTTCACCTCAGAGGCGGAGCGGGCGACACCACTGCGCTGCTGCCGCCTCTTCTCGGCTTCACTGTAGCTGCTCCTCCGAGATGGGCTCAGGCTGAGCCCATCTCAAAGGAGCAGCTACGGTGAAGCGGAGAAGAGGCGGCAGCAGTGCAGCGGCGTCGCCTGCTCTGAGATGGGGCGGCTCGCCACGCTCCTTGGCGCCGTTTCCCCCCTCCCCCCGCTTCCATTTTTTGGGGAGCGGGGGAAGAGGCTGGCAATCCTGGGGTCCCCCGCCAGGGCGGGAGGGTTGGGAAGCCTAACCACAAAATGTTTTAAATTGTATTTATTGGTTTTAAATTGTATTATGGAACTGATTGTTAGCCACCCTGAGTCCACTCGCAGAGAGGGCGGGATAGAAATTGAACGTAATAAATACACAAATAAATAAATAATGGATACAAAAGAGTTTTTGGGTGTCAGTGAGTCACACTGACATTTTGTGACACTCTGTCACCGCATTGAAAACTCACCTTTTACATTACCTAACGTTCTCACAATTGTTTTGCATCGTTGCTGCCCGAAGCATGTACATTTGTTTCGGTGAGATGGGTTCTGGCTCTGCTGCTGCAACGTTTCTCTCGAAACTAGTTTTGATCCGGTCGTTTCTCTACAGGCATTTCAAACTTGTATTGTAGAAGTTTTCATGTGTTTTAAAAGACTCCTCCAAAAGCCACAAGGTGCAGTAATTTGCATGAGAACTGACAGCACTTGAAATTTTTACATATTATTGCTTGCCTCATCTTGTAATTTAAATTTGTATTGTTTTTTTGCAGTGTTGACACCATTTCCAAGCAATCGTATACATTTAACTAAGCACTGGTATTCCGTCTGCCCTCTGATCGGGGACCCCCCCCCTCCCAAATTGAACCGCTTTCAGTAGGCAGTATAGAACTTTGAGCAAAATGAGCAGAGCAAATCCACCAATGTAAAAGGAAAATAATTAAAGCGGAACGGTGGCAGGCGATTTGAAGACTCTAAAACTCTGGATCAAACTGAATGTAAAAACACCCTTTACCTGTCACTTTTGTTAGCAGGGCTTCCCTTCCCTTCCTTTTCCTTTTGGTGATAGATTTTTAGGCTCCCCTGATGCCTGGATCCAACTTTAACTTTAAATGCATTCCCCAAGCCGCCAGTTGGCTTGGAAAAGTGGTTTAAAGAGACAAATGCCTTCTCCAAGCTGGCCAATGGGGTTGTGGGGGCTTTAAGAGCCACATAATATGTATGAAAGAGCCACATGTCATTCCTGAGCCATAGTTTGGCCACCCCTGCTCTAATCGGTGTTTGTACACTTCATGGATCCGTTGCTGTGAGTTCTGTCTTACCCTGGAATGACTTCAGTTAGGTACCACTGGATTGTTTTATTTTGCCACTTCACAGGGTTATTGTGGAGATCAGGGGTGGAATTCTAGCAGGAGCTCCTTTGCATATTAAGCCACACACCCCTGATGTAGCCAATCCTCCGAGAGTTTACAAGGCTTTTTTTTTGGTAAGCTCTTGGAGGATTGGCTACATCAGGGGTGTGTGGCCTAATATTCAAAGGAGCTCCTGCTAGAATTCCCCCCATGGTGGAGATACAAAATGGAGGAAGAGAGAATCTCCGTCCCAATCAGCAAGGACTAAAGTTACCAACAGCTTCGAGGTGAGGACTGGAGTTCTCTTGGAATTACAGCCATTCCCCAGTTTACAGAGATGTGTTTCCCCTGGAGGAAATGGCAGCTTCAGAGCATGAAGTCTATGGTGTGAGGACCCTGCTGAGACCCCTGTCCTCCTCAGACTTTTGCCTCCCCAGATACCATCCTTGAATCTTGAGGATTTCTTCAAGCTGAATTGGCCACTCTTTCATGGAAGGAGGAGATAAAAAGGTGATGGTTATATGACCTCTAGGGTTCCCTAGTCCCCTGCTGCCTCTATTGTACCATAGAGATTTCCCTCCCAAACCGCTAGATTATCCAGGAAAACCGTGGAGTTTTCCTGGAAATGCCTAGAGCAGCCAGCGATGTCGGAGGAGACTCCCCTCGCCAGCCTAATGTGGGCCAGCAGTTTGGGGACTTCCAGGGCGGGAGAACCCCAGCTCAGCCCAGGGGCTTGTGTAAACCAAAAGGGAGGAACACTAGAAAGTTGCAAGCCAAGGAAAACCGTGTTCCTAAAGAATACAAAATCACTCAGAAAATCTTATGTAAACTTATAATTGCTCCCACTGTCTATCAAAGACTGAGTTTTCAAAGATTTCAGGTTTTCATGGCTGGTAACATCATTAGGGTTTGTAGAATCTTTCGGGATCAAGTGCTGTGTTCTACTGGAGAAAGTTTTCCTTGCAGACGTTTCGTTCTCAGCTGCGGAGAACATCCTCAGTGGCGTTGCAGCCGGAGCTCAGACCTTCTTGGCTGCTGTGCATTGAGTGGGGCCAGGGCTGCTGGAGAGCTGCTATTTGTAGGCTGGAGGGGGTGTGATGAAAGGGCAATTAGTTTGTGGATGTGCCCATTGTTTGGTGGGGCTTCCTGGAAGGGTAGTGATAAGGAAACTGGCTGTTGAATGTGACCATTGTTCTGTGTTAATTGCTGGGAAGGTTGGAAGGGGTTTGAAGATAAGGAAAAAGGATTGGACCAAGGTGTTCAATTCCATGAGCCCCAAAAGAAGGTGCCCCCATCCTCCGGTGTTTCCCATAGAGGGAAGGCGTTTAATTGGAGTGCAGTCTCTTTAAATGTAATGGCCAGAACTCTGTTTAGAGTTCAATCATGCTGGTCACAACCTGACTCCTGGCTCCTGGCTCCATCCCCAGAGTCGCCTGGCTCCACCTCCAGATATTTCCTGAGTCAGACCTGGTGATAATGCCAAGAGAATTCTGGGTCCCATTTGGAAGGCAGCGACTCTGGGCCCAGGTCATCCTCCCCTTCATCTTTTGCGTGCCTCAGGGAATATATCAGCATTACTTGTCTCCCCCATGCCTTTGGCAACAGATTTCCAAACTATCGGGCAGCTTTCCTAACTCTGACTTCTCTTTTTCTGTTCCAGATTTTTGATGTATTGCCACACTTCCACAGGGTGCGTCCCATCCTTGAGCCATATTTGAACTGGGGTAGCATTGTTTGCTATATCCGGGAAGCCACCTTCCACCCACATGACGGGACTTACGACCTGTAGGACCTTGCAAGAATCTGGTTCACTCAGGGCTTTTTTTTTGTTGCAGGAACTCCTTTGCATATTAGGTCACACACCCCTGATGAAGGCAATCCTTCAAGAGCTTACAGTAGGCCCTGTAAGAAGAGTCCTGTAAGCTCCTGGAGGATTGGCTACATCAGGCAGGCAGAGCCTAATATCCAAAGGAGCTCCTGCTACAAAACCCCCCCAAACCCTGGGTACATAGATGGATGATAGATAATAATGATGATGATGATGATGAAGAAGAAGAAGAAGAAGAAGAAGAGGAGGAGGAGGAGGAGGAAGGAAGGAAGGAAGGAAGGAAGGAAGGAAGGAAGGAAGGAAGGAAGGAAGGAAGGAAGGGAGGGAGGGAGGGAGGGAGGGAGGAAGGAAAGGAAAGGAAAGGAAAGGAAAGGAAAGGAAAGGAAAGGAAAGGAAAGGAAAGGAAAGAGCTAGACAGACAGACAGACAGACAGACAGACAGACAGACAGACAGACAGACAGACAGACAGATAGATAGATAGATAGATAGATAGATAGATAGATAGATAGATAGATAGATAGATAGATAGATAGATAGATAGGCTTTTTGTAGCAGGAACTCCTTTGCATATTAGGCCACACACCCCGATGTAGCCAGTCCTCCAAGAGCTTGCAGGGCTCTTAGTACAAGGCCTATTGTAAGCTCCCGGAGGGTGTGTGGCCTAACATGCAAAGGAGTTCCTGCTACAAAAAACCCCCCTGATAGCCATAAACTAAATGTATTATTCTTCTAATCTGTTAAAAACATCTCCATTGTTCTGGCTATATTAACTGTTACTTCTATTTTCCACTTCATTGTTTCTGAAGAAATCCTTGTGCATACGAAAGCTCACACCTTGAATAAAACTTAAGTTGATCTTCAAGGGGCCACTGAACTCGACTTTTGAACACTTAACGGTTTCCTGTCAGCGTCGCAAAACAGTTTTCCCATCTCCTAACAATAGTTCTTAATCAGCTGACCTCTTAATCTACTTTGCTGCATCCAGTTTTTCACAGTTGCTGAATGTAGCTTAGCATATTTAAGTGACACAGAATAACAGCAACAAATTTTTGCTGTTTTTTGTTAATTTTTGCCAGTCTGCTTTTTTTGCCAGGTTAATTTTTGCCAGGGACCATCCAGATACACATGATCGGATCATTCCACAGTCCTGGAAGCTTGCAAGTCAATGGCATTTTACACTGCTAAACAGTTCTTTTTTCTTGGTATGGGTGGTGTAGTAATCCCACACAGAAATGCAGAGTCTGTTCTTCATTTTAAGGGCCCCCGGGACTAGGGTTGCCAGTTCCAATTCAACAAATATCTGGGGACTTTGGGGGTGGAGCGAGAAGACCTTGGGGTGGAGCCAGGAGCAAATATTTGCTTCTGGGCTCCATCGTTCAAATTCCCTGTGAGAGTTTTGCTGAACTGTTAAGATTTGACAAACTTTCTAATATTTCCCCCCCACAAAAAATGGGGAAATAATCAAAACATAGAAAGCAGACAAATGGAAATCTTCATCATGCCAATATGGCCACATAGGAGAATGTAATTTAAAAAGTATGATGGGAGTAAGGTGGGGTCCTTTTGCAGAAAAGTAGGTGGTGGAGCTCATCAGCATAACTCATTAGCATATGATGCCCCTCCACCAGCCAAAAGCAACCCGATAAAAGACAGGAGGGCCCCAGGTGAGCGAGGCCTGCTTGGGCTGGCTGGATCTCTGGATTGCTCACTTGGGGCTCTCCTTGGCCACCCCCCCTCCCACAGTCAAAAGGCCAGCGAGCCACCTGCTGCCCAAAATCACATAAGAAGCAGAGAAAGGGTGGCGCGGGCTTCTCCAGGGGTTAATGAAGGCTGCTGGGGATGTGGCAAAGCTCCTGTGGCTGGCTGGCTGTCTGCTCTCCTAAGCCAGGAATTGCTGTGCAGCTGTGCCTACTCTTCAGTGGACAAGGTAGGTGGGGAGGAGGAGGGGGAACCCTCAGAAAGGTTCAGGAGCTGTGCTCCTTTGTGCTCCTGCTGAATTCAAGGCTTGGGAGTAAGGTTTTATGATGACAATTATAATTCAAGAAGCATTTTAAGGCAGATGCTGGGCTGATATAGTACACCCTGATGTCAGGGGTGTGTGGCATATGCAAATAAGTCATGCAGATGAGTTGTGCTAATGAGCTCCAGCACCTCTTTTTCTATGGAATAACCCCTGATAAATGGTACCTCACAGTGTGTGTGTGAAGGGGAGTAAAATAGAAATAACAGTTTAAAAACTGACACAAAGCCAGTGTTTGATTTTTTTTTTTTAAAAAAACAACCCTGGTGGACTGTGATGAGATTTTAAAAAATGCATCCTTTGTCAAGCATTGAAATGCTGTGGTATTTGCACAACGATGACAAATAACCTTTTCCTTTTCTTTTAAAGTTCTCAAGAAACATTTGGAAATCCCAAAGACTGCCACTCCCCATCTTTTTTTCTGCTTACCAAATCCTTTTTCAAGATTTCAAAATCTGTTAAGAAGACACTTAAAGAGGAATCTGAAATATAACAAAACAGCACAACAGTACCTGATCCCCTCGTCTGATGAAGTGTGCTTAGAGAGCACACGAAAACTTACGTTCTAAATAAAACTTGGTTTGTCTTCAAGGTGCGAATTGACTCCTGCTTTCTCTCTCTCTCTCTCAGAAACACATTTGTTTTTATATTATAGAAGCGATAAGTAACTGTTTGAACAAAGAATAAACAAAGAATAAACACTTAGGTACCAGTGAGATTTTTCTTTAAAGACAGACTACATGGAAGTCGTGACAGACTTCACATTCCTGGGATCCAAGATCACTGCAGATGGTGACTGTAGCCATGAAATTAAAATACATTTGCTCCTTGGGAGGACAGCTGTGGCAAACCTAAGCAGTATAATAACAAGTAGAGAGACATCACCCTGCCAACAAAAGTCCGTGTAGTCAAAGCGATGGTATTCCCAGTAGTAACGTATGGCTGTGAGAGCTGGACCATAAGGAAGACTGAGCGCAGAAGAATAGATACTTTCGAGCTGTGGTGCTGGAAAAGACTCTTGAGAGTCCTAAGGGAAAATCAACCCAGACTGTTCCCTGGAAGGTCAGATGCTGAAGCTGAAGCTCAAATACTTTGGCCACCAAATGAGAAGGGAGCACTCACTGGAGAAGATCCTGATGCTGGGAAAGACAGAAGGCAAAAGAAGAAGGGGACAGCAGAAGATGCGATGGCTGGACAGTGTTACTGATATAACTAATATGAATTTGAACAGACTTTGGAGGATGGTGGAAGACGGGAGGGCCTGGCATGACTTGGTCCATGGGAACTCAAAGAGTCGGATTCGACTGTGCGACTGAACAACAACAGAGTCTTGGATTGCTGCTAAGCACTGTGGTGAGATGAGAGGCGGGGGGTGGGGGGTGGCAGGAGATACTCTGACTGTTATAGTGATGGATTGGTGGGTAGCCATGTTGGTCTGAAGCAACAGAACAAAGTTTTGAGTCCCATGGCACTAGGGTTGCCAGGTCTGTGTTGGAAAATCTTGGTCTTGGAGAGGGTGGAGTTTAGGGAGGGGAGGGGCCTCGGCATGGTACAGTGACATACAGCTAGGCTTCCCAACCCACCCCCCTGCCCTGGCAGGGGACCCCCGAAATTGCATCCTCCTCCCCCGCTCTCAAAAAATCTGGGGGCGGGGGGGGGGAGAGAACATACCTTTAGGCATCATGTTGTAGAGCTTCTGATCCGTTTTAAAATGTGTCCCTTTAAGGCTGCACAGGAAACAGGAAGGGCTTCATGGGAAAGTAACAGTCTCCATGGAGAACAGCCCCTCCCTTTCTTTTCCTGTGGAGCCTTGCTTTCATTTTCCCAGCAAGCACATTCTGCTGGAAGAAGACCAAGTACGGCAAGTGTTTGTGTGTGTGTGTGAGAGAGGGAGGGGGCAGGGAGGGGGGATTCCCTGGTATGGAGGCCCTCCCCCCCTTTAGAAAGTGTGTGTGGGGGGGAGGGAAATGTCTACTAGGCACTCTATTATTCCCTATGGAGAACGATTCCCAAAGGAATAATAGGGAATTGATCCGTGGGTATTGGGGGCTCTGGGGGGGTATTTTTTGAGGTAGAGGCACCAGATTTTTAGTATAGCATCTAGTGCCTCTCCTCAAAATACCCCCCAAGTTTCAAAACGATTGGACCAGTGGGTCCAATTCTATGAGCCCCAAAAGATGGTGCCCCTATCCTTTATTATTTCCTATGGAAGAAAGGCATTTAAAAAGGTGTGCTGTCCCTTTATATATGATGGCCAGAACTCCCTTGGAGTTCAATTATGCTTGTCACATCCTTGTTCCTGGCTTCACCCCCAAAGTCTCCTGGCTCCGCCCCCAAAGTCCCCAGATTTTTCTTTAATTGGACTTGGCAACCCTACATACAGCCCACCCTTCAAAGCAGCCATTTTCTCCAGAGGAGCTGCTCTCTGCCAGCTAGAGATCAATTGTAAAAGCGGGAGATCTCCAGGCCCCACCTGAAGGCTGGCAACCCTATGTGGCACCTTTAAGACTGCAAAGTTTCAATCTGGGTATAAACAAGAACTGAGTGCCGTATCTCTCTACACATACTGACAGTGACTTAGCATGTGTAGTGAAACCTTATCTCTCCACACATATTGACAGAGTGACTTAGCATATGTCGTGAGAGACCATATCTCACTGCACATACTGATTTACTCAATTCTTCCTTATACACAGCAGGACATTTTTCGCAGCAGGAACTCCTCTGCATATTAGGCCACACACCCTTGATGTAGCCGATCCTCCAAGAGCTTACAGTAGGCCCTGTACGAAGAGCCCTGTAAGCTCTTGAAGGATAGGCTGCATGAGAGGGCTGTGGCCAAATATGAAAAGGAGCTCCTGCTACAAAAAAAGCCCTGATACCCAGAATTAAACTTTGCTCATCTTAAATGTCACTGGACTCAACCTTCGTTCTCACCTTTGATTGTTAACTCTTTTATCATCTGTATGCTAACTTTCTTGCTATTCACAGGTATAACCAACTGCTTTAATCCAATCTTACCTGTACTTATCACACAGTGATTTACGCATCTTTTTTCAAGCTTTTTTTCTGGCAACTAACTCCCCATCCTATAGGTAATGGTTGAGGAAGACTCTTTTCAATGTATCTGAAGAAGTGTGCATGCTCATGAAAACTTATACCCAGAATTAAACTTTGTTGGTCTTAAAGGCGCCATCGGACTCAAACCTTGTTCTGTTCGAGTGATGGAATGCAATCCAGGCATTTCCATGGTTAGGAAGAAAGGGGAAAGATATTCCTTTGTGGACACGTAGGCCAATTTTGCCAACTAGACCTTTAATCCTGGTTCAGCCCTGTCCCCATGTGGACACATAGGCCAACTAGACCTTTAATCCTGGTTCAGCGCTGTCCCCAGACTGACATTCTACACTTGAATCATGGAATCATAGAAACCAACTCTATGAGCTTTATGATTCTAGTGTAGAAAATCAGTTTAGGGACAGGGCTGAACCAGGATTAAAGGCATAGTGCAGAATTGGCCATTGTCTGCGATCACACGCACTAAATAATCCACTTTCAATGCACTTTCCAACTGGATTTTAGTGTGCAAATTGGCACAATCCAGTTGGAAAGTGCATTGAAAATGGATCGAAAGTGCATTATTTAGTGTGTGTGATCGTAGCCAGAGTGTCTTTTCCAGCTGGGAAGGATAGCATGCCAGCCCTCTGATATGTTACCACTTCTTGATTGGAGAGGGCAAGTTTGGCAGGCTGGAGCCCTGATTCTTGGCACCCCGATTGGCTGAAATCTCCAAAGCACACACAGAGCGGGGTCTAAAAAGAGCAGCTGTCCCTTTGTTTGTGGCTCCAGTGCTGGATTAAACCCTGTGGAGGCCCCTAGGCAGTCAAAATCTCAGTGGCTCCCTTGCAATTATCTCCTAATATTTCCTGCAGGCACCTTCTCAAAAGCCCCTTTGACAAAGCTGCAAGGGAGAGACAGAGAGAGGCAAACCAGCCCGGGGACCCTAAAGGTGTAGGGGCCCATAGGTAGGCTTCCCAATCCCCAGGTCCCAGAGGGGGATCTCCCGGTTTTACAGGCTTCCCCCCTCCCCCAGCCAGCTGGCCGGCGGGGGAAGCCCCACCCCCACAGCCATCATGCACCTCCATGAACTATTCCCATAGGGAATGATGGGGAATTCATCCGCGGGTATCAGGGGCTCTGGGGGGGGCTGTTTTTTGAGATAGAGGCACCAAATTTTCAGTATAGCATCTAGTGCCTCTCCCCAAAACACCTCCCAAGTTTCAAAAAGATTGGACCAGGGGGTCCAATTCTATGAACCCCAAAAGAAGGTGCCCCTATCCTTCATTATTTCCTATGGAAGGAAGGCATTTAAAAAGATGTGCAGTCTCTTTAAATGTGATGGCCAGAACTCCCTTGAAGTTCAATTATGCTTGTCACACCCTTGCTTTTGGCTCCTCCCCCAAAGTCTCCTGGCTCCACCCCCAAAGTCCCCAGATATTTCTTGAATTGGGCTTGGCAACCCTACCCATAGGCCGGCCCTGTTTGACTTCTTCTTGGTTCGAGCTCTTAGAGCCAGGGGGAGAATCCCTTGCTGGGAACTCCTTGGAATGGAGGGATGACATGAGGGGAATGATGAGGGATGACAGAGGGGAATGATGAGGGATGACAGAGGGGGATGATGAGGGATGACAGAGGGGAATGATGAGGGATGACAGAGGGGGATGATGAGGGATGACAGAGGGGGATGATGAGGGATGACAGAGGGGGATGATGAGGGATGACAGAGGGGGATGATGAGGGATGACAGAGGGGGATGATGAGGGATGACATGAGGGGGATGATGAGGGATGACAGAGGGGGATGATGAGGGATGACAGAGGGGAATGATGAGGGATGACAGAGGGGGATGATGAGGGATGACAGAGGGGAATGATGAGGGATGACAGAGGGGGATGATGCACACGCACGAGGGACCGGCACTTTCCACATCTACCCCAAATCAGATCTAACAGAGATTGCAAGTACTTCAGTTAGATCCATAGATCCTGTCCTTGTGCCTTGTAGAAATAAAGTCCGATTCCACAGTTGGCGTTTGCCTCCCATTCGCTGTGGGGTTGTTCCCTGCGGGTCTGTTGTTCCGATTCCGCAGTAGAGGATTTCTGCCGGAGCAGCTTTCGATCTGCTCTGCGTCTTCTGACTCCGCTTTCCTGTTTTTCGAGGAGTTTCCCCAACAGTCAGTGCTAGCAGGGCTTTTTTTTTTTTTTTTTTAGCAGGAACGCACAGGAACTCAGTTCCGGCTGGCTTGGTGCCAGGGTGTGTGGCCTAATATGCAAATAAGCTCCTGGTGGACTTTTTCTACCCAAAGTCCTATGCAAATTAGTTCCTGAGTGCTAGTCTCACCTCCCTCCTTTCCCCCCCTTCCCCCCCCATGCATGCGTGTTTGCGTTACAACATGATCAGCAATTTCCGGCACACTCAATGAATATTAATGAATGTGACCACCATTGGTATCACTGCTGCATCTCGATTGGGTACTCGTCCATGCTATGTGCAGGGAACTTTAATGTACCTTGTCCCCCCTCTTTTTTTAAAAAAAAACCCGTGTGCTTGTTCGCGTTATACTGCAATCATTGAAGCCAGGGACCACGGAATCCGGCCCAACTCATTAATGCAAAGGGAGTGGCAGTCACGTGTGTCTCTGTTGACCAGCCATTGGCTGTTTATCCACACACTGGGAATTCAAACTTTCTGGCTGCCATTTGCCTTTCAAGCTTTGCAAACAGCTGTTTGCGTTCATAATGGATAGGGCTGCCAATCCCCAGATGGGGGCAGGGGATCCCTTGGCTTGGAGGCCCTCTCCCTCCTTCAGGGTCATCAGAAAGCAGGGGTGGGGGAGGGAAATGCCTGCTACACACTCCATTATTTGCTATGAAGACCAATTCCCATAGGGAATAATGGAGAATAGATCTGCGAGTATCTGGGGCTCCAGGGGGGCTGCTTTTTGAGGTAGAGGCACCAAATTTGCAGCATAGCATCCTGTGCCTCTCTTCAAAACTTCCTCCAAGTTTCAAGAGGATTGGACCAGGGAATCCAATTCTATGAGCCCCAAAAGGAGGAGAGCCCCTATCCTTCACTATTTCTAATGGAGGGTAGGCATTTAAAAGGTGTGTTGTCCTTTTAAATGTGATGGGCAGAACTCCCTTTGGAGTTCAATTATGCTTGTCACAACCTAGCTCCTGGCTCCACCCCAAAGTTTCCTGGCTCCGCTCGCAAAGTCTCCTGGCGCCACCCCCAAAGTCTCCTGGCTTCACCCCAAAGTCTCCTGACTCCGCCCCCAAAGTCCCCAGATATTTCTTAAATTGGACTTGGCAACCCTAATAATGGATGATTGCTATCCCAAATCAGCACAGTGCTCCGATTGATACTTCTATCCCTGAATTCTGCAACTAGTGCCCTGGCAGCATATTCCACCCGTTCACGAACTAGATGGCTCCATCTCCGCCATCTCTGTCCTTCATCATCATCATCACTCCCTATCACATTTCTTGGCCACCATACAGTCCATTTTAATGGGTGCGCAAGCACATGATCAACAAGAGGCACGTTGATTGTAAAACACACAATTATCCCTTGAAAACAGTATTGAATCACAAACTGCAACAGGAATGCAATTGTTTTGGGGTGGGTGGGGTGGGGTTCAGTTGACGGAGGAGAGGAGACGCTTTTCCCAAGGAACAAAGCAAAACCTAAAAGCCATAAAAGCACGGGGGAATGTACTATCGAAAGCGGTGGTCGGAGAACTGTGAAAAGGACAAAGCCTTGCGTTAGGTTGCTATGTACCGTGTTGCGTTGTAACGCAAATTGGAGTTCCTTTAAAAAAAAAATCATTGCCAGGCGTGATTGCAAAGGGAAGGGGGCAAAAGTGATGCACCAGTGAATGATGCAATAACAGGGCGGAATCGTGGGCATGGAATGATGTGGGTGCGTTCTAATGCTGTGGGAACTTGTCTGCGAATTTGCAAGAGTTCCGCACAGGAATCGAGAACCCCTAGCGCAGGGCAACCAGAAACTTCTGGGGAAAATGAGGATCCCTTTGGTGTGGTGCAAAGGAGGGTGAGAAGCAGGTCGAACTGCTGCACTGGATCAAATAGTGAAGAATCCAGCAGTAGCCCCAGGGAAAATACAGCCACGCTGGGGCAAACGCTACTGCGGAATTGGCCAGTTTTGTTTAATTTTGCTGCCACATGCACATACATATACGCCCAGACACAGGCACATACACCCAGACAACACAATCACTGGATAAAACAACAACAAATGCACTATCACAGGCTCCTTCATATGCTCATCTTCTAATATTGTATGCACCATTCAATGCCAGCAATGTCCTTTGGCTCTCTACATAGGACAAACAGGTCAAACGCGACACAAATCAGACATCAAGAATCACAAGGCTGAGAAACCTGTAGGAGAACACTTTAGCCTTCCAGGACCTTCAGCTGGTGACCTCAAAGTAGTTGTTTGATTGCAAAGGAACTTCAGGAACGGGAAAGGGAAACTGCTGGATCACGAGTTATTACAACACTTTCCCCCCCCTCCCTAGGGTTGCCAAGTCCAATTAAAGAGAAATCTGGGTGCTTTGGGGGTGGAGCCAGGAGACTTTGGGAGTGGAGCCAGGAGACATTGGGGGTGGAGCCAAGAACAAGGATGTGACAAGCATAATTGAACTCCAAGGGAGTTCTGGCCATCACATTTAAAGAGACAGCACATCTTTTAAAATGCCTTTCTTCCATAGGAAATAATTAAGGATAGGGGCATCATATTTTGGGGCTCATAGAATTGGACCTTCTGGTCCAATCATTTTGAAACTTGGGGGGTATTTTGGGGAGAGGCACTAGATGCTATACTAAAAATTTGGTGCATCTACCTCAAAAAATAGCCCCCCCAGAGCCCCCAATACCCACGGATCAATTTCCTATTATTCCCTATGGGAATCGTTCTCCATAGGGAATAATAGAGTGCCTAGTAGACATTTCCCACACCCAACGCTTTCTAAAGGGGGGAGGGCCTCCAAACTAGGGAATCCCATGCCCCCTCCCTCTCTCACACACACACACTTACCAGATCTTCCTCCGGACAACTCTACTTCCTGTGAAAATGAAAGCAAAAGAAAGGGAGGGGCCGTTCTCAGAAGCCCTTTCTGCTTCCTGCTTCCTGCGCAGCCTTAAAGGGGCAGACATTTTGCAAAGGGCTCAGGACAGGAGCTCTACAACATGAAGCCTAAAGGTATGTACTCCCCCCCTCCACCCCCCACCCCCGCTTCCAGAGTTTTGAAGAGCGGGAGATGAGGCTGCGAACCCTGAAGTCTCCCGCCAGAGCGGGAGGGTTGGGAAGCCTACCCCTCCTGCAAAGAAAAATCTAGCCTATTTAAAAGGGTTCCCTGTTCCTCCTTCTCAGTTCCTGCTTCAGCCATTTCTACATCCCAGTTCTTACTTTAACAGGGGCGCCATCCAAGCGCTTACAAATATGCAGGTCCATTTCCCCTGAGCGGTGGGAGCCCCAGCCATTTATGGGAATGTTGTCCCAGGCACACAGAGGAAGCTGGGAATGCACGGAGGCCCCCTTGTCCTATCTCTCGATTTATAAATAAACATGGTGTGTGTGTGTGTGTGTGTGTGGGGTGGGGGGAGCCAGCTAGCCACACAAAAGGTCATGGATTGTCTCCACCTCCCAGCCAAAGCAAGAACAACAAACACCCTGGGACATTTTGCAACTGAGATATTCCCCTGGCTTGTTTCTCCGTCACATGCAAATCTAAAATGCAGCTCTAGTTAGGGTTGCCAATCCCCAGGTGGGGGCAGAGGATCCCCCCGGTTTGGAGGTCCTCCCCCTGCTTCAGGGTCATCAGAAAGCAGGGGGCGGGAGGGAAATGTCTGCTGGGTGCTCCATTATTCCCTATGGAGACCCATCCATAAGGTATAATGGAGACTTGATCTGTGGTTATCTGGGGAGGCTGTTCTTTGAAGTAGAGGCACCAGGTTTTCAGCATAGCATCTGGTGCCTCTCCTCAAAACAACCCTCCCCCCCAGATTTCAAAATGATTGGGCCGGGGGTCCAATTCTATTAGCCCAGAAGAAGGTGCCTCTGTCCTTTATTATTCCAAATGGAGGGAAGGCATTTAAAAGGAGCATGGCCCCTTTAAATGTGATGGCCAGAATTCCCTTTGGAGTGCCATTATGCTTGTCACAACCTTGGCTCCACCCCCAATGTCTCCTGGCTCCACCCCCCAAAAATCTCCTGACTCCACCCCCAAAGTCCCCAAATATTTCTTGTATTGGACTTGGCAACCGTAGCCCTAATCTTTGATGTGTGAAGTGCAGGGCATTTTTTGGGTAGCAAGAACTCCTTTGCATATTAGGCCACGCACTCCTGATGTAGCCAATCCTCCAAGAGCTTACAGGGCTCTTAGTACAGGGCCTACTGTAAGCTCCAGGAGGACTGGCTGCATCAGGAGAGTGTGGCCTAATAGAAAGAGTTCCTGCTACAAAAAAAAAAAAACCCTGGTGAACTGTAAACTTAGCAAGATTGCTCCCATCCCAGGCCTGAGCTCTGAGCTCAGAGCACCCGCCATCCATCAAAAGCAAGACAAGCTGGCACTGATGTTGCTATTCTTCTGCTTTGCGCTGGCATTGGAGAAAGAGAAGGGGCCAAGTCTGTGGCAATTCAGGTGCCACCCCCAGCTGTGACCGGCCGTTCCGGCTCTATAACCATCTCAGCCTCTGCCTAGAGCTGCTAATATTTCTTCCCTTGGGCATCTTTAAGCTGTACGTGCTCAGCAGGTTTCCTGAGAGGAAGAAAGCTCGCAAGAGTTCTGGAAACTCCACGGGGACCTGCTTCGCTTGCCCTGGCTGTCTAGGGCGTCTGTGGAAACCATTAGGGTGGAGGGTTTCCTGTCAATGGTCATTCCAAATCACCTGATACGCTTGAAGTTATATTATATTGAATTAGACCAGGGATGGCCAAACTTGCTGAATGTAGCAGCCGCGTAGAAGAAATGTCAGATGTTTTTGTTTTCAAAAAAACCCCAAGCTTTATTGAGCGTCAGAAGTATTACAGAGTTACATGAAAGACAACATGTATCTTCGTGTCTTGTGAGTGCTAGAAATTACAGAGTCAAAAGCAATCAACTAAAAACCAAATTACCAAATCTTAATAAATCAAAAGTATATCAGTTTATGAGATTGGGGGGTTTCCGGTTCCTGGCGGAGCGACGCGGCAGCGTTTCTGAGGGCTCTCAGAAACAAAGTCGGACAAAGGCTTAACGGGGGGCTTCCAAAGCCTGCATAAGACTCCAGTTGTGGAGCATATGCATAAAAGGTGCACGGGAAGTAACCAACGGCGCGGTTGTTTCTCATACCTTTATCCCAAGGCCAGCGACGTCGATAGACGACTCAGCTCCAGCCTGCCGGACGAAGGGGTTGAATGTGGTTGGCGATTTACAAAGTGTGTCTGAATGAGTTTCCTCCAGTGAGACATTGAACCCAAGGGCTGAAGACTGAGACTGGGAAGGGAAACGCTGAAGAACGGAGACGGTGGAGGGGCGACGCCCTGTTTGTGAAGCGCCGACGATTAGGACTCTGTTCTTCGACACCAGTTAATGAGGTCGCCACAGAAGGCTTTTTTCCTCTCGCTTTGCCTTCCTTCCGTTTGTTGTCTTGTTTATTTTGCTCTCCTGTTTGTTTTCTCTCAGTTGCCTCTCATCGTTACCCTCTGGAGGATGTTGTGTAGTGTTTTGGTTCCTGGTTGTTTTGATAAGATCACGGAGTTAAAGTGAAACTGCCGTCTTGCCTCCCCAACGTTGAAAGAGGCTGCAGAGAGAGGAGACGAGGCGTTGACACTGTGAAGGCCATAAATGGTCTGCATGCCCTTATAAGGGTAAGAGATTGAGACTGAGATTTGCTTTTGTGACTGAATAGCCTGGAACGCCCGGAGCTTTGTTAAAGTGGGACGAGAGAGGAGTGACTTCAGGAGTGAGGGGTGAAGTGACGAGACAACGGAAGGACTCAACAGGAAGACAACGGAGAGAAAACAACAGAGAGAAGAAAAGATAGGAGAGGGGGGAGAGAGGGGGAAGGAGAAGGAGGGGGAAGAAAAGAAAAGAAAAGTAGGAGGGACTAAGAAACATCTTACCTTACTTAAGAGGACTTAAGAGGACTGAGTTATATATCATTTGCTTACTTCAAGGTGGAGGTGGATAAGGATAATATTATTTATTCAGAGCTGATTTAAAATTATGCAAAACAATTTGTAGCGGACGCTTCTGATGCTAGACAAATTAATGTTAAAGTAGACTTCTTTCTTTGCGCACGGTTGTGTGGTATACTAGCAATCTGGTTAGTGTTATTGATAACTCTTAGTGTTTAGTATTAACATTGCTGCTGGGTATTATTAATAGCACTATATTAGTATTGTTATTTCTACTAAGAAAGTAGTTAGTAAGATGTCACAACCTCCTAAAACTAAATTTTCGCCCGGTCAGCCCAAGGCTGTGGGAACGACACTGTCCCAAGACGATATGAAAGAACTAAAGCACTCATTTATGGAAGCATTGGGTCAAGTGCGGAAAACATTGAGTGGGCAAATGGAAGGGATAGCTGATAAGCTGACAGGGTTGGAAACGCAATTTAAGGATACTAAGAATGAAATTATGGAGTTAATCCAAGTCACAAAAGCTATAGAAAGCAATCAGAAGGTAATGGACTCTAGGGTACAGGAGATTGAGATGAAACAGATGGGCCTGGATAAAAAGTTGGCAACATTAGAAATGGAAAAAGCAGAATATATTTTGAGATTTGTGAATATACCCGAGGAAAGAAATGAAAATTTACATGATAGTGTGGCAGAAGCGTTAGCAGATATACTTGATATGAGAAAGGAAGAAGTGGAATCAGAATTGGACTATATACACAGAGTTAATTCACTTTATGCAAAAAAAAATGATTTACCAAGGGAGACACATATTAAATTTGTGAGGAAAAGAATTAAAGAGAAGGTGTGGTTGGCTGCTCGCGATCAGCCAATTATAATCAAAGAAACTAAGATAAAGATTATGCGGGAGGTTCCCTGGGTGATAAGGAATAAAAGAAGAGAGTATAAAAAGCTAGTCACATTCCTGCAAGAAAAGGAGGTAACATACAGATGGCTGAACCCAGAGGGATTACTGTTCAACATCACAAACACAAGATACAAGATAGATTCAATTTTTAAGATGGAAGAGTTTCTTAGAAATCAAAAGATAGATTGTTTGAAGAAATCAGAGCGAAGGAACACTAAGGATAACGGAAATAAAGTAGTTCAGTCAGAAGTTGAGGACAAAGACCGGAATGAGCGAGAGGAGGGGGAATTGTGTTCGGGAAATGGCCAAGGGCCAAGAGAGACTAGACAACAAAAGAAAAAAAGAACACAACAAATAGATACAAAGGATTGGTAAATACAATTATGTCCTCTCAACTAAAAATACTATCGGTAAATGTTAATGGGCTCAACTCCCCACAGAAAAGGAAAAGAGTTTTTTTACAATTAAAAAGAATGAAGGCGGATATTATCTGTCTTCAAGAAACACACATAAAGAAAAAAGATGAAGCTCTGATTTCCAAAGTGGGGCTTGGTAAGGCCATAATCTCATCTGAAAAAGATAAAAAAAAAAGAGGTTTGGTGACATATATAAAGGAAAATATTCAGGCGGAATTAGCTTTTGAAGATGAGGATGCGAGATATCAAGGCATCCAAATTGTAAAAGGGCAAAAGAAATTTTTACTTATTAATATATATGCACCTAATAATAAGCAGGGAAACTTCTATAAAGATTTACAGCGAAGGGTTAACAAGTATACATCAGATAATGTATGTATAATAGGTGATTTTAATGCAGTGACTTGCCCCAAATTAGATAAGGGGTTCGAAAAAGAAAATAAGAAAAATAAACTTGTTAAGTGTAAAATCCTCCCAGATATATTTTTTCACATGGTAAATGAACTTGTCTTAGTGGATGTATGGAGAACTCTAAATCCGGATAAGAAAGACTTTACATTTTACTCCAACAGACATTCCTCGTGGTCTAGAATTGATATGTGTTGGGCGTCAGTCACATTAATGAAAGAGGTTGAAGAGGTGGAAATTCACCCCAGAACAATTGCAGATCATAGCCCACTCATGATAAGTATTAAGGGAGATAGGAGGAGACAGGGTTGGAGAATGAACCCCTCGTTAATGAACAATAAGAAATTTATAAAGTATATAGAAGAAGAAATGAAAGATTTTTTTTATTGGAATACAAGGGGAGACTCGTCAGCCAGGTTGGTCTGGGATACCAGTAAAGCTTTTTTTCGAGGTTTAGTAACAAAATTTAATGTACAAAAGAAAAGGGAAGAAAATAAGAAGTTAAATGAGATAATGGAGGTAATAAGAGATAAAGAAAAACGAATGAAAGAAAATCCCAAGATACAAAACATAAAGGATGAAATTAAAATACTTCAACATAAGATCCACTTACTTTTTCTGGAAGAAATGGAAAAAAAGATACGTTTTGCGAGGCAAAATTTCTTTGAGAATGCCAATAAACCTGGAAGATGGCTCGCATACAAAATTAGGAAAGAACAGAATAATAAAATAATTAAAATGTTGAGAGATAAAGAAGGAAATCCTCAGTACACACAAATGGGAATGAAGGCAATAGTTAAGGATTATTACACACAACTTTATGAAGCAAAAGAGTTGGATAAAACCAAACAAGAAGTTTATTTGACAAATAAATTAATGGCAAAATTAACGCTAGAACAAAAGGAAGGACTGAATAGTCCTATAACAACATATGAAATAGAAGAAGCCTGGAGCCATCTGAAAAAAAATAAAGCCGCAGGACCAGATGGTATACCTGCGGAATACTACATTACGTTTAAAGAAATTTTAGTTAATCATTTTAAAGATGTCTTGGAAGAGGTTTGGTCGAAAGCTGAGATATTGGAGTCATGGAGACAGGCTAATATAGTGCTTATTCCTAAAACAGCCCAAGGGTCAGACGAGATTAGGGATTATAGACCAATCTCGTTACTCAATGTGGACTACAAGATCTATTCAGCCATTATGGCTAACAGACTAAAGAAGGTGCTAAATAAGGTAATTCACACAGATCAGACAGGATTTCTTCCAAAACGGCAAATGAGTTATAACTTAAGAACCATATTAAATGTACTGGAGTATTATGAAATCTCTGGGAAGAAACAGCTGGCTTTATTTTTTATAGACGCGGAGAAGGCATTTGATAATTTAAACTGGAATTTTTTGTTTTGTCAGTTAAAGATGATGGATTTTGGAGAAAATTTTATTCAGAATGTCAAAGCTATCTACAAGGATCAAAGAGCTAGGATAATAGTGAATGGAGAATTAACAGAAGAAATTAATTTAAAGAAAGGCACCAGGCAGGGATGTCCACTTTCTCCTTTATTATTTGTGCTATCCTTAGAAGTTTTTTTGGAATCTTTAAGAAATAATAATGAAATAAAAGGCTTAGAGATTAGGGATGAAATATATAAAGTGCTGGCGTACGCTGACGATATGGTTTTAATTGTACAAGACCCGTTAGAGTCAATTGACGAAATATTGGAAGAATTAAAACAATATGAACAAGTTGCAGGATTAAAGGTGAATTATAAAAAGTCTAAGATTATTACAAAAAATATTTCGAGTCTGGAAGGTAGTGTGATAGAAGAGAGAACAGGTTTTAAAAGAGAAACTAAAGTAAGATACCTAGGAATAATATTAAGTAGTAAATGTAGTAAGATATATGAATATAACTATGAACCCCTTTTAAAGGAATTAGAACTTAAGTTAAAAAAATGGCGTACCCTGCAACTTTCATTTATGGGCAGAATAGCGGTGGTCAAGATGTATGTTTTACCCAAGGTTTTATTTTTGTTCCAAATGGTTAATTTTGCAGCCAAAAAAATCTTTATTACAAAATTGGAGCAGATGATTAGAAATTTTATTTGGTTAGACAGAAAACCGAGAGTTAAATGGAAAATATTAACGGATGCTAAAGAAAATGGAGGGTTAGGTTTGCCCGATTGGGAAAATTATCATGTGGCGTGTGGTGTGAGTTGGTTACGTGACTGGATCAGACTTGAAAACAAGAGAATATTAACGATAGAAGGGTTTGATCTGCAAAAAGGTTGGCATTTTAATCTATGGTACGCAGAGAAAGCACAAAAGTACTTTATTAATCATTTGATTCGTAAAGGAATAAATAATGTCTGGATGAAATTTAAAAAGAAAATATACAATAGAGTACCAAGATGGATATCTCCTAGTGAAGCTTCAATACAACCCCAATTAAGGGATTATTCAAATATAATAAGATATCAAGATCTTTTGGATGAAAAAGACAGACTTAATACTAAAGAGACAATGGAAAGGGAAGACATAAAAATAGACTGGTGGACTATGACTCTGATTTTAACAAAATTTAATAAGGATAAAATGACTGGATTCACAAAACCTAATTTTGATTTTGACAAACTCCTTGTAAACAACGTGGAGAAAACAATAAAAAAAATTTATAATTACATGATGACGATAAAATTAGAAGATGAAGTAGTTAAGGAAGTGATGTTGAAATGGTCCAAAAATTTATCTAAAAATGTAGACTTAGAAACATGGTCAGCATATTGGAAAATGAATTATAAAATTATCAAGCCAATTAACTTTAGAGAAAACTGTTTCAAATTATTCCATAGGTGGCATATCACCCCCATTCAAATAAACAAGATAAATTCGAATGCATCTCTAAAATGTTGGAAATGCGGGACCATGGCAGGTTCCTATTTTCACATGTGGTGGACATGTAAAGTGGCAAAAAGTTTTTGGATTAAAATTCATGAAATGGTGAAAGCAATATTAAAGATAAATTGGCAGTTCAAACCGGAGATTATGTTACTCTCTATGGTAAGGAAGGAAATCCCACAAAAGGATGAATATCTGATAATATATGTTTTGACGGCGGCAAGAATTGTTTATGCAAGTCATTGGAAGGAAAAAAGGTGTCCAGAATTAGGGGAAGTGATTGATAAAATTCTGCAGGCGGCAGAGATGGACATTCTGTCTAAAATGTTAAAAGGAACACCCAAAGAGGAAGCAATGGATAAATGGGGAAAATTCTATAGTTGGTTACAAAAGAAGTAAGGAGGATACTTACACAATGCAATCAATTGGTAATATAAATATGATCCCGGGATAAAAGAAGTTAAGATTATGTATAAGAATACATTCAGCCTCTCCTAGAGAAGTAAGAACAGGAGACAAATATTGACGGGAGAAGAATAGGTTGTACATATATATGTATACGTAAATATATTTGTTTTTTAGGTGTAATGAGTATGTGTTAATAACTTTGTATTTGGAGTGTTTGGATATTGGTTATGGAAAAGTTATGATATGGAAATAAACTCAAGATATTGGGAAAAAAAAAAAAAAAAAAAAAAAGTATATCAGTTTATAATAGGGAGGGTTAGAAGGAACAATATCATTTCCCGTCAAAAAGGTAACTAAAGGAAACCAAATGGATACCACTTTTTTTTTCTCATAACGGTCGGGAGATACCTCATAAGTGTTGAATGCCAGTTTATGTAACAGAAAGAGTTCTCATAGTTTATCAAACCAACGCTATTGAGGGTGGGAGTTTGTTGGTCCACTTAAAGGCAATTGTTAGCCTGGCAGCTGCAACGAGAATGTGCATTAATTCAATTTGACTCTTTCTGAGTGTGGAAACCTTCCAGTTATGGAGGAAGAAAATGTCGGGCTTGAGTGGGAGAGAGATATACTTGTGATTTGCTGGATATATTGTTGCACTGCTTCCCAAAAATGTCAAATGTTTTAAAGCTGCAAGACACGAATGTCAGATGTTTAAAAGAAGGAAGGAAGGAAGGAAGGAAGGAAGGAAGGAAGGAAGGAAGGGAGGGAGGAAGGAAGGAAGGAAGGAAGGAAGGAAGGAAGGAAGGAAGGAAGGAAGGAAGGAAGGAAGGAAGGAAGGAAGGAAGGAAGGAAGGAAGGAAGGAAGGAAGGAAGGAAGGAAGGAAGGAAAATAAATGGGGAGGGGAGGGAGGGAGAGGTGGAAAGAAAGCAACTTGAACTTTAAATGCCACCAGCTGGTTTGGCTTGGAGAAGTGATTTAAAGTGACAAATGCCTTCTTCCAGCTGGCAAACGGCCAATGCTCTCTCTAAGCTGTGGAGTCTTGTGAGCCACTGGCATTAAAGTTTGTGCGCTACTGCATAAATTAGTTTGCTCTGGGGCCATTTCCCCTAAGCTAAGACAAAAATGTGTGAGCCGGAGGCTAAAAAAATTGTGAGCTAACTCACACCAACTCAGCAACTAACTGCTGGCGGAGGCTTTGAGAGCCTCACAATAGGCGTGAAACATGTGGCCACCCCTGAATTCGATCCATGGTCCATCAGGGTCAGTATTGTCCACTCAGATTGGAAGTGACTTTCCAGGGTCTCAGACAGAAGTCTTTCCCCCATCACCTACAATTTGGTCCTTTAACTGGAGATGATGGGAATTGAACCTGGGACCCCTTGCGTTCCAAGCAAAGGCTCTTTCACCGAGCCACGGCCTCTCCTGCTAAAGCAGATTAGTGATTTTATGATTTAGGAGGGAGGCAAATGGGAGGGTCTGCTGGAGGCTTTTAGGAAGGGCGCCCCATGTTTCTGTGGTTTGGCAAAATGTACAAATCAGAATTGTTCAGGAACTCATTCCTGTAGTGGGCGTAGAGCTGTTGGCATAAGAGATTCGGGATCATGTGTTCCCCCGGCATCCCAGTTTTCAGTCCCTGCTCCTCTTCATTATGTTGCTTTACTCTGAATCTTTCCCCAACATGGTTGCATTTTGTAATCCCACGGACTGACTGCTGGGCTCCATTCCACCGAGCGTCTCTGCTGCTCGAATTCAAATGACATTCAAAATGCATCTTGTAATCAGTGTTCCATCTAAGCTGCAGAGTCTTGTGAGCAAAAATTCTACTTTGTGAGCTACTGGCATGAAAGTTGTGAGCTACTGCATCAATTATGGGGGGTCATCCTTCCTGAGCTAAGACAAAAATCTGTGAGCTGGAGGCTAAAAATTTGTGAGCTAGCTCCCCGCCAGTTTCCATGAGGTAGGGTTGGCAACTCCAGGTTGAGAAATTCCTGGAGATTCAAGGGCAGAGGAGGGACCTGGGTAGGGGAGGGACGGTGGCTCAGTGGTAGAGCGTCTGCTTGGTAAGCAGAAGGTCCCAGGTTCAATCCCTGCCATCTCCAAAAAAGGGTCCAGGCAAATAGGTGTAAAAAGACTCAGCTTGAGACCCTGGAGAGCCACTGCCAGTCTGAGTAGACAATACTGACTTTGATGGACCGTGGGTCTGATTCAGTATAAGGCAGCTTCATATGTCCATATGTAGGGTCGAATGCCAAGAGAAAGTGGGAGAAATGTTTCAACTCCATCCATAATAATTAAGCGAGCGATCGATGTTGCCTAGAGATCAGTTGGAACTCTTGGGAGATCTCCGGTCACAAGCTGGAGGTTGGCAGCCCTCCTCTGAAGAACATAAGAGAAGCCATGTTGGATCAGGCCAATGGCCCATCCAGTCCAACACTCTGTGTCACACAGTGGCCAAAACCTCCAGGAGCCAGCAGGAGGTCCATCAGTGGGGCCAGGACACTAGAAGCCCTCCCACTGTGCCCCCCACAAGCACCAAGGATAGAGCATCACTGCCCCAGATGGAGAGTTCCAACAATCTCTCTCTCTCGGCTTGGCTTCGCGAACGAAGATTTAAGAAGGGTGCAATAGTCCACGTTTGCTGCAGGCTCGCTGTGGCTAATAGCCACTGATGGACCTCTGCTCCATATGCTTATCCAATCCCCTCTTGAAGCTGTCTATGCTTGTAGCCACTGCCACCTCCTCCTGTGGCAGTGAATTCCACGTGTTACTCACTCTTTGGGTGAAGTAATTCCTTGGAGATAGGCCACCACCTACCTTTGTCTAGCCCTGGGGCCTCTCCATTCTGGGTGGCTGACCCAAGGAGCCCACCAGTCTGTCTGGCCAGCTCTGCCTACAGCCCAGCCAGAAACCTGCTCCTTGCCTGAGAGAGGGAAGAAAAGGGTGATGAACGGCTGGAAAAAATAGGGGGGAAAGCCAGAGGGCGATTGCAAAGCCAAAAGCATCCCTGCCCCTCTGGCAAGGATCCTTCTCCTCCCCACCCTTCCCAATGGGGCCTGGTAGAAATCCAGTGAGCCTGTTTGGTGTAGTGGTTAAGTGTGCAGACTCTTATCTGGGAGAACCAGATTTGATTCCCCACTTGCAGCTGCTGGAACAGCCCTGGGACAGCCATAGCTCTTGCAGAGTTCTGAGACTGAGAATAGAGGGCAGGATATAAATCTTCTTCTTCTTCTTCTTCTTCTTCTTCTTCTTCTTCTTCTTCTTCTTCTTCTTCTTCTTCTTCTTCTTCTTCTTCTTCTTCTTCTTCTTCTTCTTCTTCTTCTTCTTCTTCTTCTTCTTCTTCTTCTTCTTCTTCTTCTTCTTCTTCTTCTTCTTCTTCTTCTCCTCCTCCTCCTCCTCCTCCTCCTCCTCCTCCTCCTCCTCCTCCGCCCTTTCCCAACTGGGCCTGGCAAAAATCCTGCCCTCTTCCCTCGTTCTTTCCTGCTGCAATAAGAGAGCCAGAGCAGCTCCAGGAATGATTCAGTGCATCGTTTTTTGCAGAGCGGGGGAGGGGTGGGTGGCTGGGGGAAGGCAGCGGTGGCGCCTCTCTCTCTCTCTCTCCTCTTCCCCCTCGATAGATCCCAGTAGGCAGCCGTGTTAGTCTGAAGCAATAGAACAAAGCAGTAGACAAGTGCACCTTGAAGACCAACGGGTCTTAAACGAATGTGTCTTAAACAAATGGGCTTAAACAAATAAGTCTGATGAGGTCTGCTTAAGAGCGTACGAAAGCTTACATTCTGAATAAAACGGGGTCGGTCTTCGAGGCGACACTTGTCTACTGCTTCGTTCCTCTTCTCCCTGTCACTCTCCCTTTTCTGCTTCTGTTTTGGATGCCCGGGGGGGGGGGGGGCTTCTGCGCCGCTGTGGCTTCCTCCCGCAGGTCATCGGCTGCATTGTGCAGGTTGGACTAGATGATCCTCGAGGCGCCTTCTAACTCTCTAATTCTATTATTCTAGAAGGGAAGGCGGTGAAAGCAAGGTCAGATACCCACGGGAAGTCCTCGCTTCACATATCTTATTGGCATACCTCTGCAAGCGCACACACAATCGCACACGCACACAGTAAACGTATGCCCCCCCCCAAAAAAAAAAATCCCCGCGCCTGGGTTTGCCCCCAGCCCCGTTCAGCCTTGAGACCCTCCCCTCGCCCCCGAGGGCGGAGGTGTGGCTGGTGCTGGTGCTGGCAGGGGAGCGCGCTGCTTTTGGTGCCTCCTCCGCTTCTCGCGAAGCCTTCGCTGGCGCCCCTTAGAACACTCCCCGTTTCTCTCCCTCCCCTCCCTTGGCTATATCTACTGCGGCCAGCAGATCCCGCTTCCAGCCTCGCAGGAGTCGTCCAGTGCCCAGCTGAGCCCGCCGGCTGCCTTCCGAAAATAGGTACGTCGAGGGGTCGCAGATGGGTTGTGCAACCAGCGTTCCCCCGAAGCTGAGTCGGTGTGAGCGAGCTCACGGTTGTTTAGCCTCCGGCTCACACGGGTTTTTTTTTGACTTCGCTCGGGGGAAATGGGGAAAAAAATTCGGGCAAACGCATGCATGCAGGAGCTCACACCGTTTCAGCGCCAGGAGCTCACCAAGGCGAATTTTTGCTCACCAGCTTCGGGGGAGTATTGGTTTCTCAGCTGACTTAGCATGAACTAGCTCAGAGTGTTGTTGCTGTTGGGGTTTTTTTTAAGCCTTTGGCTCACACATTTTTTTCCTCTTGTCTCAGCTCAGGAAAAATATATCCAGGGCAAACGAATGCAGGCAGGAGCTCTCAGTTTTAATGCCAGGAGCTCACAAAAATAAAGTTTTGGCTCACAAGACTCCGCAGCTTTTTGGTCGCAAACGGCGTGGCCTCTAAGCTGAGTTAGTGTGAGCTAGCTCACAGTGGGTTTTTTTTAAAGCTTCCGGCTCACACTTTTTTTTTTTTTTGCCTATACTCAGGAAAAAAAATATATCCAGGGCAAACTAATTCATGCAGTAGCTCACAATTTTAATGCCAGGAGCTCACCACGTCGAATTTTTGGTCACAGGACTCCACGGTTGAGAGGGAGTATTGTTGGCAACCGGCATCCCATCTAAGCTGAGTTAGATTGAGCTAGCTCACAGTGGGGTTTTTTTTAGCCTCTGGCTCACACTTTTTTTTTTCTGTCTTTACTCAGGAACAATATATCCAGGGCAAACTGATTTCTGCAGGGGCTCACAATTTACAATTTTAATGCCAGGAGCTCACCACGTAGAATTTTTCCTCACAAGACTCTACAACTTAGAGGCAGTATTGGTTGCAACCGGTGTCCCCTCTAAGCTGAGTTAGTGTGAGCTAGCTCACAATGGGTTTTTTTTTTAGCCTCCGGCTCACACTTTTCTTTGTCTTAGCTCAGGAAGGATGGCCCTAAAGCAAGCGGATGTATGCAGCAGCTCACAATTTTAATGCAAGTAGATTTTTTTTTTTTTTTGCTCATAAGACTCCACACCTTAGAGGGAGCATTGGTTTCAAGAGGTAGTTTTTGTGGTCGTCTTAGTCAATGCAAGTGTAGGATTTTTTTAAAAAGGCTTTCAAACAGTGCAATAGTAAGAAAACTCCCCCTTGAGTAGACTTGGAGTAGGCTTCTGCGTAGACCTCTGAGAATTGCACTGAATTAAATAGATCACTCTGAATTAAGGCAGCGTGGTATAGCCTGGTCGCATGAGGGTGGAGACTTGGATGGGGGAACACCAAGAATGGAAAGGCGGCATGGTATAGCCTGATCACATTTGGCTGAAGACTTGGATGGGGGACCACCAAAGAGAGAAAGGCGGCATGGTATAGGCTGATCACATGTGGCTGAAGACTTGGATGGGGGACCACCAAAGAGAGAAAGGCAGCATGGTATAGCCTGATTGCTTCAGGGTGGACACTTGGATGGGAGAGCACCAGGGAAGGTCATGGTAGACCACCTCTACATCTCATTTGCCTCGAGAGCTTCTTGCTGGGGCTGGCATAAGCTAGTTGCAGTTTGAGGGCACAGTCTGTCCCAGAGGGCTGTGATGTGGATACTCTGGGTTGGATCTAGGGTTCCCAACCTCCAGGTGAGATCTCCCGCTTCTCAATGACTGCGGAGATCTGTTCCCCTGGAGAACATCGGTGTCTTTGTAGGGTGCACTCTGTGCCATTATACCCTGCTGAGGTCTTTCCCTATCCCCAAACTATGTCCTCCTGAGGCTCCTCCCCAAAATCTCCAGATGTTTCCCAACTCAGAGCTGGAAACCCTATCTCTGACCACACCCAAGAAGCTCATGCTGGGGGCTTATGGTACACTTCATGGACAGAAGCCCCTTGGAATGGTAAGAGAAGTAGAAGAAGAAAAGATTGGATTTATACCCCGCCCTTCATGCGGCGTCTCAGAGCGACTTACAGTCTCCTTCCTCTTCCCCTCTCCACACCCTGTGAGGTACGTGGGGCTGAGAGAGCTATGAGAGAAACTGCTCTTGAGAGAAGAGCTCTGACAGAGTTATGACTGGCCCAAAGTCATGCCAGTAGTTGCATGCGGAGAAGTGGGGAATCAACCCTGGTTCTCCCAGAGAAGAGTCCACGCACTTAACCAGTACACCAAACCAGAAGAGAACTAAAACAGAGGGAAGAAAAGCTGGCTTGGATTTCTCTGTGTGACACCAGGAGAAGAAGAAGAAGATATTGGATTTATATCCCACCCTATACTCTGAATCTCAGAGTTGTCACAATCTCCTTTTACCTTCCCCCCCACCCCGCACCACAACAGACACCTTGTGAGGTGGGTGGGGCCGAGAGAACTCTTGCATCACTTGCCCTTTCAAAGACAACTCCTACCAGAACTATGGCTGACCCAAGGCTTTTCCAGCAGGTGCAAGTGGACGAGTGGGGAATCAAACCCAGTTCTCCCAGAGAAGAGTCCGCACACTTAACCATTACGCCAAACTGGCCAAACTGGGTGGGGTATAAAGCCAATCTCTCCTCCTGCTCCTCTTACTATTCCAAAGGAGGCGATGACCAATTTTGCACTTGCCTTCCTCCGCCCTCACGTCTGTCTTCTCCGCTTGGCGTCCTCCCGGTTTCCCACTATTTGCGTCGGGGGTGCAGCAAACATCGCGATTTTCGCACAGCGAATGGAAACTGGTTTTTAGCTGCAGCCCCGGTGCAAATAGTAGGAAATGGGGAGGACACCGCGCAGAGAAGATGGACATTAGGGCGGAGTAAGGTGAGTGCGAAATCGGGCTATATCTCTGAACTCCAGTCTATCTGATGCTTTTTGTGACTGGTGGTCACTAGCTATTGGACACTTCTAACGGGGGGGGTGTCATTTTGTAGAAAAATAGGTAGTGGAGCTCATTAGCATAACTCATTAGCATATGCTGCTCCCCCCCAGCCCAAAGCAACCCAACGCAAGAAAGGAGAGCCCTGGGTGAGCGAGGCCTGCTTGGGCTGGCTAGAGATCCAGCAGCCCAAGCAGGCCTCGTTCTCGTGGGCTGCCCCCCCAGTCCAAAGGCCAGCAAGCCCCCCGTCCCTCAAAACCACATAAGAAGTGGAGAAAGGGTGGCGTGGGCTTCTCCAGCGGTTAATGAGGGCTGCTGGGGATGTGGCCAAGTCCCTGGTGACTGGCTGGCTGCCCGCTCTCCTAATGCAGAGATTCTTAAGCAGCTGCACCTACCGTTCAATGGACAAGGTAGATGGGGAGGAGGGCGAACCGTCAGAAAGGTTCAGGAGCTGTGCTCCTGTGAGCCGCCGAATCTGAGGCCTGCTTCCAATTTGCTTGGGTGGGGCTGGAGAGAAACAGCTTCAGCAGCAGTGAAAGAAGGTGGGAAGGGGGCAGGTATGTGGAGGGGTCATGCCTTCTGCTTTGGAGGGCATGATGCAACTTTGGGCAGGCGGGATTAACAGAGACCCTCTGCGGCCTTTGTCCCATCCCTAATTGCACTGTTTCTGTTTACACGTCGAGTGATGTAAGAAAAACCTGGTACGTTCCCAGACCTGAAGCAACGGGTTGAAATTAAATCAAAAAGAGTTTCGTTTGTTTGTTTTGCTAAACGTTGCTAGGAACTTCCTGACAGAGCGGTTCCTCAGTGGAACAGACTTCCTCAGGAGATGGTGGGCTCTCCTTCCTTGGAGGTTTTGAGGCGGAGGCTAGATGGCCATCTGCCCGCAATGTGGATCCTTGTGAACTTAGGCAGACCCTGAGAGGGAGGGCAGGAAGGGCTACGTCAGTGCTGAGTTGTTGTCGCTGTTTCTCGCACGTCCAGGAAATGCCGATCCGCCACTCGGAGGTCAGGTCAGCAATTTTTCTCCAGGTCTTTGGCCAGGGATCCTGGAGGGGTTTTTACCATCTTCTAGACATGGAGCAGGGGTCATTGAGTCTGTGTGCGGGGGACGTGTTTGTGAATGTCCTGCCTTGTGCAGGGGGTTGGACTAGATGACCCTGGAGGTCCCTTCCAACCAATAACCCCTCTAAGCCAGGGGTGTCAAACATGTGGCCCGGGGGCCAAATGAGGCTCCCGAGCAAATGGCTGCAGTCTGCTTCCTTCTCCCTCTCTCTTGCTTCCTTCTGCATCTCAGCTTGCTTTGTGAGGCTTGCTCAGTCGCACAGGAGCTATAGAGCAAAACCTCTATTTTCTTCATTGGTTGAGGTTCCTCCCCCTCCTGGTCCCCTGGGGAGGGAGGGAAAGAGCCAGAGCTTCCTTTGCCCAGTTCCCTGGATCCCGTGGGAGAAATACAAAAAAAGCACCTTTAAGACCAACAATTGGATCTGGCAGCCCTAATTGGCTGTGCTGGGGGTGAGGCTGAGAAAGGGCTTCTAATTCAAGTGTCCTCAACGTTGCAGCACACATTTTGACTGCTCTGCTGCGCTCAGGGTTGCCAAGTCCAACTCAAGAAATATCTGAGGACTTTGGGGTGGAGCGAGGAGACTTTGGGGGTGGAGCCAGGAGCAAGGGTATGATAAGCATGACTGAACTACAAAGGGAGTTCTGGCCATCACATTTAAAGGGATTGCACACCTTTCAAATGCCTTCCCTCCATTTGGAAATAATGAAGGATAGGGGCACCTTCTTTTGGAGCTCATAGAATTGGACCCCCTGGTCCAGTCGTTTTGAAATCTGGGGGGTGTTTTGAGGAGAAGTACCAGATGCTATGCTGAAAATTTGGTGCCTCTACCTTAAAAAACAGTTCCCCAGAGCCCCTGATACCTGTGGATCAATTCTCCATTTGGCAGGGTTGGCCAAACTGTGACTTGGAAGCCACATGTGGTTCTTTCACACATCTTGTGTGGCTCTTGCAGCACCCCACCCACACCCCATCAGCCAGCTTGGAGAAGGCATTTGTTTCTTAAAATGTCTTCGCCAAGCCAGCCAATGGCTCAGAGAATTCATTTAAAGTTGCTTTATTTCCACCTCTCCTTTCCTCTCCCCATCTTCCTTCCTTCCTTCCTTCCTTCCTTCCTTCCTTCCTTCCTTCCTTCCTTCCTTCCTTCCTTCCTTCCTTCCTTCCTTCCTTCCTTCCTTCCTGTCTTGTGGCTCTGAAACATCTGACGTTTCTTCTATGTGGCTCTTATGTTAAGCGAGTTCGGCCACCCTGCCCTATGAAAATCGGTCTCCATAGGGTATAATGGAATGCCCAGCAGACATTTCCCTCGCCCCCCGCTTTCTGACAACCCTGACGTGGGGAGAGGACCTCCAAACCAGGGGATCCCCTGCCAACCCTAGCTGCACATTGCACTGAGGTCTTTCCCACCGTTGCTGAAACAAGTTGCTTGCAGCGAGGGACAAAGGGAATGTGGGTCTTATCTTAGGTGCATCACAGGATGAAAGGGAAGAGACAATTGACATGCCCTGGGCTGTCCTGCTTCATTTTAAGTCCCCTCTCCATGAGAAAGAACCATGTCACCTTAGGAAAGAAACTTGCTGCAGGGAGACAGGCTGGAACACAGATCTCTTCCTGATGGAAACGGTGATTGAAGAGATAAATAGCAGTCCCTGTATGTGGCCGAGGGAAAGATCCAGGGCAGGAGGGACAGAAATCGATGGATCTGGAGCAGAGGAGGAAAATTCATGCATACTGATAAAATATGACTGTGGGCTGTTGCCTAAGCACAGGTTCTGGAATGTAAAAATAGCGGCCAGAGGAAGTATAAAGGAAACACGAACTTGAACCTAGGACTCATGTTGCTGCTACTATACCTGTTGAATTACTCCTCAAAGAGGAACAGGCGAGCGATCTGCGTCTCTCAACAGAAAGACAAGAAGACAGCAGATTTTCATACCTGGCAACATTTAAAGTTTGAGTTTCTACTAAGAACTGTGTATTTGCTTTGAAGGACATTTGAGAATTACAGTGATTAAAGTGGTTGAGTAAAAAAGTGTTTTGCACTTATATTGCAACATTTGGTGCGTGGTGTTTTTCTTGCTTTGCCTTATCCCCAGGTGGGGCAGGGGATCCCCTGGTTTGGAGGCCCTTTCCCCACATCAGGGTCATCAGAAAGCGGGGGGGGGGGAGGGAAATGTCTGCTGGGCACTGAGACCAATTCCCATAGAGTATAAAGGTGAATTGATCCATGGGTATCTTGGGCTCTGGGCTCCTTCCCTAATGTCTGTTGGCTCCACCCCCAAAGTCTCCAGATATTTCTTGAATTGGACATGGCAACCCTAAGGAGAATCCCGAAAGCCAAAGAGAGAGACAGATGGAAACAGTGGGTGTCGCCTAACAGAATCTGGCAATTGGAGAAAAAGAAGACTTTAGATTTATACCCTGCCGTTCTCTCTGAATCAGTCTCAGAGTGGCTTACAATCTCCTTTATCTTCTTCTCCCACAACACAAACCCTGTGAGGTAGGTGGGGCTGAGAGAGCTCTCCCAGAATCTGCCCTTTCAAGGACAACTCTGTGAGAGCCAGGGCTGACCCAAGACCATTCCAGCAGCTGCGAATGGAGTAGTGGGGAATCAAACCTGGTTCTCCCAGATAAAAGTCCACACACTCAACCATTACGCCAAACTGGCCAGAACTGAAAACCGTATTGGTAGGGTTGCAGATTTTGGGTTGGGGAATTACTGGACATCTTGGGGTGAAGTCTGGGGGATGTGAGGTTTGGGGAGGAAAGGAGCCACCGCAGGGATCTGATGCCTTAGAGCAGGGGTGGCCGAACTGTGGCTGGGGAGCCACATGTGGCTCTTTCACACATATTGCGTGGCTCTTGAAGCCCCCCCCCCCATTGGCCAGCTTGGAGAAGGCATTTCTGTCTTACAGTCATTCTCCAAGCAAAGCCAACTGGCAGCTTGGAGAATGCATTTAAAGTTGCTTTCTTTGCACCTCTCTTCTCCCTGCCCCATCTATTTTCCTCCCTTCCTTCCTTCCTTGGCTCAAACGTTTGATGTTCATGTCTTGCAGCTCTCAAACATCTGATGTTTATTCTTTGTAGCTCATGACATCGAGTAAGTTTGGCCACCCCCCGCCTTAGAGTGAAGCGCTGGTTTGAGATTATTTTGGAGACTTTTTTCGTCCCATTTATCCATTGGAAATTCTGAAGGGAAATGGAAGCATTGTTGCAGAGCCATTTAGACCATTGTGCCTTGTGAGGTGTTGCAGAATTCTTCAGAGCATTGTACCTTGTGTAAGAATGTGATTTATGGAGCACCCAGTGCTAGAAGAGAAATCGGAGCAGGAGTAACCAAGTCGACTCCCTGCACGTCGGGACTCCTTTGTTGGAATTGTATTGCTTGGGAATTGTATGTTTAAGTTTCCTATGGATTGTATTCAATGAATATACATAGTTATTTGGTCACTATAACCATTTTGGTTGTTTTGTCTGTATCCTTAAAGTGACCTCTCTCTGGACACTATCCCATCTGGAGACTGGCAACCCCAGTTCCTAGTTTCTCTGCCTTCTCTAATCTTGATGTCCGTGGCATGTTAGAAAACAGCACTGACGCAGAGCTGACTCAAAGGCTGGCTGATTGGTGGCCCTACAGTCCGTTGAGCTAGTTTCTGGTGGGCAAAGAGAGATTTCCGTAGATGGCGTTTAACATTTCAGAGAGGGAATTGTGCCAGCCTATCACAGGAAGAACAGCAACGTAGCCCAGTGATATCCTTAAAGAGTTGCAGATTTGTTGCAGTTTAGTAGCAGAGCGAATGGGGGACTGTGTTGTCCTGAATTAATGCAGTTCTGGACGGTTGTTGAGCTCGTCTGGCATCCTTCTGAACTTTGCCGGGAAATGTCTGTCTCTTGCGTTTCACAGACGGGAAACGCTGTCTGTTGTGCGCGCACTTATATTTATCTGCCTGCAAAGAAGTCACTCAGTACATCTGGGCTCTAGGCCAAGAAAGTGTATAGTCACAGTCACAGTATAGTCACAGTATCTTTAATGTCCTCAAGGGACCTATGGGGCTCCAGTTCTGTTGACTTGGCATGCAAGGATGTGTTGATGAGACCGCATGCAAACCATGGGCGGCTCCTTGTGCTGCTTGAGGGAGAAGAGAATCCCATGGTTACCTCGAAGGCCAAGTGAGACATGATTCCAGAGAGAGGCGGGGTTGCCAACTCCAGGTTGGAAAATTCCTGGAGATTTGAGGATGGAGTTTGAGGAGGTGTAGGGTTTAAGGATGGGAGGGACCTCAGTAGGGCATGATGGGAGGGACCTCAGAAGGGGAACCATTTCTGCTCCCCGCACCCTGGGAAACTAGGGTTGCCAATCCCCAGGTGGGGGAGGGACAAGCAGGTTAACAAACCTCCGCGTAAACCAGCCTCAGTAATTATACAAACTTGAGTTTACTAAACAACATCTAAAATGAATATTCCATATTGAACGATGTCGTTCCATAGAACAAGTGCATAAGGAACATCACCCTCCTGCCCAGAGTCACTTCAAAGGCAATTAATGTTCAAATTCTTTAGAAGGTGGGTGCAGGCCGTAATTCCACAGGTAGAGTTTTGCACAGAGACCAGCGCCCCTGATGATCTCTTCTGTGCAGCAAGGCCGAAAAAATGAAATGTGGCATGGCTGTATTTATTCCATGTTTTGCGATTGCTTCTACGAGCTTCCAAAGCTATTCAACATATTTCAAGTGCTGATCCTTACAATCATTTCCATTTAGTATGGTCAATTTCCCAAAAAATACGTTGAATAGTTTTGGAAGCTCGTAGAAGCAATCGCGAAACGTGGAATAAGTACAGCCACATCGGGTTCCATTTTTTATGCCTTGCTGTACAGAAGAGATCATCAGGGACGCTGGTCTCCGTGGAAAACTCTACCTGTGGAATTACTGCCTGCACCCACTTTCTAAAGAATTTGGACATCAATTGCCTTTGAAGTGACTCTGTCCGAGAGGTTGATGTTCCTTATGCACTTTTTCTATGAAATGACATTGTTCAATATGGAATATTAGTTTTAGATATTGCTTAGTAAATTCAAGTTTGTATGATTTCTGAGGCTGGTTTACGCGGAGGTTTGTTAACCTGCTTGTCCTGCTCCATTAACCGTGTTGCTCTTTGTTGGTTGCACAAATCCCCAGAGGGGGGCAGGGGATCCCCTAGTTTGGAGGCCCCTTCCCCCACTTCAGGGTCATCAGAAAGCGGGGGGGGGGAGGGAATGTCTGTGGGGATGAAAACTTTGCCCCACCCACTTATCTTTATATGCTGGAATACCCTAAACCAGGAGTGGCCAAACTTGCTTAATTTAAGAGCCACATAGAATAAAGGTCAAATGTTTGAGAGTCTCAAGATAGGAAGGAAGGAAGGAAGGAAGGAAGGAAGGAAGGAAGGAAGGAAGGAAGGAAGGAAGGAAGGAAGGAAGGAAGGAAGGAAGGAAGGAAGGAAGGAAAGCAAATAAATGGGGGAGGGAGAGAGAGGTGGAAAGAAGGCAACTATAACTTTAAGTGTATTCTCCAAGTCACTGGCTGTCTTGGCTTGGAGAAGGGATTTAAAGAGACAAATGCCTTATCTAAGCCAGCTGCTGAGTCGATGGGGTCTTTGAGACCCACCCAGCTGCAGTTTAGCTACCCCTGCAGTCAACATTGCAAAGTTTGCTGCCCAATTGAATGTCCTTTCATCTGCACTTCTTAAAGCCGTTAGGGGAGGGCAGGATATAAATCTGATAAAATAGAAAAAAGGGAGATTTGCACAAATTCTGTACGAGAAGCATCTCTGCCCATGCCACTCAGATATGGCTGAGACAATCAAGCATGTTTTATTATGCTGTCGATTTTACCAGAATATTCGAAATATTTATATTACTTCAATGTTATCAGATTCCCCAGGTAGAAGCAATCAGTGTTATATTTTCCTCTGTCTCTTAAAGAGATTGTTGTAATGGAACGACCCTTGAAGGAGCTAGATTTTGTGCTCAGACATGTTTAATTTGAAGAGCCCCGTGGCGCAGAGTGGTAAAGCTGCAGTATTGCAGTCCTAAGCTCTGCTCACGACCTGAGTTTGATCCCGGCGGAAGCTGGGTTCAGGTAGCCAGCGCCAGGTTGACTCAGCCTTCCATCCTTCCGAGGTCAGTAAAATGAGCACCCAGCTTGCTGGGGGGAAAGTGTAGATGACTGGGGAAGGCAATGGCAGACCACCCCGTAAAAAGTCTGCCTTGAAAACACTGTGAAAGCAACGCCACCCTAGAGTTGGAAATGACTGGTGCTTGCACAGGGGACTACCTTTACCTTTTTATGTTATTTTAAACAAAAACATATAACCCAGTCTTGATATTTTAACCCAGTATTGCATTTTATGTGTCATGTCTCTAGTGTAGTTAAGATATGAAGCCAATGTAAATGTTTGCTGTCAACTTTGTTTCTGAATTCTGGTCTTGGATTGTAATCAACTTGACTTGATAGCAAACCCCAGGGCTTTTTTTGAGCAGGAACACACAGGAACGCAGTTCCGGATGGCTTGTTGTCAAGGGGTGTGTGGCCTAATATGCAAATGAGTTCCTGCAGAGCTTTCTCCACAAAAAGCCCTGTGTGGAAAATGGTGGTGTCAGGGTGTGGCCTAATTTGCAAATGAGTTCCTGCTGGACTTCAAGAAAAGCCCTGGCAAACCCTCTGTTTTCAGTTGGATGCCCATCCACTCCCTTTTTACTTTCCACCATGCCAAGGGTGCAGCCTCACACCAGCCACACCCTGTGGTCTCTGAAATGAGCAAAACACCCTGAAATGCTGAGGAAGTGGCTTTTGTGGCTTGAAGATCCTCTTTCTTTTGGTTTTTCAACATCTAGTATGGAGGAGATTTGGGGGACTTGGAAAGCACACACACTGCACTGCCTTATTTTGGACGGGCTTAATCAAAACTATAGAGAGCTTTTGCTTTAAGATCTCCTGGGTGTTCTTTTCTTTTTTTTTAGGCATTCACTGTACAGGTGGAGCTCTGGGAAGTGTTCCTTGAAGAAAGGGGGAATCTGGGGGCAGGGGATCCCCTGGTTTGGAGGCACCCGCCCCCTGCTTCAGGGTCATCAGAAAGTGGGGGGAGGGAAATGTCTGTTGGGTGCTCCATTATTCCCTATGAAGATTGATTCCCATAGGGTATAATGGAGAATTGATCTGCGGGTATCTGGGGAGGCTGGTTTTTTTAGATAGAGGCACCAAATTTGCAGCATAGCATCCAGTGCCTCTCCTCAAAATATCTGCCAAGTTTCAAAAAGATTGGATAAGGGGGTACAATTCTATGAGCCGCAGAAGAAGGTGCCCCTATCCTTCATTATTTCCAATGGAGGGAAGGCATTTAAAAGGTGTGCAGTCCCTTTGAATGTGATGGCCAGAACTCCCTTTGGAGTTCAGTTGTGCTTGTCACACCCTTGCTCCTGGCCCCACCCCAATGTCTCCTGGCTCCACCCTCAAAGTCTCCTGACTCCACCCCCCAAATCCCCAGATATTTCTTGAATTGAACTTGGCCACTCCGTGTTGATGGCCCAGTGCCCCAAAGATGCCATTAGCTGCCCAATTGGGGGAAAGATAGGCATCTTTGTATGCTGCCTGTTTGTGGCTTGTTAAATCTTTGCTATATTTTTGAACATACATTTTAATAATTTTCCATATAGATTGAATGGCCACTGGGCACTCCATTGTACCCTATGGAGACTGGTCCCCATAGGGTGTAATGGAGAATTGATCTGTGGGTATCTGGGACTCTGGAGGGCTGTTGTTTTCTCTTTTTTTAAGGTAGAGGCACCAAACATTCAGCGTCGCATCCGATGCCTCTTCTATTAAAACAAAAAGTTTCAAAAAATTGGACCAAGGGGTCCAATTCTATGAGCCTCAAAAGAAGGTGACCCTATATTCCATAATTTCCAATGAAAGGAAGGCATTTAAAAGGTGTGTGGTCCCTTTAAATGTGATGGCCAGAACTCCCTTTGGAGTTCAATCATGCTTGTCACAAGCTTGCTCCTGGCTCCACCCCCAATGTCCCCAGATATTTCCAGAGTTGGATCTGGCAAACCTATGCTGGGCTCTTGTCCATCTGGGATTTGGGCTCATCCATATTGCTAACTTGATTAGCATTATCAGGTCACTACAGCTTCCCTGCCTGCGTGCATGAACCAGAGAAGGTGGTCTTCAGGGCTTTTATTGAGCCGGAACGCACAGAAACACAGTTCTGCCTGGCTTGCTGACAGAAGGTGTGGCCTAATATGCAAATGAGTTCCTGCTGGACTTTTTGCACAAAAAAGCCGTGCGAGAAACAGTGGTGATGCCTGGGGGTGTGGCTTAATATGCAAATGAGTTCCTGCTGGGCTTTTTCTACAAAAATAAAAAAAGCCCTGGTGGTCTTGAGGGGGCAGATCTTTCAAGGAGAGGAAGGGCTTCCAAATATTAAAATTTCTAGATAAACAATTATTATTATTATTTGTTTATTTATATTCCGACCATTCCCCCATAGGGGCTCAGAGCAGAGTAAAACATAAATAATAAAATCACAACAACATAATAATAAAACCCAATTACAATATTCAGTACACAAAATAGTCCGGTAGGACAACATAATAAGGTAGTGTAGCAGGACAGTACAGCAAATCAGTGCAGTTGGGTAGTACAATAGTGCAGTAGGGAAGGTCAGTTTGTCATTTTTAATCGTTTTAAATTTTGTTGTGATCTGCGCTGAGCCTGCTTGCAGGAAAGGGCAGAATACAAATTAACAATAAATAAATAAATAAAATTTGCCAACAGATCAGTGCGAGATACAGAAATGAACATAACTGGATGTCAGTTTGGCGTAGTGGTTAAGTGCGCGGACTCTTATCTGGGAGAACCGGGTTTGATTCCCCACTCCTCACTTCCTTGCAGCTGCTGGAATGGCCTTGGGTCAGCCATAGCTCTGGCAGAGGTTGTCCTTGAAAAGGCAGCTGCTGTGAGAGCCCTCTCAACCCCACCCACTTCACAGGGTGTCTGTTGTGGGGGGAGAAGATATAGGAGATTGTGAGCCGCTCTGAGTCTCTGATTCAGAGAGAGGGGCAGGGTATAAATCTGCAGTCTTCTTCTTCTATTGAAAATGGGGGCTTTATTTTCCATACAGAACAGTCTGTTTGCAGAGAAATCGTTTTTAACAATGGTGTATGTTGGGAGAAATGAAGTTGCCTGTCACATTTTGATTTTTTTTTTGCTTCCTGTTCTAGGGTTCCATATTAGAGTGAAGAGCCTACAGAAAGCAAGAAACAGGGAAAGAGACAGAATCGTCCCTCAGCTCTTGTAGTCTATCACTCTGGGCACCATGAAGGCTCTCCTAGGACTCCTCCTGCTCTCAGTGCTTCTGACTTCAGGTATGGAGCTGGTGTGAGGCATTTGTCTCTTTAAATCACTTCTCCAAGCCAAGCCAGGCAGCAGCTTAGAGAGTGCATTTAAAGTTAAAGTTGCTTTCTCTCCACCTCTCCCTCCTTCCTCATTTCTCCCTCTTCCTTCCTTCCTTCTGGCTCTCAAAATCTGACATTCTTGTCTTGAGGCTCTCCAACATCTAACATTTCCCTGCTCTGGAAACTCCAGCAGGTGCAGAACACAGCAGCCCTGTTGTTGGCATTGAGGCCTACGTGGATGCGGATGCATCTGGTGCTGAGCGAACTGCACTGGCTACCTCTTGAGTACCGGATCCAGTTCAAAGTGCTGGTCCTTACTTTTAAGGCCCTTTACGGCCAGTGGCCTGGATATCTTTGGGACCGCCTCTCCCCATATGAACTGCACCCCGCACCCCAGTAGGCTTCCCAACTCTCCCGCTCTGGCGGGAGACCCCTGGGTTCGCAGCCTCATCTCCCGCTCTTCAAAAATCGGGAAGCGGGGGGTGGGGGGGAGGGGGGGGGAGAACATACCTGTAGGCTTCATGTTATTATAGAGCTCCTGAGCCGTTTGTAAAATGTATGCCCCTTTAAGCCTGGGCAGGAAGCAGGAAGGGCTTGGGAGAACGGCCCCTCCCTTTCTTTTGCTTTCGTTTTCACAGCAAGAGTTCTCCGGAAGAAGATCTGGTAAGTATTTGTGTGTGAGAGAGAGGGAGGGGGCAGGGGATTCCCTAGTTTGGAGGCCCTCCCCCCCTTTAGAAAGCGTGGGGGGGGAGGGAAATGTCTACTGGGCACTCTATTATTCCCTATGGAGAACGATTCCCATAGGGAATAATAGGGAATTCATCCGTGGGTATTGGGGGCTCTGGGGGGATCTATTTTTTGAGGTAGAGGCACCAAATTTTTTAGTATAGCATCTAGTGCCTCTCCCCAAAATACCCCCCAAGTTTCAAAATGATTGGACCAGAGGGTCCAATTCTATGAGCCCCAAAAGATAGTGCCCCTATCCTTCATTATTTCCTATGGAAGAAAGGCATTTTAAAAGGTGTGCTGTCCCTTTAAATGTGATGGCCAGAACTCCCTTGGAGTTCAATTATGCTTGTCACATCCTTGTTCTTGGCTCCACCCCCAATGTCTCCTGGCTCCGCCCTCAAAGTCCCCAGATTTTTCTTTAATTGGACTTGGCAACCCTACACCCCGGGCTCTGAGGTCTTCTGCTCAACATCTTTTCGTAGTCCCTGGTCCTAAGGATGCCCGTCTGGCTTCAACGAGGGCCAGGGTCTTTTCGGTCCGGGCCCCTACCTGGTGGAATGAACTCCCGCTGGAGATCCGGGCCCTGTGGGACTTATCAAGGTTTCGCAGGGCCTGTAAGACAGAGCTCTTCCACCAGGCTTTTAATGAATCCAAGGGGCGTCCTCTGAAAGTCATCACTTCCCCCAGCATTTCACCATTATGGTGTGTTGTATTATGCTACTAGCCATCAGCCGCATGCTGTGAACTGCCTATGTCTGTAAGACTGTTTACTGTGCTGCTCCAGTTCTGAAATGTCTGTTCTTATGGCATTGTTTTAACTCTGCTGTTTTATTGTTGTGAGCCGCCCTGAGCCCACTTGAGGGATAGGGCGGAGTATAAATTAAATTATGTGGCTCTTCTGTTAAGCAAGTTTGGCCACCCCTACTCTAGTTCCAGCTGGCCGGGAGGAAAAGCAAAGCTGTGCGGTTGGGAAGGATAAGCCTCCAGCATGGCCTTCCTTTCGATCATGAACCGGTGCTATTCCATAAAACCCAATCACTGCCTCTTTATATCAGACTAGGCTAGTACAAGGCTTGCCTAGCTGCCTTCCTGCTTGTGAGGCCATTGACTTCTTCAGTCGACTAGTTATAGAAGAAGCAGAGAATTCAAAAGGAGGGGTGGGGGAGACAAAAAAAACAACAATACTCCGAAATGTGCTTGTGAGTCAAAGCCTCGCAACCTTTGACATGCTTCAAAGTGTGGCGCTGAAAATACATGGGAGATTGTAGCAGGAACTCCTTTGCATATTAGGCCACACCCCCTGATGTAGTAGCCAATCCTCCAAGAGCTTACAAGGCTCTTCTTGCCGGGCCTACTGTAAGCTCTTGGAGGATTGGCTACATCGGGTGTGTGGCCTAATATGCAGAGGAGTTCCTGCTACAAAGCCTCGTGACTTTTGACTTGCTTCAGAGTGTGGCGCTGAAAATACATGGGGAATTATGGCCAGCAGGGCTTTTTTTTTGTAGCAGGAACTCCTTTGCATATTAGGCCACATACCCCTGATGTAGCTAATCTTCCAAGAGCTTACAGTAAGCCCTGTAAGGAGAGCCCTGCAAGCTCTTGGAGGATTGGCTACATCAGGGGTGTGTGGCCCAGGGATGGAATTCTAGCAGGGACTCCTTTGCATATTAGGCCACACACCCCTGATGGAGCCAATCCTCCTGGAGCTTGCAGAAGAGCCTGATAGAATAAATATAAGATTCATTAATTCAATAAAGAAGGAGATATAAAGCCTAAAGAAGCCCCACCCTTCCCCATTTTTTAGCAGTTGAAGCTGTGTGTGTTTTTTTTTCTTTGTTACTGATTTCCTGCCTCCTTCAGCATGGTTTTGGTGGTTAGCCTATTTCCTATTGAAGCTTCTCAAAAGCTTGCTAGTATTGCCACTCCCCCTCCCTGCTAGTTTTCCTATACATCAGCCTCTTAAGCCTGCAAAAATAAAATGCTTCTTTCTTTTTATATATGCTAACAAGACAACTGTTATAAGTATAGTGATTTATAATATTCAGCATAAATAGTGAGTAGAGTGCACAACAAAGAATTAATCAATCATTAGGGCAAAATCGGTTTTAGAGCTGTATATTCAGTTGAGTCATGTGCACTGTCCTTGCATAGATGAGAGGTGTCAGAACTGGAAATTTCAAAGGGCCATCTGCAGATGTTTGTGAGTGGTTATCTGTCACCTTTCAGTGGTTAGTGGTTGTTTGAAATGCAGAATCACAGGGTTAATGAAGTTCACAAATATGGCGTCTGTTGTGCTAACTAACTACCATTATAGCTAAGCATATAGATAAAGAAGTTACAAGTTCTGACAAGAGGAAGTGTTGCTGGGCGGAGATATTTGTAACTTTTACCTTATAAGGCTAAAGCCCTCAAGCCTAAATCGGCCGGTCAAGGTAGACTGTGAGCTCTGACCAATGGCAAACAGCCACAGGGCAAGAGAGGGATGTGACTTCGGGGACCTATAAAAGGCGACGGCTTGGCCAAAATTAGCCAGAGAAACACAACCTTGCTACCTTGTTGTTTCTCTCCACTTTCTGCAGAAGTGAAAATAAAATGGTTTTCTCTGAACAACATGTCTCTGCCTGTAATTGGTATCTGGAAGAAGGGGCATTGCCCCAAAAACCGGTTGACAAGCCCTGTAAGAAGAGCCCTGTAAGCTCTAGGAGGATTGGCTCCATCAGGGGTGTGTGGCCTAATATGCAAAGGAGTTCCTGCTACAAAAAAAGCCCTGGCTGCCATTCTAGATCATTCTGACCGCAGTGGAAGCGATTGTGCCCCCATTCCAGTCCCCCCTGTTCCATTTTCACAGGTCTAGATATGTCAGCAAGTCTGGCAACAAATGTAAATGTAATATCTGCAGTAACTTAAATCTGCTTTATTCTGGAGCAGTCCCAATGGGAGTTTCTCCAGGCTAAGTGGTTGGAAGATTACGGCCATAGAAGTGCCAGAACTTCCATTCCCTCAATAACATTAAAAATTTAAAAGATCACAATTTGAAACTTGGATGTGAAGCTCTAGAACTCAACCTTGTCAGAAATAAACATGTTTTTTTTTTTTTTTAAAGAGGAAAACTAAGGGTTGCAATATGACATGTTCGCAGGGCTTTTTTGGTTGAGAAAAACCCCCCAGCAGGAACTCATTTGCATATTAGGCCACACCCCTTGGCATCACCATTATTTCACACAGGGTTTTTTGTCAAAAAAAGCTCAGCAGAAACTCATTTGCATATTAGGCCACACCCCCTGACGCCAAGCCAGCCGGAACTGCGTTCTTGTGTGTTCCTGCTAAAAAACCCAACAACCCTGCATGTTCCTCTGTTGATCATTGTTTCGACAGCAGTGCCTCCTGAAAACGTGCACGCTGCAAGAGCAATGACGACTGTACATGCAGCAGCACAGAGCCCTCAGAATCGCATAATGCAAAACCTGCCTCCCTGTTTCTTCCTGTGCTAAACTGGGTCCAGACCGGAACTTTAAGCCGACACAGAAATGGCGCCCAGACTAGGTTTCCCAATCCCCAGGTCCCAACGGGGAATTCCCCGGTTTTACAGGCTTCCCCAGCCAGCTGGCCGGCGGGGGAAGCTCCTCCCCCACAGCCACCCTGTACCTCTAGATCTTGGGGAGGACCTGCAAACAGGTCCAGTTTTAAAATGTGTGTGTGCCTTTAAATTGGAGCAGGAAGTACTTCATGGGGAAGGGTTAGCAACAGCAGACCTTGTGAGAGTGCAGCCCCTCTCTTTGTTTTGCTTCCCTTTCGGACAAGTGTAAAAGAGCAGCGTAGCCCCTGTACTTTCCAGACCTGGTTGTGGAGGCACCAGAGACTCCTGCTTTGTTCTACTGCTTCAGACCAACAGGCTGCCCACTTGCCCCAGAGACAGTTAAGCGTGTGAGTGAATGAGTGAGAGAAAACAGGGGAAGGGGAGGGAACTCTATTATTCCCTATGGAGACTTATTCTCATAGGAAATAATGGAGAATTGATCCGTGGGTATCTGGGGCTCTGGGGGGGGGGCTGTTTTTTGAGGTTGAGGCACCAGATTTGCAGCATAGCATCCAGTACCTCTCCGCAAAATACCCCTCAGGTTTCAAAAAGATTGGACCAGGGGGTCCAATTCTATGAGCCCCCAAAGAAGGTGCCTCTATCCTTCATTATTTCCTATGGAGGGAAGGGATTTAAAAGATGTGTGCTGTCCCTTTAAATGTGATGGTCAGAACTCCCTTGAAGTTCAATTATGCTTGTCACACCCTTGCTCCTGGCTCCGCCCCAATGTCTCCTGGCTCCACCCCCAAAGTCCCCAGATATCTCTTGAATTGGACTTGGCAACCCTATCCCAGACGGATCAAAAAATCAAGTCCAAACTAGCACATCTGCCTCCCGTCCTGCTCCCTTCCTCACCCCGTCCTTAGGCATCTCTGATATGGCTCAAAAGGCTACCATTTCAGAAGTGGTAGCAAATTTTTGTGCCGCATGCCATCCACCTTTCCAGCATTTGAACGCTGGAGTTTGGGTGGATTGGTGGTGTTCACTTACTAGGGCGCCCCAAGCCATGCACATACACGCATGACCACTGAAATAAATGGGGGGGGGGGAAGAAACCCAAACCGAGCTGAGGGGATGGTGCGCTACAGCCGTCTGACCATGCCTAAGTGCCTCCCACGTGGAATATAGATACTTTGCAAGGGAGCACGGACGGGCTTCTGCTGCTCCATTTTGAGCCGGTCCGATTTGGGATGCCTCCCATGTGCCCCAAGCTGCCAGTCTGGACCCAGCCCTAGAAGGTCAAATTAGGAGGTGGGATTTTATTTATTTATTACTTTAAATTTCTATCCCACCCTCTCCGCAAGCGGTTCGGGGCGGCTAACCATCAATTCCATAAAACAGTTTAAAAACCAATAAAATACAATTTAAAACGTTCTATGGTGCTAGATAAAACTTCAGTATGGCGGGATCTTCTTTTTCTGTTTCTGTTCGCGATCCTATAGTGTTTATAGCTTCTCAGCGGTGTGAGGTGGCAGTTCCCTCCTGGTGAGATGTTGAAGGCCTGTCGGAATAATTCAGTTTTGCAGGCCTTATGGAATTGCGAAAGATCCCGCAGGGCCCTTATAACCTCCGGGAGGGCATTCCACATTTCTGGTGCTGCCACCGAGAAAGCCCTAGCCCATGTAGAGCACAGCCTGGCTTCCTTTGGTCCGGAGATGGACTAGGGTTGCCAAGTCCAATTCAAGAAATATCTGGGGACTTTGGGGGTGGAGCCAGGAGACTTTGGGGGTGGAGCCAGGAGACATTGGGGGCAGAGCCAGGAACAAGGGTGTGACAAACATAACTGAACTCCAATGGAGTCATCACATTTAAAGGGACAACACACCTTTTTAAATGTCTTCCTTTCATAGGAAATAATGAAGGATAGGGGCACCATCTTTTGGGGCTCATAGAATTGGACCCCCTGGTCCAATCGTTTTGAAACTTGGGGGGTACTTTGGGGAGAGGCACTAGATACTATACTATACAGTGCCTCTACCTCAAGTAACAGCTCCCCCAGAGCCCCCAAAACCTCCAGATCAATTCCCCATTATACACTATGAGCATCGATCTCCACATAGGGAATAATGAAGTGCTCAGCAGACGTTTCCCCCCCACCCCCGCTGTTTCTGGCGACTCTGAAGCAAGGGAGTGGCCTCTCTACTCACAAGTTGCTGCCAACTTCTTCCAAGTAACACAGACACCCCATCCCAAGAGGAAGCCTTTCAATCGGAGACTGAAGCCTCCGGAGGTGGAAAGGCACATGGTCCTCTGGGGGAGGGGCCAGCTGACTGGGGGCGGGAAGGAGCCTGGGAAAGTGGAAGAACTCCCGCTGGGACCTGGGGATTGGCAAGCCTAGGATGGACAGTAGATTTTGTGTCCCTGAATGCAGTGCGCTCTGGGGAACATGCAGAGAAAGGCAGGTCCCGTAGATAGGCAGGCCCCCCGACCATAAAGGGCTTTAAAGGTCAAGACCAACACCTTGAAGCGAACTCAGAACACAATAGGCAGCCAGTGCAGCTCTTTCAGCACTGGCTGAATATTCTCCCAACTAGGGAACCCCTATATTTTGTTGCCTTGCAAAGATAATGCCTTTTTTTATCACCCCAAAAAGGGAAGAGGATGAAACTTGCTTTTAAAATTGAGAGTTGACAATTCAGAGAACCTGCTACTCCTGTTGTATAGTGATATTCCAGTGCTGCTTTTTTTTATTTTTTTAAATAAACAATAAAAAAAGTCTCTAAACAGCAAGGAGAGGAAATGACTGACATGGGGGCAGGGTTAAGGAAAATGCATGTCTGGCGATGAACTCCCTTAGCTCCCTACAACGAAAGGAATTCTAGGAATGCTTAGCTAATGATGGATAATATAATATAAACAGCACTCCTCCTAAGCTGTGGAGTCTTGCGAGCTAAAATTCTACTTCATGAGCGACTGGCGTTAAAGTCAGGAGCCGCTGCATCGATTGGTTTGCTCTGCGGGCCATCTTTCCTGAGCGGAGTCAAAAATGTGTGAGCCAGAGGCTAAAAAACTGTAAGCTAGCTCACCCTAACTCAGCTTAGAGGAAACTAGGGTTGCCAATCCCCAGGTGGGGGCAGGGGATCCCCCGGTTTGGAGGCCCTCCCCCCACTTCAGGGTCATCAGAAAGCGGGGGGAGGGGAGGGAAATGTCTGCTGGGAACTCTGGTATTCCCTATGGAGATTTATTCCTATAGAAAATCATGGAGAATTGATCTGCGGGTATCTGGGGCTCTGGGGGGGCTGTTTTTTTTTGGGTAGAGGCACCAAATTTTCAGTATAGCATCTAGTGCCTCTCCACAAAACACCCCCCAAGTTTCAAAAAGATTGGACCAGGGGGTCCAATTCAATGAGCCCCCAAAGAAGGTGCCTCTATCCTTCATTATTTCCTATGGAAGGATGGAATTGAAAAGGTGTGCCGTCCTTTTAAATGTGAGGGCCAGAACTCCCTTTGGAGTTCAATTATGCTTGTCCCAGCCTTGATCTTGGCTCCACCCCTCATGTCTCCTGGCTCCACCCCCAAAGTCTCCTGGCTCCACCTCCAAAGTCCCCAGATATTTCTTGAATTGGACTTGGCAATTCTAGAGGAAACCCTGTTGACTACTACTACTACTACTACTAGACCTGAAGGTCAACCTGGATTGTTAGCCCCACTGGACAGAGAGATCTCCTTGAGCTTGGGAGAAAGCAAACAAAGCAAAATGGCGGGGATAGAGGTGTAATGCCGGACTTACATATCCAATAGGGGCTACTAGTGAAAACAGAGCCAAGTGCAGGAGAGCAGGGGTCCCCAACCATTGGTCTGCGAACCGAGACCACTCTGTGGCCTGCTAGCAACCAGGCCGTGGGGCGAGGCGGAATCGATGCACCACCCCTGCCTGCCCACGACCTGGGCAGATGAAAGAGGCAGCGCAGCCTTGCTCCGAGGCAGGGAGGCAGCCTCAGAGTGAGGCAGAGCAGCCCCACTGCCCCTTCCACCCACCCAGGACCTGATCAGCTGAGGAGTTGGGGGTCTTTTAATGGGAGGGGGAGGAAGGTTGGCCTTCTGTCACCTGGCTGCCTAGCAGGGAGGCGGGAGAAACCACCTCTGTCCCCATTTAAAGACCTCCATGGGGGCATGGGTGGGGCACGGGCCGAGGGGGCAGCCTGGGGTGGCAAAAAGACTCAGTGCCTCTCTCCCACACACTGGTCCATGGAAAAGTTGTCTTCCACGAAGCCGATCCCTGGTGCCAAAAAGATTGGGAGCCACTGCAGTAGAGGGAAATCAGATGAAGTGTGCTGGGTTTAGCCCTCCTTCCCAGTGGATAAAATGTAGATATTTTTCTTTAATAATATTTTTATTAATTTTTGATATAAACAACTAAATATCAATATTAATATGTGTATACAATTAGTTAATTTTATAAAAACAAGTTTTAAACTAGCACAAATACTTAAATACATATAAGAAAATATCGAGAAAGGATATTAAGTTACAGAGATGTAACTAGACATGCTAACCGTTCTCTATTCAGGATGAGAGGTCAAGATTAATACAAAATTAGAGTTGAGGCAATAAATCCTGTAACAAGACACAATCAATCCAAAAACATTTATATTATTATGTTAAAAATGTTAATAAGGCATAGATATAAATTCCTAACTGCCTAACTATATTTTATACATACTATGCACGTTAAACCAAAAATTACTATTAGGTAATTACTATTAAATGTAATTACTCTTGAGAGTCCCTTGGACTGCAAGAAGATCAAATCAGTCAGTCCTAAGGGAAATCAACCCAGACTGTTCACTGGAAGGTCAGATGCTGAACCTCAAATCCTTTGGCCACCCAATGAGAAGGGAGCACTCCCTGGAGAAGATCCTGATGCTAGGAAAGACAGACGGCAAAGGAAGAAGGGGGCGGCAAAAGATGAGATGGCTGGAGAGTGTCACTGATGTAACTAACACGAATTTGAGCAGACCTCGGACGATGGTGGAAGACAGGAGGGCCTGGCGTGACTTTGTCCATGGGGTCGCAAAGAGTCGGACTCGACTGTGCGACTGAACAACAACAACAATTACTATTAAAAACAGCCCCGTGGCACAGAGTAGTAAAGCTACAGTACTGCAGTCGGAGCCCTCTGCTCACTACCTGACTTCGATCCCAGCGGAAGCTGGTTCAGGTAGCCGGCTCAGGTTGACTTAGCCTTCCATCCTCCCGAGGTCAGTAAAACGAGTCCCCAGCTTGCTGGGGGGAAAGTGTAGATGACTGGGGAAGGCAAGGGCAAACCACCCCATAAAAAGTCTGCCGTGAAAACGTGAAAGCAGCGTCACCCTAGAGTCGAAAACGACTGGTGCTTGCACAGGGGACTACCTTGACCTTTTTAATTACTATTAGGTGTGAACCACGACTAGCACAGTAAGATAAAGTGAAGGTAAGAAAAGAAATAAAAGAGAGAGAGAAAATAATAATTTAAAAAAATAGTAATAGTTTATAAATAGAGAAGATCAAGAAATTCTGCTTTGTGTGGTTGAATGTCGTTTGCTGTTATGAATTCACTATTTTTCCATCCGATATCCTTGACAAGACCCTCTTTCTCTTCCCTCTCCAGGTTACTCTTTGGAGTGTGAAACGTGTATGGCTCAAGCGGAGACCTGCAGTGGGAAGAAACAGACCTGCTCTTCTGGCCAAGATGCATGCCTCAGTGCTGTGACTGAGATCTCAGTAGGTGAGTCAGGGGGAACCAAAAGCCAGGCCGGGCCAAGGAACCGGTGGCAGCAGGATCACTCGAGCTAGACTGAAGCGCAACAAGGAGCTTTATACCAAATTGAGCCATTAGGCTGCTGAGCCCAGTAGGCTCTTTTTCTAGCAGAAGCTCCTCTGCATATTAGACCACGCCCCCCTGATGTAGCCAATCCTCCGAGAGCTTAGAGGGCTCTTAGTAAAGGGCCTACTGTAAGCTCCAAGAGGATTGGCTACATCGGGGGCGGGGGCATGGCCTAACGGTATTATCTGTGTAGGCTGGAAAACAGCTCTCCAGGGTCTCAAGCAGAGACCCTTCTCATGGCCAACCTACATGGGACATTTTCCTTGAGTCTTCTCCACATCCAGGGATGGAATTCTAGCAGAAGCTCCATTGCATTTAAGGCCACACACCCCTGATGTAGCCAATCCTCCAAGAGCTTACAAGGCTCTTTTTTGTAAACTTAGAGGATTGGCTACATCAAGGGGTTGTGGCCTAATATGCAAAGGAGCCGTGCTAGAATTCCATCCCTATCCAGGTCCAATTAGGGTTGCCAAGCTGCAGACAGCAACCCCTGGGAGAAATTGGGAGCAAGGCCTGGAGAGACGGCATGCTGATGTGACTTCTGGTAAAAATCAGAAGTGATGTCATTAAACACGCTGCAATTTGCAAAAACAGGATGGTCTTAGGACAGGGGTGGCCAACGGTAGCTCTCCAGATATTTTTTTGCCTACAACTCCCATCAGCCCCAGCCATTGGCCATGCTGGCTGGGGCTGATGGGAGTTGTAGGCAAAAAAAAACATCTGGAGAGCTACTGTTGGCCACCGCTGTCTTAGCATAAGAGTTTTTATAATTCACACAAACTGAGGTAGGGTCACCAGGTTAACTTACCTGGCCAGCGGGGAGGAGGGGGGGGTCTCTTAACATCCTTTCAGGAGACCCGAAGTGATTTTGGGTGCTTTTGGGCCTGCTTTCAGCTTTGAGCCTACTTCTGGTTGAGGGGTAACACTGCTTTTTTGGGGAAACTCTGTGGTAAATTTGGCTTCAAACCAAGTCAGAAGTCCTGCGAAGCAGGAGCCCTCTACCTGACCCCGCCTACTTTCAAAACACTTGGCAGCTGTGCACCGTGGTGCCCATGAGCATCCTGTTGGGGGCACCGTGGGTAGCTCTGTCTTGGGAATGGAGACCACCCACCCTTTGCCTTTTAAAGCCCTGTCTATTGAAGCCAATGCATTGTGCTTCTGCAGTCATAGATAACTATGGAAGGGACCTTCAGGGTCATCTAGTCCAACCCCCAACATTCAGTCTTCGTTAGGTTTAAGCATTAATATATGCATGGATCTATTTAGATAGCAATAGCCAGTCCCTTGGACTGCAAGGAGATCAAATCAGTCAGTCCTAAGGGAAATCATCCCCGACTGTTCCTCGGAGGGTCAGATGCTGAAGCTGAAGCTCAGATACTTTGGCCACCCAATGAGAAGGGAGCACTCCCTGGAGAAGACCCTGATGCTGGGAAAGACAGAGGGCAAAAGAAGAAGGGGACGGCAAAAGACGAGATGGCTGGACAGTGTTACTGATGTACCTAACATGAATTTGAGCAGACTTCAGAGGATGGCGGAAGACAGGAGGGCCTGGCGTAACTCGGTCCATGGGGTCGCAAAGACTCGGACTGGACTGTGCAACTGAACAACAACAAAAATGATTTTTATTGTCCGCATTCTAGTTATGACTTTTCGTTTTTATGTTACCGCTAATTCAATATGTTTTCCCTTTCTGTAATAAGTCATAGGTAGTTAATAGGTTTTAAAGTTAGGGTATTAGCATCCTTGCATTTGATTGAGTGATGTTCCCTCACCTCTCTTCTTTGATTTTCAGGTGTGGCAAAAGTGACCAGTGCCTTCAAGTCCTGCTTTGCAAAGGCGAGCTGTAAGGACTTAAAAATTGGGAGCTCAGCGAGCTTCGGAGGAGCAGAGAGCATCATTAAAAAAGTCGAATGCAGCAGAGCCCCCGTGTCGTCTGGCTCCTTCTTCCTGGCTCTCTCTAGCCTTCTGTTTTTGAAGCTGCTCTTGTAGAAAGGTCGGTCTGCCAGCGACCCAGCCCTGAAAAATGCTTCCTCCTCTCTTCTATGCAACCTTCCTTAGTACCTCCAAGTCCCCTGTGGCCTCTGTGGTGAACATAGAGTTTTCCTTCCAAATGGCTAGAGCATCCGGGAAAACCATAGAGTTTTCCCGGACCATCCTAGAGTGGCCAGTGCATGACATTGCCGATGCGATCACTTCCGAGTGATGTCATTGTGCCGGCGACGTCGGGGGAGGATTCTCCAGGAGAATCCCTGCCAAGCCCGGGAACTTGGCAGCCCTACCCCCAGGGCTTTTTTGTAGCAGGAGCTCCTCTGCATATTAGGCCACACACCCCTGCTGTAGCCAATCCCCCAAGGGCTTATAGGGCGTACTGTAAGCTCTTGGAGGATTGGCTACATCAAGTGGTTGGGGCCTAATATGCAAAGGGCTCCTGCTCCAAAACAAGCCCTGAGTACCTCGTTATCCAATGCTCCACAGCGATTTGTGTCTTCTTTAATCCCCTCCCCTTACTTTTTATATGCAAATTGTATAACACAAAGCTCTCTTCTGTATGCACAGTATAAGGTCAATTCAACACAGTCTCAAGTTAAATAGAGGTTTACATTAAAAAAAAACAATGGAAAGAAAGAAAACAAGAAGCATAAAACCTTAAATATGGAAGTATAAAAACAATTGTAACCATGAATGTCAACATTATATCTGTTTCCAGAGATCAATAAACAGTATGGAAAATTCCACCATTATGTTGTCTTTCGAAGTCACTGTATCGTTTAACTTGTGATCGACTGTGTTTTTTCAATCGATTCCTAAACTCTGTGAATGTAGAGCTGTACAATTGTTTGTTTGCAGTGATCAGTTTTGATGAAGGGAGGCTGTGTGTCTGCAAGAAAAAACAAACATAAACAATATATATATATATATATATATATATTATATATATAAAATGTTCATTTTTAAAAAGACATCTGGTTAAACTAGAGTGGCCAGCTCTGGATTGGGAAATACCTAGAGATTTGGGGGTTGGAGCCCGGAGAGGTTAGGTTTGGGGTGAGGAGGGACTTCAGTGGGGTATAATGCTGTAGAGTCCACCTTCCAAAGCAGCCATTTTCTGCTGGTCATCTGATGTTTGCCATCCGGAGATCAGTTGTAATAGCTGGAGATCTCCAGCCACTACCTGGAGGTTGGCAACCCTGGGTTTAAGCACTGCTTCTGCCTCAAATGTTGAAAACTTACTCTTCGTTAAATCCATAACCTCTTTCAATGACATTTTGTGGTTGGTTTGATTCCATGTCCTGCAGCAGCCATTTTCTGGCTGGTTCCACCTCCTGTGGCAGCCATTTTGTAGCTGTGCAGACCATCTTATGTCAGAATTCCAACAGTCATAGTGAAAAAAATGTCGGGGGATTAGTGTGTTCCCAGGGGGAAGATTTACATCACTGACTCAAATCAAAGGTAGATTTTTTCAAAATAATAGCACAAATTAGTTTGCTGTCACTACCATGAACACATGTTGATTTAAACAGATTTTTAATATAACCTCACAGAGAACATACTTTTTTATAAATTGTGTTAATATTATCCTTCTGGAAAACGATATGCAATATATGTCTTGCCTGATGGATGTACAGTTTGATACTGATGAGTATTCTAAGAAAAGTTTAAAGCTGATGCTGGAATATATTTGGTTAATCTTCAGGGTGTCCCCAGACTCCTGGTTCATGCAACACAGGGATCAGTAATGTGGTGGGAGATGACTGTTGTACCCAGGGCCGGCTCTAGGCTGTCTGGCACCCTAGGCAAAGCTAACTTCTGCCACTCCCCACCTGCACTGATAACGTCACCGAGTCACATGGGGGGCACCCGATTTGGCACCCCCAAAAGGCCAGCGCCCTAGGCAATCGCCTAGTTTGCCTAGTGCAGGGCAGGATCTACATATTTTTGAGGTGGGGGGCAAGAGTAAATAATGTGCCCCCACTCAAAAAATGGTGTGTGGTGGGGCAGCATCAGCGTAAGGATGCTGCCTCCCCCACCCTGGGGGAAGGAAAAACTCGGGGCTGCTTTTCCACCCTTGCGGAGAGCGGGGGGGGGGGGGTGAAAGGATCCGATCTGCCTCCCTCCCCATTTAAAGACCCTTCTGGCCAGCTGGCCATGGGGTCTTTAAATGGGGAGGGAGGCAGATGAGGGGGCGCAGGGGTGCTTTCGCTGCCTCTCCGCCTTGCAGAGAGGGGGTGAAATTAGCTGATCTGCCTCCCCATTTAAATGGGAGGGGAGGCAGATCCAGGCATGGCGCTGTTTAAAGGCATTTCAAGGCTGCCGTGAAAATGTTGTGAAAACCTCACCGCAGAGTCAAAAATGACTGGTGCTTGCACAGGGGACTACCTTTACCTTTAAAGCCAGCTGGCCATGGGGGTCTTTAAATGGGGAGGGAGGCAGATGGGGGGTGCCGGGCTGCTTTTGGCGCCTCTCCACAAGAGAGGGAGATGGGGAAAGCAGCCAATCTGCTGGGCTGCTGGCTTGCTTCTCTCACCTGCCCCCTGGGGAGAGCCCAATTCAGCACCCCCCAGGCACCGCCGGAGGCAAGATACCCCCAAACCCCCCCCCCCAATCTCCCCCCTCCCTGGTTGTAGCATGTGTTGTTTCAACAATTCCCAGGATTCCTCCTGTTGTGCATCCCAGAGCTGTTTGTTTTCATTAGCGAGCATAATTTGCTGAGGCGGTGTTTTGGGGACAAATTGGAGAGCTGTTTCCCAAGATACTGCACCACTGCCCATCCTTTTTGGATGCTGAATGTGACATCGTTTCTTTTTCTTTTTTGCTGAACAGCAGAAGCACGTAGCCTCCTTGACAGATGTCAAAATCTTTAGCACCAACACACAATTCGAGGATGCAGCTGCTATAACATCCTCTGCTTCCGCTCGAGCCCGCGTCGTGTCAACCGTGGGAGCGTCCCTCTCACAGACGCGATTGCCTCGGAGTAGTTGTGAGACCAAACAGAAGGGAAGGCGGCATGGCTTAGCCCAAGCTCGTCATATCTCAGAAGCTAAGCAGGGTTGGTTCCTGGAAGGGAGACCACCGAGGAAGGCTCTGCAGAGGAAGGCCATGGCCAACCACCTCTGCTTCTCGCTTTCTTTGAAAATCCAGAAGTCTCCAGAAGCTGGCTGCAACTTGATGACACTTTATACACACATAATAGTAGGGCTTTCTTTGCAGCAGGAACTCCTTTGCGTATTAGGCCACACATCCCTGATGTAGCCCAGTGGCTCCCAACCTGTTTATCACCAGGGGCCAGTTTCATGGAAGGCAGTTTTTCCACGGACCGGTGTGTGTGTGGGGGGGCAGCGCTGGGGTTTTGCCACCCCAGGCCTCCCCCAACCTGCGCTCTGTCCCTGCCCCCCATGGGAGGGTCTTTAAATGGGGGGGGGGAGACTGGGGCTGTTTCTGCCAACTCCCCACTAGGTGGCCAGGTGGCAGAAGGCCAATCTGCCTCCCCCTCCCATTTAAAGACCCCTGCTGATTGGCGGGAGTCTATAAATGAGAGAGAGGCTAAGGTCGCAGCAGTGCTGCCCCTTCTGCTGGCCTGGGACCCGGGTGGACAAACAGGCCCATAGCTACAGGGGAGCCTGGGAAGGGCCAGGCCCATCCTTTCAACCTCCCCCTCCATTGGAGGGTCCCAAATCTGTCCCTTTTGCTCACTGCCACTCTGAACAAGTAGTATCATTGCTGCTGGTCTTTCCGCTTTTTTCTCTCCCCTTCCCTAACACGATGTGCAGAGCAAGGGTGGGGGGGAGAGTCAAGAGGTCTCTGTCTCTTTCTGAGAGAGGGGCACATAAAAAGGGGTGAGGGAGTAGAGCTGCTGTTACTGCCCAGGCGAAGGGGGTTAGCTTGTGGAACTCAAGGCAGCTTACAGTGCTAAGAGCCCAGGGCCACCAAACTAGGTGGCTCCCCACCCCCACCCCCCACCAACAAATCCTGCTGTGGGCCCCACCAAACATGAAATCCTGGCTACGGCTCTGTGGACAAAAGAGTTGGTGTGGCCTTGCTCCAAGGCTGCCTCCCTGCCTCAGAGTGAGGCTGCACTGCCTCTTTTGTCCATCCGGGTCACAAGTAGGCGGAGCCAGTGCAGCGCCTCTGCCTCGCTCCACGGCCTGGTTGCTAGCAGGCCACAGCCCTGTACTGGTCTACGGCCTGGTGGTTGGGGACCCCTGATGTAACCAATCCTCCTGGAGCTAAAAGCCCTGTAAGCTCTTGGATTGGCTATATCAGGCAGGTGTGGCCTAATATGCAAAGGAGTTCCTGCTACAAAAAAGCCCTGAGGTAAACAGCAAAGAAATACATTATGTCCTAACTTGACACATTTTAAGCGCCCTCTTGTAAATAACTACCGGAAGCCAGAAGAAGCTTCTTTAGCTATCTGAAACATTCCTTGTTTGATTATTTTGTTGCACTCTTTCAGAGTCAAGCGTCTACAACACTGGCTGTTATGTTTCCTCTGTAAATCATTTTGCACAATAGTATCCTCAAATCATTCAGTTGGTATTTATTTGCTTTGTTTATACTCTCCTTTCTTGCCGATCTACCGACACTGTCCTACCTCCTTAATTTTATGTAATGTCCCTTGTAGCGAAAGACTCTATAACTAACCTCAGATACACTCCCTTATCCCTTCCAACCTCGGCCTGGGGTGCTGAGCTGGCCAGCATTTTCATGCCCTTCCAGCTCGTTTGCATGAAAAGCCAGAGATCCGGCTGAGGCAGGGCCGGATCTTGGGAGGGCAGAGGGGGGTGCTTGCCCCAGGCGCTGTTGGAGGGGCGGGGGCGGCAAATTTGGTATAGAGTCCATTCTGTTCTATGGGCCTATAAGATAAAATGTGCCCATAAAGGGGCGCCATTTTTTAATTTTGTCCCCCCTCAAAAAACATGTAGATCCGGTCCTGGGCTGAGGTGACTAACATATTCCTCAGGGACTTCCGCATTTTACCTCAGGCAGCCCCTGAAACCCCAAGAGAGAACAGATGGCCTCAGAAATCAGCCTGGTTAATGTTTTTAGCTAGTGCTTGCTTGTTTGCTTGCCCAAGTGTCACCTCAACATCCCTCCAGTTTCTTTTGGATTGTCAGTTTGAAATATTTGTACCAGTGCCTCAAAATGGCTGACTTTTGATCAGAACGTGTGTCTCACGGTGCAGCTGACTCCCTCAGTGATGCCAGCCTCCAGGTGGGACCTGGGGATCCCCTAGATTTACAGCTCATCTCCACAGACTACAGAGGTCAGTTCCCCTGGAGAAAATGGATACTTTGGAGGGTGAACTCTGTGGCATTGTACCCCATTGTGGCTTCTGTCCTCCCTAGGCTCCATCCCCAAATCTCCAGGAGTTTCCCAATCTGGATCTGACTACCCAACCCTCCATCCTCTGCCAGTGGCCAGGAAGGGCCTTCTGCTACAATCAGGGCTGCCAAATCCTCTTCGTCCCGGAGTGGGGGACTTTCTAGGCATTTCCGAAACTCTACGGGTTTGGTGTAGTGGTTAAGTTCCTCTTCTCTTATCTGGGAGAACCGGGTTTGATTCCCCACTCTTCCACTTGCACCTGCTGGAATGGCCTTGGGTCAGCCATGGCTCTCATGAAAGGGCAGCTGCTGTGAGAGCTCTCTCAGCCCCACCCACCTCACAGAGTGTCTGTTGTCGGAGGAGAAGATATAGGAATTGTAAGCCGCTCTGAGTCTCTGATTCAGAGAGAAGGGCAGGGTATAAATCTTCTTCCTGGACGCTCTAGCCATTTGGGAGGTGGAAAACACTATGGTACCTATTGTACTATAGAGTTTTCCTTCCCAAATGGCTAGAGCATCTGGGAAAACTGTTGCCAGGGTGATGACGTCACTTCTGGGTGATGTCATCGTGCCGGCAATGTAGGGGGAGGTTCCCCCCACCAGCCCAATGTGGGCCGGCGGGTTGGGAACCTTCCAGGGGGGGAACCCCTGCCCGGACTGAGGGCTTGACAGCCCTAGCCACAACTCATCCTCTTTCCACCACCCTGTAACACATGTCAACCAAGTGCATCAGATTAGAGATGCCAGCCTCCAGGTAGGACCTGGGCCCTGCCCTCCAGTATTACAGCTCCTCTTCAGACGACAGAGATCATTTGCCCTGGAGAAAATGGATGCTTTGGAAGGTGGAATCCATGGCATTGTACCCCCCTGAGGTCTGTCTTTCCCAGGCTCCATCCCCAAATCTCCAAGAGTTTCCCAACCCCTGCTGCTGACTGGGGATAGGGGGGGGGGCGGAAAGGGGGACCTGGCAACCCTAACTTCAGAGGAACAAGGTGGTAGAAGATACCATTAAGTCACAACCAGTTTATGGTTGTCAGGAGATGTTCAGAGGTGATTTGCCACTGCCTGCCTCTGCATACCAATCTGTTTTTTTCCCTCTTTTTGTTCAAAATGATTTTATTTCAGAAATCATACACAACAGGGGTGGCCCACGGTAGCTCTCCAGATGTGTTTTGCCTACAACTCCCATCAGCCCCAGCCAGCATGACTGATGGCTGGGACTGATGTAAGCAAAAAACATCTGGAGAGCTACCGTTGGCCACCCCTGATATACAAGATAACAAACATACAAAGCCAAAAGTGACAGTTTACAAATGGATTGCTACATGTCAATATATGATATAAAAATAATTGGTACTTATTAATGCCAAACCAATCAACTAGAATCAGACTCACCCTGTCCAAAATACCACAAGCAAAATAATCTAGAAAAAGGGACCACTTAAGAAGAAGGTTAGACCTGAGACCTGGTCATCCTACCACCCAGATTGTGAGCAATTTTATCCAAAATAAAATATTCCCAGCAGTTACTCAGCCAGACAACCAACGAGGGAGGCGAATTTAACCAATCCTGCTTAATTAGTAGCCATGTTGGATCAGGCCAGTGGCCCATCCAGTCCAACACTCTTCTGGCTGTGATCACACACACTAAATAAGGCACTTTCAATCCACTTTCAATGCACTTTCCAACTGGATTTTACTGTGTGAATGGACAAAATCCAGGTGGAAAGTGCATTGAAAGTGGATTGACAGTGCATTATTTAGCATGTGTGATCACAGTTTCTGTGTCACACAGTGGTCAAAAACAAGGGGCCACCAGCAGATTCACCACAACTCCAGAAGCCCTGCAACTGATTTGCCTCACCAATTCTGGTCACCACACCTCAAAAAAGATATTATAGCTTTGGAAACATTCAGAAAAGGGCAGCTAGAATGATTAAAGGGTTGGAACACTTTCCCTATGAAGAAAGGTTAAAACCCTTGAGGCTCTTTAGCTTGGAGAAATGTCGACTGAGGTGTGACATGATAGAGGCTTACAAGATTGTGCGTGGGATGGAGAAGGAAGAGAAAGAAGTACTTGTCTCCCTTTCTCACAATATGAGAACTCGTGGACATTCAATGAAATTGCTGAGCAGTCAGGTAGGTTAGAACAGATAAAAGGAAGGACTTCTTCACTCAAAGGGTGATTAATACAAGGAATTCTCACTCTCACATGAGGTGGCGATGGCTGCCAGCATAGACAACTTCAAGAGGGGATTGGAGGAGGAGGAGAAGAAGAAGAATTGCAGAAGAAGAAGAAGAATTGCAGATTTATACCCCGCCCTCTCTGAATCAGAGACTCAGAGCGGCTTACAATCTCCTTTATCTTATCCCCCCACAACAGACACCCTGTTCATGGGGTGGAGCTGAGAGGGCTCTCACAGCAGCTGCCCATTCAAGGACAACCTCTGCCAGCAGAAACAGCTTCAAGAGGCCCTTGGATAAACATATAGGGCAGGGAGGTCCATCAGTGGCTATTAGCCACGGCGTATCCTTGGAACTCTCTGTCTGGGGCAATGATGCTCTGTATTCTTGGTGCTTGCGGGAGCACAGTGGGAGAGCTTCTAGTGTCCTGGCCCTACTGATGGACCTCCTGATGACGCCTGGCTTTTTGGCCACTGTGTGACACAGAGTGTTGGACTGGATGGGCCATTGGCCTGATCCAACATGGCTTCTCTTATGTTCTTATATTTGATGAGATTGGGCTAGCCTCGGTCACAGCTGTCCTTTTTTTTTTTTTTTAAAAAGTGATTTCTCTGTCTTGCCTCAATGAGCAGGATCCTCATGCATATTTGGCCACACACGCTGCACCCTTAACCACATTTCTACCAGTAAAGGGCTCTCCCCCCTCCCAGGCTGATTTTACAATTACTGCCAGAGCATTTAAAATTTGCATGTAAATGAGTGCTTTCTTTACCACCTTTGACGAGGTTATTTCCCTGTTAGGAGGGAGCACCGGCAAATGTGTGCCTATACCTTCTGTCGCACGTGTGGATTTTGCATTCTGCATCTTGAGTGGTGGAGGAAGGAGAAGACAGACAGCTGGGTGGATGGTGCTGCTCTGCAAAATGGCATCTCCAGTCACCATGAAGCATCTCCTGGGACTCTTCTTTTTCTTTGCTCTGCTTTTAATGGAAGGTAAGGGAGGGAAGGCATGGGGGGGGGGGAGGGGAGAAGGTGGCAGGGTGTAACCTGATCTCAGCAGATCTTGGAAGCTAAGCAGGGTTAGTCTTTGAAGGAGAGGCCACCAAGGAAGGCTCTACAGAGAAAGGCAATGGCAAACCACCTCTGCTTCTCGTTGACCTTGAAAACCCCCTGCTAGGTTCACCATCGGAAGCTAAGCAGGGTCAGTCCTTGGAGGAGACACCACCAAGAAAGGCTCTGCAGAGGAAGGCAGTAGCAAACCACCTCTGCTTCGCACTGGCCTTGAAAGCCCCTGGCTGGGTTCACCATAAGTCCATGGTCTAGCCCGATCTCATCAGATCTTGGAATCTAAGCAAGTGCTGGTTATAACCTTTAAAGCCCTATATGACCTGGGACCTGTCTACCTTCGGGACTGCTGTTTCCCCATACGTACCCCAGAGAGCACTACGTTCAGGGTCTCAAAATCTCCTTAAGATCCCTGGACCGAAAGAAACTCGATTGACCAGCACTCGAGCCAGAGCGTTCTCGGTAACAGCCCCCACTTTGTGGAATGCCCTCCCTGAACACATCAGGGCCCTGAGGGCCCTGCCACAGTTCCGCAGGGCCTGTAAGACCAAACTTTTCAAACTCGCCTTCAATGGTTAGGGGGAGGTGGCTATTACTTTCAGCATCGACAATCTCACTGAACTAATATAATGGAAAACAGAAGCTGGCCATCTTGGATTTTTAATACATATGGAAATGTTTTTATAGATCTAATTTTAATATGTTTGCAAACTGCTAATGTTTTTAAACTGTTGTTAGCCGCCCTGAGCCTGTCGGGGGAGGGAGGGATATAAATCTGATAAACAGACAAACAAATATATAAGCAGGGTCAGTCCTTGGAGGAGACACCACCAAGGAAGGCTCTGCAGAGGAAGGCAGTAGCAAACCATCTCTGCTTCTCACTGGCCTTGAAAGCCCCTTGCTGGGTTCACCATAAATCCATGGTCTAGCCCGATTTCATCAGATCTCGGAAGTAGGCTTCCCAACCCTCCCACCCTGGTGGGGGACCCCAGGATTTCCAGCCTCTTCTCCCACTCCCCAAAAAAACGGAAGCGGGGGGAGGCGGCCGCTGGCCGCCGGCTCACCGTGGCTGCTCCTCTGAGATGGGCTCAGGCTGGGCCCATCTCTGAGGAGCGGCTGGGGTGGGGCGGGGGGCAGCGGCGGCGCGGCAGCGTTGCCCGCTCTGCCTCTGGGGTGGGGTGGGGGTGGGCCGGGTGTGTGGCGGGCTGCGAGTCTGGGTCCTTCCAGGGCCTGGACTTGTGGCTCGCCGCGCTCCTGGCCTGCCTCTGCCCTCCCCTTCCCTGGTTTTGCCTGGGGGCGGGGCGGGTGGCGCCGCTGCGCGGCTGTGCTTAGCTGTGGCTGCTCCTCCGGGATGGGCTCAGCCTGGGCCCGTCTCGGAGGAGCGACTGCGGTGGGGGGGGGGGGCGGTCTCTGTCTCCTTCCTAATGCATTGCAATAGCAAACGTCCAGCCTGTTTTTCATGAATCTGTGTTATTCTCCTCCCCAATATTGGCGTATTTCGCAGCCAAGAGAGAAGCAAAACACCACAACAGAGGGGGAATCGGCTTAGCCCCTCTATCCGCACGGCGTGCGCCACTTCTCCTGCCCAGTTCTGCTTCTCCATCTGTCCCCCCCTCTTCCCCTCCCCCGCTGGCCCACGGTTGCCAAAGTCCGTCCATCGGCCCAGTCGGCCTGTCTGTTCCCATCCGCGGAGAGCAGGGGTGGGGTGTGTGTGTGTGGGGGGGGGTAGCGAAAACCGCTATTGAGATGCGCCAAACGCAGCTGTTAGCTGCGCTTTGTTGGGAACCAAACACGGTAACTGTTTAACGATTTAACTGCACTAATGAATATTGGGCCAGATATTTTCAAGGCCTGTTCAGACTGATTACTTGGAGAGCTGAGTATGTCTACCAATTACCCAGGCAATTAGGCAACTAATTAAACATTTACCCTAAGCTTCATAAACAGGAGAGAGAGAAAAGCAGAGGGAGAGAGGCTGGCATGTTCTCGGTGAAATATTAGCTGTCAGGAAGGTCTGTTCGCACAGCAAATGATAGGTAGGAGTAGACAGACGAACAGACGAGAGATGCGAGGTACAATCCTGTGATTTTCCAAGTTTCCCATCCTCTGTTCTAGGGTTGTTATTCCATGGTCGAGGGCCTGTCTATCTATGGGACCGTCTTTCTTAGGGTTGCCAATCCCCAGGTGGGGGCAGGGGATCCCCCGGTTTGGGGGGGGCTGTTTTTTGGGGTAGAGGCACCAAATTTTCAGTATAGCATCTAGTGCCTCTCCCCAAAATACCCCCCCAAGTTTCAAAAAGATTGGACCAGGGGGTCCCATTCTATGAGCCTCAAAAGAAGGTGCCCCTATCCTTTATTATTTCCTATGGAAGGAGGGAATTAAAAATGTGTGCCATCCCTTTAAATGTGATGGCCAGAACTCCCTTTGGAGTTCAATTATGCTTGTCACAGCCTTGATCTTGGCTCCACCTCTAATGTCTCCTGGCTCCACCCCCAAAGTCTCCTGGCTCCACCCCCAAAGTCCCCAGATATTTTTTGAATTGGACTTGGCAACCCTACTCGGAAGCTAAGCAGGGTCAGTCCTTGGAGGAGAGACTACCAAGGAAGGCTCTACAGAGGAAGGCAATGGCAAACCACATCTGCTTCTCACTTGCCTTGAAAGCCCCTTACTGGGGTTGACATAAATCAGTTGCAGACTGATGGCAGTTAGGTTCATAAGGGATTTTATTTATTAGTTTATTGAAAACATTTCTTAGCCACCTTTCTTCCTTACAGAGCTACAAGCAGCTTACAAAGGTAGATAAAACACACAGAGAATAAAATACCTTAAAAGCAAAAAAATCGAAATTTAAAATCACTGCTCAGGGTGGCTTGTAAACTGAACCGAATGCAGTCCTGATCTCCAACTGCTTCTTGAAGACTAAAAGAGGGGGGGGCATGCACACCTCCTCGAGGAGGTTGTTCCATGATTGTGGGGCTGCCACTGAAAAGGCCCCATCTTCTGTACTCATCAAACGAGCTTCTTTGAGACAGTCAGGAGGGCCTCTCCCTGTGATCTTAATGCTAGACAGAACTCCCTTGGAGTTCAATCATGCTTGTCACACCCTTGCTCCTGGCTCCACCCTCAAAGTCTTCTAGCTCCACCTCCAAAGTCCCCAGATATTTCTTGAATTGGACCTGGTAACCCTAGGAATAGTTCCATGGGTGGGGCAGTGGTGGAGGTACATGAGAACAACCAAGATGAGCTCTGAATGATTGGTGCCAACAATAGCTTCTTAGAAGGTTACTTTCCTTCAGGCAGATATTAAACCATGTCCAGACCTTCTTTTGGACTCTCTTATCTGACTTTCACTTAGCTCCCGTTTCAAACTCCAAACATCACTGTGTTGATCATTAAGGCTTCCTTGTGGAGAGGAACAAAATCTTTCTCACAAAGGGGATTTTTAATCTTATTGTTTCTATTTATAGAGATGCTTTTCCCTGTGGAACTTTCCCTTGGATTAAGATCTGCCTAAAATGGCAAGATTTCCTAATTTCGCTGAACTCTCTACGGTTCAAGGAAAGTCAACATGTTCCCCCCTCTTGGGGATTTGAATTCTAAGTCCAACTTTGGCCTTGCTGGTTATTATCCAGCTCTACTTCTCAAAAATCTATCTGGGTCAGGAAAAACTCTAAGTAATTAGGTTGTTACATTGGCCAGTATGAGATCCTTCTTCCATCTTTTCTTGTCCATTTCATTAGAACTCAGCTCTTATTAGGGTCTTAAGGTATATTAAAAGTACGCAAGTAAAGCATTTATTCTCGTCTCAGTTTCACTCCCCTGTCAGCCATTGCCTTTTTCTGGCAGCAGCTTCCCTTTTCCTGTTCTGTTTACTGTAGCTTTGCTGTGCGTTTGGCAAAAAACCTTGGCCTCTGTGCCCCCGAGGCCTCGTCGGTGTCTGAAGTCCCTGCCAATGTGTTTCATCAGGAAAATTTCTCATCTTTTTTTCCAGGCCTGTTTCTGATCAGTCTTGTTGGTGGTAAAAGGGCTTCTCTTTGGTTTAGGCCTCCCCTCAGTCTCATAACTCTTGCCCCCTTTCATACAAGATAAACTTGTTCTTTTATCAAGTATGATTACATCCAAATCACAAGATGTCCTAGTCCTGATGTACACTGCATTGGTCAGGCCTAGGTTTGCCAAGTCCCCAGCATTGTACCATGGAATTTCCCCTCCCAAATGGCTAGAGTGTTCAGGAAAACCATAGAGTTTTCCCAGAAACGCCTAGAGCAGCTGCGAGCGAAATCACCGACGTGATGACATAACTTTTGGGTGACGTCATCACACCAACAATGGCAGGGGAGGTTCCCCCCGCCAGCTGAATGTGGGCCAGCGGGTTGGAAACCTCCTGGATGGGGTAGCCCCCACCCAGACCGGGGCTTGGCAGCCTTGTCAGGCCGCACCTGGAGTACTGTGTGCTGTTCTGGAGGCCTCATTTCAGAAAAGATGTGGACAGAATGGAGCGGGTGCAGAGGAGAGTGACGAGGATGATCAGGGGCTTGGAGACAAAGCCCTGTGAGGAAAGGCTGAGGGACTTAGGAATGTCCAGTCTGGAGAAGAGGAGGTTTTGGGAGGACATGATGGCTCTCTTGAAGTATCTGAAGGGCTATCACTTAAAGGAGTGTGGGGAGCTGCTCCTGTTGGCAGCAATGGAGGGGACTCACAATAATGGGTTCAAATTAAGGGTGAGAAGGTACCAGCTGGATAGTAGGAGTATCTCGTGATGCCCTTCAGCTTGACCAATCCCCCACCGTCTTCCAAAGGCTGATAAATGACATCTGCTCGACGACTTTGTGTTCATTTATTTAGATGACATTATAATTTATTCTCAAAGCCCCACCCAGCGCACAGGGCACGTCCGCCAGGTCCTGCAACGCCTGCGTGTGCTTTGTCTCTACACCAAGCTAGAGAAGTGTGCCTTTGACTTAACAGCAGTCGAGTTCCTTGGCCACATCGTCTCACTCCATGGGACTCAGATGGAACCAAAAAAAGTCAAGGCAGTCCTGACCTGGCAGATGCCGTGAACCATAAGGACGTACGGCGGTTCCTTGGCTTTTCCAGTTATTACTGCCAGTTCATCCCTGCCTATGCTGACGTAACCACGCCTCTGACCCAGCTCCTCTGGCCCAAAGAGCCATCTCACTGGACTCCAGAGGCAGACCAGCCACCCTGAGCCCGCTTCGGTGGGGTAGGGCGGGATATAAATAGAAATAAATAAATAAATAAATAAATAAATACCATGCCTTCACCACCCTGAAAACCTGCTTCACCACCGAGCCGCTCCTGTGATACCCAGACCCGCAGCTGCCATTCACAGTAGAGACTGACGGCTCCAGGGTGGCCCTCGGCATAGTGCTATCCCAGTGGGAGGACCCCTCCCAGCCTACAACCCTGCGCATACTACTTGCAGCAGCTGACACCCACAGAACGCAACTACACCATCTGGGAGTGGGAACTCCTGGTCATCAAGACCACCTTTGAGGTTTGGAGGCATCACCTTGAAGGGGCCCGTCACCCTGTCCAAGTCCTGACTGACCACTGGAACCTGGAGCATTTATAGACTGCTCAACGCCTCACCCAGCGTCAGATCCGGTGGTCCCTCTTCTTTTCCCGGTTTGATTTCCGGATCACCTACATCCCGCAGAACCAGAATCAGAAAGCGGACGCCCTCTTCCGAAAACTGGAGTATGCTGTGCCTCTAACAAAGGAGACCCCAACTGGGCTCATCCTTGCACCCTCGGTCTTCACTGCCACAATGACTCACCCGACCTTGGCTGCAGACATTCAGACTAGCCAGGTCCAAGACCCCTGGGCTCAGCAATGCCTCCTGGAAGTGCAAGACGGCCCGGCCAGGGACCTCTCTACCCGCCAAGGTCTCCTCCTGCACCATGGGTACCTATACGCCTATCACCGAGCTCCCCAAGTCCAAGGGGCACATTTGCATTCTGGTGATGGTGGACCTCTTCACCAAGATGGCTCACTTTGTTCCATGTCCCAAGCCGCCCATGGCTCCTGAAACAGCCCAGTTCTACCTCCAGCACATCTTTTGCCTGCATGGGCTCCCAGCACACTTGATCTCAGACCGAGGCCCCCAGTTCACCTCCCGATTCTGGCAAGCCCTGCACTCCAGCTTAGGCACCCAGGTGCATTTGTCCTCAGCGTACCATCCCCAAACGGATGGGCAGATGGAACGCACCAATGCCACGCTGGAACAATACCTGCGTTATTACACCAGCTACCAGTAGGATGACTGGGCCGCCTTGATACCCTGGCTGAGTTTGCCTACAACAACACCGTCCATGCAACAGACCCCATTTGCTGCCACCTATGGGTACCACCCTCGCTTCTTCCCCGCAGTCCTGCCCCCCACAACAGTCCCTGCTGCTTATGTGCACCTGCAGGAATTCCGGGCTCTTCAGAACTTGCTCTGAGAGCAGCTCCTACAGGCTAAAGAGGCCTACAGGACAGCTGATGTCTGAAAGCGACAGATGGGGCCCCCACTGAAGCCTGGGGACCACGTCTGGCTTTCCACCCATTACCTGCATCGGCCTAGCCGGTTTCACAAGCTGGAACCTCACTTTGCGGGACCTTACCTGATCACAGACCAAATCAACCCCATTGCTTTTTAGCTACAGCTGCCGGCCACCCTCCACATCCACCTGGTCTTCCACCGGTCCCTCCTTCTTCCTGCTACACCACCAGATCTCATCCAACCGTCACCTCCAGTGCTACCTCCTCCTGTCCTGGTCGATGATGAGGAGGAATACGAGGTCCACTGACTCCTTTGGTCTATCTTTAAGTAAGTCTCTTCTGTCCATTCTGTTTGCTCTTGTTCTGGCTCTATGTACCACCTATTTAGGGTACTTGCAAGAAACAAATTGTTCAGTTAACTTCTCTGCTTCTCTGCAGTAATCTTCAACGGAAGACGAATTTCTCTTAATTTGTAAAAATTGCCCATAGGGCAAATTCATGCGGATATGCTTAGGATGATAATTAATGAAAATGCAAGTACCTATTTTTGTAAGTAGGCTTGTTATATAATTTAACATACTGTGTTTGATTTCTGTCAATCATTACAGTAGTGTCTAAAAACTTAACGGTTGTTTTATGCCACCCCCGCCCCCCTCAAATTTTATACTGGGGTATAAATCATAAACCCATCTTAAAAATACATCAGCTGTCAAATTATGATTATCATTATATTATAAATATGAATAAATCATCTCTATATCTTTTGAGCATCAAAATTTTTGAAAAATATGGATTGACTCCCTCTTCTAAAATGAATTCTGTTTCAAAAAAGTTCATGTATAAGTTTGCAACACTAGGAGCCACGGGGCTGCCCATAGCTACTCCCGTCCCTTGTAAATAGAAATCTTCTCCAAAATGAAAATAATTCCTTTCATATAATAAATCTAGAAATTCTAATAGTATGTAAGAGGGAGGGTTCTTATTAGTTCTCTGTTCCAAAAGATCTTCAATAATTCCTCTCACTTCCTGAAATGGGACATTAGTATAGAGAGCTGCTACATCTATAGACATCAGCACTACTGCTTTTGGTACCTTCGCTCCTTCTATTCATGATATAAAATGTTTAGTGTCCTTAAGGTAGGTATTCATTTGGAGAACTTCCGGTTGTAAAAAATAATCAGCGTATTTTGTCACTGGTTCTACTGGAGAGTTAACAGCTGAAATATGGGTCGGCGGGGGGTAGGATAGCCCCCCTTATGAATCTCTGGCAGAACATAAAACATAGGAGCTCTCACATGTTCTCTAATCAAAAATTTGTATAATGCATCATCAATATGCCCCAGATAGTTGGCTTCTGTGGCTACTATTTTTACTAACCTCTGTATCTGCACAGTGGGGTCAGATTTTAATAATTTGTAATGTGCTTGATTTTTTAGTAATGTCTCTGCCATTCCTATATAGTCTTTAGTATTTAAAATGACAGTAGCCCCATCTTTGTCAGCGGGTTTTATGGTAATGGAAGTATCCTGTGATAGATGTTTTAATGCTAAGGATTCCTCAGAACTCAAATTATGCTTAGTCCTTGTCCTTTCACTTTCTATCTTGTCAATCTCTTGTAATAACAGTTTTTCAAAAACTGTGACGGCAGGGTCTGAAACATTAGGGACAAATGAGGACTTAACAACAAATTTGTTATTACTTCTCACTGTGTCTCCAAAAAATGCTGGCAATTTTAAGTATCTGACTAATTTAGACACATCAACTCTGGTAGAAAACTTGTCATGCCTCGGGGTGGGGATGTAATTTAAACCCAAATCTAATACTCTGTGTTCTACATTAGTGAGCACTCGAGAAGACAGGTTAACTGCTAGCGTTATCTTGCGCTCCGTCCTCGGGGGTAAAGGCTCCCTCGTTGTTTCATTATCCTGCCTTTGGGTAAAAAAAACTTCTATTGTGTTCTGTGGGAGGAGCCTTGCCCCCTGATTCCTCACTGTCTGCACCCTCTGACTCACAGGTTGATTGATCAGCCCAGGAAATTTTCTTCCTATTTTTATTACTAACAGATGCATTATTTTCTGACAGCCAATAATACACCTTTTAATGCAGCTATTTTTCTCCAGGGGAACTGACCTCCGTCAGATGAAGATCAGGTTTAAAAGAGAGAGATCTGCAGGCTGCACCTGGAGACTTGAACAATGTTGGGTTCAGGCCATTGCCCGGCAGAGAAATTTAGAAATCATTCTGTCTTACTCTTTGTGAGAGCCTCTATCTTCCTTCCCCAGGAACCTCATTGGAGTGTGAAACTTGTTCGGCTCACACCACCACCGCCTGTTCTGGGAAGACCCAGATTTGTCTTCCTGATCAAGATGCCTGCATCGGATGGGTGACTGAAAGCACAGCAAGTGAGTCAAGGGGATGACGGGTCAGGCCAGAATGGGGATGGAGACGGAGACGGGGGATGGAGACATGGATGGGGATGGAGACAGGGATGGGGTGGAGACGGGGATGGGGATGAAGACGGGGATGGGGATGGAGACAGGGATGTTAGGGTGGCCATAATATCTGCAGGCCAGCCAGGGACACCTTGAGGGGGGAAGGAATGTGTGTGCGCGCGTGGCGCCGGAAACAGGAAGTGACATCACTTCCGGTGACGTCACTTCCGGTGATGTCATGCCACCGCCGGAAACAGGAAGTGACATCACTTCCGGTGACGGCACTTCCGGTGATGTCATGCCACCGCCGGAAACAGGAAGTGACATCACTTCCTGTGACATCATTCCCCGCCACCTGCCGGAAACAGGAAGTGACATCACTTCCTGTGACATCATTTTCCCCATGCCACCTGCCGGAAGCAGAAAGTGACATCACTTCCTGTGACATCATTTCCCCCAAAAGCCACTGCCGGAAACAGGAAGTGACGTCACTTCCGGTGATGTCACTCCCGGTGATGTCATGCCACCGCCGGAAACAGGAAGTGATATCACTTCCTGTGACATCATTCCCCCCGCCACCTGCCGGAAACAGGAAGTGACATCACTTCCTGTGACATCATTTCCCCGTGCCGCCTGCCGGAAGCAGGAAGTGACATCACTTCCTGTGACATCATTTCCCCCAAAATGACATCATTTCCCCCAAATGCCACTGCCGGAAACAGGAAGTGACTTCACAGCACTTCCTGTGGCATCCCAAAAATCCCCCAAATATCACCCCCGGAAACACCAAGATTATTTATAGAGAGGGAAAGGGGGAAATAAAGTTAAATAAAACTCTTTTTTTACTTTTTTCAAAGTGAGAAGACTAGAGAGAACGGGTTCCACGCTGAGAAGCCAGTCAGATTCCAGTGAGATTCCAGCGAGACTGTGCTGCATAATGCAGCCTATTTATTTTGTCCTGTTTGCTCTGTTGGCTCTATCTGCGCCACCTTCATCACTTTCAGGGTGTGGATCCCCCAGTGGGGTGGTCTCCTGACTCCCTCCGCTGGCTGCTTCTGATAGCCCTGCGCCCCCTCTTTCATTTGATATGTGTCCCGTGCGGGTGCCACCCTCCCGCCGGGAGATGCTGCAAAATGAGCCCCCTTGAGGCTTATGGCGGCAGGGCTCGGGGGAAGCGAGCTAGACTGCTGTTCTTTTGAGGGGTTATAGAATGAGGGAGGGAGGGAGGGAGGGAGGAAGGAAGGAAGGAAGGAAGGAAGGAAGGAAGGAAGGAAGGAAGGAAGGAAGGAAGGAAGGAAGGAGGGAGAGAGGGAGGAAGGAGGGAGGGAGGGAAGGAGGGAGGGAGGGAAGGAGGGAAGGAAGGAAGAAAGGAAGGAAGGAGGGAGGGAGGAAGGAAGGAGGGAGGGAGGGAAGGAAGGGAGGAGGGAGGGAGGGAGGGAAGGAGGGAAGGAAGGAAGAAAGGAAGGAGCGAGGGAGGGAGGGAGGAAGGAAGGAGGGAGGGAGGGAAGGAAGGAAGGGAGAAGGGAGGGAGGGAAGGAGGGAAGAAAGGAAGAAAGGATGGAAGGAAGGAGGGAGGGAGGGAAGGAAGGGAGGAGGGAGGGAGGGAAGGAGGGAAGGAAGAAAGGAAGGAGGGAGGGAGGGAGGAGGGAGGGAGGGAAGGAAGGGAGGAGGGAGGGAGGGAAGGAGGGAAGGAAGGAAGGAAGGAAGGAAGGAAGGGAGGGAGGAGGGAGGGAGGGAGGAAGGAGGGAGGGAGGGAAGGAAGAAAGGAAGGAAGGAAGGAAGGAAGGAAGGAAGGAAGGAAGGAAGGAAGGAAGGAAGGAAGGCCGCCCCCTCCCGCCAGCCGCCCCCCCCCCGCTTTCGGCCCCCTCCCTCCCTGCCTGCCTGCTTACCTTCTTCCAGGGCGGGTGGCGGCCTCCCCTCCGGGTGGGTGGGCTTCCTTCCTTCCTGCGCCAGGAGGCGCAGCGGGGGCTGGTGCTGCTGGCGGGGCTGGCGGCGGCTGCGGAGGCCGGGGAGGCGGCGGAGAGGCTGGCGCTGATCGCTGGAGGGCCTCCAGGGACCAGCGCCGGCCTCTCCGCCGCCTCCGCTGGTCTCTGGAGGGCCTCCAGGGACCAGCGCCGGCCTCTCCGCCGCCTCTGCTGGTCCCTGGAGGGCCACCAGGGACCAGCGCCGGCCTCTCCGCCGCCTCCGCTGGTCTCTGGAGGGCCTCCAGGGACCAGCGCCGGCCTCTCCGCCGCCTCCCCGGCCTCCGCCACCGCATCCGGGCCCCGCACGCGGGCGGGGAAGGCGGCGAGTGAGAGAGCCAGTGTCCCTGCGCGTGCGCACGGCGTTGTGGCGGGCCCCGCGCATGTGCAGAGCCCGCCACACCGCCGTGCGCACGCGCAGGGACGCTGGCTCCCTCACTCGCCACCTTCCCCGCCCGCGCGCGCGGCCCGCCGGCTCACCGCTGGCTCCCCGCTGGCTAAACCGGGACTTTTAATGGTCCCGGTATAGCCAGCCCGGGAGGCGGGAATTGGGGGCCAGAACCGGGACTTTCCCGGGTGACCGGGACGGTCTGGCCACCCTAATGGCGATGGAGACGGGGATGGAGAACCTCTCACCACTTGGTTTTTATTTTTCAGGTGCAGAAAATCGAACCACTTTCATTGCCACCAAGTCCTGCTCTACACAGTTGATCTGTGCTTTGCTTAAAAATGGAGCCTCAGGGTGGTCCAGAGGATCCAAGACTATTATCAAAAGCATTCAATGCAGCAAAGCCCCCCAGTCATCTGGATTCTTCCTCCTGTCATCCTCTGGCCTCCTGCTCCTGAAGTTACTCTTGTAAGAGGATTCTCTGCCATTGATGCAGCCCGGAACGATGATGCTTTCTCTTCACTTCTGTGGCTTCTTCTCTAGAACCTCTCATCTGGGCCCTCTAAGATTTGTTGCTAAGGTCTACTACTGCTGATATGTTCAAATAGCAATCCAGATCAATTGCTAAAGAGAGAATATGATTTGGTGGCTGACTGCTAATCTTCTTGACCAGGGAGAAAAAGAGGTGCTGGAGCTCATTAGCACCACTCATTTGCATATGACATGCACCCCTAATATCACTGGAAGGTGCATTAAATTAAATCAGCTCAGCATCTACCTTAAAATGCTTCTTGAAGTATAATTGTCATAATAAAACCTGATTCCCATCATACTTTTAAATTACTTCTCCTATGTGGCCACAGTGGCAGGATGAAGATTTCCATCTGTCTGCTTTATATGTTTTGGTTACTTCCCCATTTTTTGTGGGGGAAATACGAGAAAGTTTGTCAAATTCTCACAGGGGCTTTGAACAATGGAGTCCAGAAGGAAGTATTTTATTATTATTATTATTATTTTTGGGGGGGGGGTTAAGAAAGAAAGAGTCCAATAAAATTTAGAAGTTCCAGAGCTCCACTTCTGTGAGCTTCACCTTTTGCCCAAAATGAGACCTGTTCTTGACCATCGTCAGGCTAAAATAGCTACACCTCCAGCAGTGTTTCCTCTATGCTGAGTTAGTGTGAGTTAGCTCACAGGGGGTTTTTTGCCTCCAACTCACACATTTTTGTCTTAGCTCAGGAAAAATGGCCCCAGAGCCAACTAATTCATGCAGCAGCTCACAACTTTAATGCCAGTAGCTCACAAGGTAGAATTTCTGCTGATAAGACTCCACACCTTAGAGCAGGGGTCCTCAAACTTTTTAAATAGGGGGCCAGTTCACTGTCCCTCAAACTGTTGGAGGGCCAGACTGTTGTGGTGGCTGCCATTACTGTACAGGGCCGTGGGCCGTCAGTTCTCCGTCTTCTGCATCTCTCTCCCTTCCCCACACCACACACCCCGGCCTGGGAACTCACCTCACCTCGGTATCGCCTCACACTCTGTCTCCGCCGCTTCAGCCCAGTGCCGGAAGTGTGTGTTGCTAACGTGAGTTTAGGTCGAATGTCACTTCCAGTCTGATTTTGCCATAATTCGGCGGGCTGCATAAACGTCCTCAGTGGGCCGCATCTGGCCCGCGGGCCGTAGTTTGAGGACCCCTGCCTTAGAGGGTGCATTGGCCTCCAGTTAATACACATTTCACAGTTTGATTATTTAAAGATGTTTATATTCACATATTATAATCATATGCTCCATTTTATGTTCTATTTTGTTTTTTTTCATGAACTTTTTGATTGTGCCTGTGATCATTAGGGTTGCCAGTTCACAGGTGGGGTCAGCAGAGATGAGGACCGCAGAGATGGAGTAGCTGGAGAAAAACAACAAACCAACTCTGTGTGAAAAAAATAATTCTCTGTGTTATCCACAAAAATACACGTAACATTTCAATGGTACAGAAAGAAGACCATCCAATGCACGACACAACTACTGTCCAAAGACCACATAACATTCAAACTGTCCAAACTGTCCAATTTCGTTTCGGATGTGAACTATCCTTCTTCTGGGGAACAAAGTAAGAGTCAAGTCGCACCTTTAAGACCAACCAAGTTTTATTTAGAATGTAAGCTTTCGTGTGCACACTTCATCAGTCTCAGAGAGTACACAAAAGCTTACATTCTAAATAAAACTTGGTTGGTCTTAAAGCTGAAACTTGACTCCTACTTTGTTCAACTGCTTCAGACCAACACGGCTGCCCACCTGGATCTTCTTCTGGGGACCGTCTTTTGTATTCACAGGTTCAGTAGAGTCGAAGCACCATAATTCATTTCCCGGCTTCCCAAGTTTTTATTTTATTTTAATTCATTCTTCTGGAATGCCACTGCCAATTTCAATCCATCAGCATCTGATTGCATTCATGGAGACCAATTCCCAAAGGGTATAATGGAGAATTGATCTGTGGGTATCTGGGGCTCTGGGGGACTGTTTTTTGAGGTAGAGGCACCATATTTGGAGCATAGCATCCAATGTCTCTCCCCAAAATACTCTCCAAGTTTCAAAGAGATTGGATCAGGGGGTCCAATTCTATGAGCCCCCCCCCCCCGCAAAAGGTGTCCCTATCCTTCATTATTTCCAATGGATGGAAGACATTTAAAAGGCGTGCAGGCCCTTTCAATGTGATAGCCAGAACTCCCTTGGAGTTCAGTTATGCTTGTCACACCCTTGCTCCTGGCTCCACCCCCAATGTCTCCTGGCTCCACCCCCAAAGTCTCCTGGCTCCACCCCCAAAGTCTCCTGGCTCCACCCCCAAAGTCTCCTGGCTCCACCCCCAAAGTCTCCTGGCTCCACCCCCATGTCTCCTGGCTCCACCCCCAAAGTCTCCAGATATTTCTTGAACAGGACCTGGCAACCCTAGGCGTGCCTGTTCCAGTAAGACACAATCGACACAGTTTCTTCTTTAGTAGCAGGAGTAAATTTTATTTGAATAAAAGGAAACGGCAGCACAAACAGCAAAGCGATGCTCAGACGGAGGGAAAATGCTGCCTTTATATAACGTTTTATCTGCCAGTCATTCAGGAGCAGCTGAAATGCATCGTTTCCTTACATGGCAAGCATTTGAATGGAAAACTACGGAAGACGTGTAAATGAGAAGCCTTTGCCTACCAATCCTACAGCAGCAGAACAAAATTTAGTCTTAACGGTGCCCCTGATGGCATTGAATGGCTAAAAAAAGAAACACAGACGTTTCTTGTTATTTAATGGTGTATATATAATCACGCTTGTAAAAAAGATTCCATTTCCAACACATTGCTCCATCCCGAGAGCCAGAGTCAGGGGTGGCCAAACTGCAGCTCGGGAGCCACGTGTGGCTCTTTTACACATATTGCGTGGCTCTTGAAGCCTCCACTGCCCTGTCAGCCAACGTGGAGAAAGCGTTTAAAATTAAAGTTGCTTTCTTTCCACCTCTCCCTCCCCCATCTATTTCCCTCCCTTCCTTCCTTCTCTCCCTCCCTCGTCTTGCAGCTCTCAAACATCTGACATTCATGTATTGTGGCTCTTATGTTAGACAAGAAAGCGTTTAAAATTAAAGTTGCTTTCTTTCCACCTCTCTCTCCTCCATCTATTTCCCTTCCTTCCTTCTCTCCCTCCCTCGTCTTGCAGCTCTCAAACATCTGACATTCATGTATTGTGGCTCTTATGTTAGACAAGAAAGCGTTTAAAATTAAAGTTGCTTTCTTTCCATCTCTCTCTCCTCCATCTATTTCCCTCCCTTCCTTCTCTCCCTCCCTCGTCTTGCAGCTCTCAAACATCTGACATTCATGTATTGTGGCTCTCATGTTGAACAAGTTTGTCCATGCCTGGCCAGAGTGGTGTGGAGGTTACAGTATCGGACTGGGATGGGGAGGCCAAACTGCGGCTCGGGAGCCACACAAGCCTCTCTCACGCATAGTGTGTGCCTCTCAAAGCCCCTGCCCCTCATGTTCCCTCTAAGCTGCAAAGCCTCGTGAGCAAAAATTCTACTTTGTGAGCTACTGGCATGAAAGCTGTGAGCTAGCAATTTGGCTACTGAGTAAATTAGTTTGCCCTGGGGCCATCTTTCCTGAGCTAAAACACAAATGTGTGAGCCAGAGGCGAAAAAAACAGTGCGCTAGCTCACATTAACTCAGCTTAGAGGGAACACTGCCTGCCACCCTGTTGGCTGGCTTGGAAAAGGCATTTCTCTCTTTAAATTGCATCTCCAAGCCAAGCCAGCTGATGGTAGAATGCATTTAAAGTTAAAGTTGCATTCTTTTCCATTCTCCTTCCCCCATCTATTTTCCTTCCTTCCTTCTCTCAAACATATGATGTTCCTGTCTTGTGGCTCTCAAACATCAGATGATTATTCTGTGTGGCTCTTATGTTAAGCAAGTTTGGCCACCCCCAGAGTTCTAGGAAATCCAGGTTCAAATCCCCAATCATGCCATGGAAACTTACTGGGTGACCTTGGGCTAGTCACATTATTCTCAGCCTACCCTTTCCCTGAATAGCTGGGTATAATGCCATAGAGGCCACCCTCCAAAGCTTCCAAAGGAGCCATTTTCTCCGGGGGAACTGATCTCTGTCGACTGCAGGGCTATTTTTGAGCAGGAACAGAGTTTATGGCTGGCTTGGCATCAGGGGCTGTGGCTTAATATGCAAATAAGTTCCTGCTGGGCTTTTTCTACCCCCCCCCCCAAGCCCTGGTTGTCTGGAATTCAGCTGTAATCCTGGGAGATCTTCAGGTTCCATCTGGAGGTTGGCAGCCCAAGGGCTGGATCTAGGAGGGGCAGAGGGGGATTATTGCCCCAGGTGCCATTGGAGGGGGGGGGGTGCCAAATTGGGTATGGAGTCCATTCTGTTCTATGGGCCCATAAGGTAGAATGGCTCCATAAGGGGGCGCTGTTTTTTAAATTTTGCCCCCCCCCTCAAAAAACGTGTTGATCCAGTCCCGGGCAACCCTACCTCAGGCCCATAGCTACATGGGGGCCTGGGAGGGGCCAGGCCCATCCTTTCAACCCCCCCCCCCCCTTCCAACTGTATGGTCCCTCCATTGGAAGGCCCCAAATCTGTCTCCTTTGCTAACTGCCACTCTGAACAAGTAGCAGCCTTGCTGCTGGTCTTTTCACTTTTTTCTTTCCCCTACCTAGGGTTGCCAAGTCCAATTTAAGAAATATCTGGGAAATTTGGGGGTGGAGCCAGGAGACATTAAGGGTGGAGCCAAGATCAAGGCTGTGACAAGCATAATTGAACTCCAAAGGGAGTTCTGGCCATCACATTGAAAGGGACAGCACACCTTTTCAATGCCTTCCTTCCAGAGGAAATAATGGATAGGGGCACTTTCTTTGGGGGCTCATAGAATTGGACCCCCTGGTCCAATCTTTTCGAAACATGGAGGGTATTTTGGGGAGAGGCACTAGTTGCTATACTGAAAATTTGGTGCCTCTACCCCCCAAAAGCCCCCCCCCCAGAGCCCCAGATACCCGCGGATCAATTCTCCATGATTTTTTATGGGAATAAATCTCCATAGGGAATAACAGAGTTCCCAGCAGACATTTCCCTCCCCCTCCCCCTGCTTTCTGACAACCCTGAAGCGGGGGGAGGGCCTCTAAACCGGGGGATCCCCTGCCCCCACCTGGAGATTGGCAACCCTACCCCTTCCCTAATACAGCGTGCAAAGCAAAGTGGGGGGGGGGGGTGGAGTCAAGAGGTCTCTGCCTCTCCGAGAGAGGGATGCATAAGAAAGGGGTGGGAGGAGCAGAGCAATTGTGACAGCTCGGGCGCGAAGGGGGGTTAGTTTGTGGAACTCAAAGCAGCTTGCAGTGCTAAGAGCCCAGGGCCACCAAACTGGGTGGCCCCCTGTTCCCACAACCAACAAATCCGTCTGTGGGCCCCACCAAACATGAAATCCTGGCTACCGCCCTGCCCTACCTCCAAAACGTCACCCCATGAACAGCCTCACTGCAGCCCCGTGAACTGAAGGCCTGTGGTCGCAAAGGAGCATTCTGCTCTGTAACCCACGTAAATATATAAAGCAGAGGAGCCACCTGGAAGCTGTTTCGAGGCTGGTTGCTCGAATCCCATAAAAATACTTGGCTGTCAACACCATAACAGACTCAGGAGGACCAGACAGGGAAAATATATTTCCCCGGTTGCTTATGTTCCTTTGGGAATTAGGCAGTCTCACTTCTAACATCTGTGAACATTTCTTTTTTTTGCCATTCATTTGGAATTAATCCCTTCCACTTCGCCGGCCCTTTCAGTTCGCTGTTCATTTGGAGAATTCTTTCCCCCCTCTTGCTGATTTAAGAAACTGTTAAAAATACTTATTGGGTGCAGCAAGGGTAGGGTTGCTAGCTTCCAGGTGGGACATGGGGATCTCCTGGAATAACAGGTCATTCACTTCCAGACTGTAGAGCTCAGTTCCCTTGGAGAAAATGGTTGTTTTGGAGGGTGGCCCCACTTAAGCCCCCGTCTCTCCCCCCCCCCCCCCCGCCGGCTCCATCCTCAAATCTTCAGGAGTTTCCCCCCATTCCTCCACATTCCCTGCTGATTAGGGTTGGCAGGTCCAATTCAAGAGATATCTGGGGACTTTGAGGGTGGAGACAAGAGACTTTGGGGGTGGAGCCAGGAGACATTGGGGGTGGAGCCAGGAGCAAGGCTGCGACAAGCATGATTGAACGGTAGTCTGCTGGATATGACGCCTGTTTTACAGTATGATATGATTGTATTGATATGTAACTCTTTTATTTTATTTATTTTAGTATATTTCTATTCCGTCCATTCCCCGTAGGGCTCAGGGCCGTATACAACATATGATAAAACAATAAAATACAATAAAAACATTTAATAAACAAACAACTCAACAGCACTCAGAAAATTTTCCATATCATTGCATATTCTCCAGCCTGGCCATCTCACATCATGATAAGCTGTTATCCCATAGAGATGGCAGAAATTATTCCATTTTCGGCACAGGTGGCAATGGCGGCAGGGGAGGCCAACCAGATCAAGAATAAATGCCCGCCACGTCAACGGAAGGCCTGGAGGATTTGTATTGTATTCATTGTTCCGATTTTAATATTGTGGGAAGCCGCTCCCAGCTGTTTTTGGAGGAGCGGGATCTCAATGTTCAGAAAGAAAGAAATAAAATAAACTTCAAAGGGAGTTCTAGCCATCCCGTTTATAAAGAGACCACACACCTTTTAAATGCCTTCCCTCCATTGGAAAAAATGAAGGATAGAGGCGCCTTCTTTGGGGGCTTACAGAATTGGACCCCCTGGACCAATCTTCTTGGAATGTGGAGGGTATTTTTCGGAGAGGCACTGGATGCCATGCTGAAATTGGGCGCCTCTGTCTCAAAAAACAGCCCCTCCCCTGCAAGCTCCAGATACCTGTGGATCAATTCTCCATTATACCCCACGACAGGGGTTTTGAACTCATTTGTTATGAGGGCCGGATCTGACATAAATGAGACCTTGCTGGGCCGGGCCATGTCGGGCTGGGCCATGTGTATACCTATTTAAGATTAGGTAGTGGAGATATAAATTTTATAAAGAACGCAGACAAAACTTAAAACATGCTTAAAACATTAGCACTCATTGGTCTTAAAGATGCTTTCTTTTTATTTCCTAGACAAAGGAAGCTCTGGCTCTTTTCTTTTTTTCCCCAGGGGACCGGGGGGGGGGCGGGAGGAGCCTCAGTCAATAGAAGGAAGAGAGACTTGGCTCAGTAGCTCTGCTGTGCAATTGAGAGAGCCTGGCAAAGCAAGCTATTCCTCCCCCCTTCCTCCCCAAGGGAGGAGCCCCTGCCAGTGGAGAACATAGAGGTTTTGCTCTGTAGCTCCTGTGTGATCGAGGAAGCTTGGCAAAGCAAGCTGCTGTGCAGAAGGAAGCAAGAGAGAGGGAGAAGGAAGCAGATGACAGCCAGTTGCTTGGGGGCCTGATTTGGCCCTTGAACTGCATTTTGACACCCCTGCCCTATGGGAATCATAGGGAATAATGGAGTGCCCAGCAGACATTTCTCTCCCCTTCCCTCGCTTTCTGATGACCCTAAAGTGGGAGGAGAGACTCCTGGGGATTGCTGACCGTACTTCCTTCCCATCCCCCGCTAATGGCCGGGAGGACCTAGGGTTGACAGCTCTGGGTTGGGAGATACCTGGTGATGTTGGGGGGCGGGGGGTAGAACTTGGGGAAGATGGGGTTTGGAGAGGGGAGGAACTTCAGCACTATAGAATCCCTCCTAAGCAGCCTTTTTTATTCAGGGGAACTGGTCTCGATTGTCTGATCAGTTGCCACCTCATGCCACCTAGATGATCAGTTGTACTAGCACTGCCACCTGGCTTAATAGCAGTGCCACCTGGGAATTGGCAATCCTCTTCTTTTAAGGCTGAGCCACGTGGCCTTCTGGGAAGAAAAAAAAATGAAAACGGCAGTTAGAGATGGCAGTGAGCAGACCTCAGTGCTGAGAGTAGCCGGGAGTAGTAACAGAAGTAATTAGGGTTGCCAAGTCCAATTTAAGAAAGGTCTGGAGATTTTGGGAGTGGAGCCAGGAGACATTGGAGGCGAAGCCAGGAGCAAGGGTGTGACAAGAATAATTGCACTTTAAGGGAGTTCTGGCCATCACATTTAAAGGGACCGCACATCTTTTAAACCTCTTCCCTCCGTAAGAAATAATGAAGGATAGGGGCACCTTCTTTTGGGGCTCATAGTATTGAACCCCCTGGTCCAATCTTTTTGAAACTTGGGAGGTATTTTGGTGAGAGGTACTGGATGCTATGTGGCAAATTTGGTGCCTCTACCTCAAAAAACAGGCCCCCCCAGAGCACCAGATACCCGCGGATCAATTCTCCATTATTTCCTATGAGAATAAGTCTCCATATGGAATAATCCCCCCGCTTTCTCTCTCACACTCACACACACGCTTAACTGTCTCTGGTGCCTCCACAATGAGGTCTGGAAAGTACAGGGGCTATGCTGCTCTCTTGTACACACACACTCCCTTGACTGAAATGAAAGCAAAATAAATGGAGGGGCTGCACTCTGAGGTTTGCTGTTGCTAACCCTTCCCCATTAAGTATCCTGCTTCCTGCTCAAATTTAAAGGCACACACACATTTTAAAACCAGACCTGTTTGCAGGTCCTGCTGGAGATCTAGAGGTACATGGTGGCTATGGGGGAGGGGCTTCCCCCACCGGCCAGCTGGCTGGGGGCTGGGGGAAGCCTGTAAAACTGGGGGATCCCCTGCTGGAACCTGGGGATTGGGATTTGGTTCTGAAAGTGTTTTGAGCTGATTCCATGCTAACCTTGCTCTGCGCCAGGCTTCCATTTCTCTCTGGAGCAAGCTAGAGATTTCACACCAGCTGCTCCGTGCCGCCATTTTGTGAGGAGAAAACCCATGATTTGCTGCGCTGCAGTGTAAATCTGGGTTTTTTTTTATTCTTTCCTTTCCCAGAATGGGCTCAGGGTGGATCACAACATTCTAAAAACAATATAAAACAACAATTAAAACCAAATCAATGTAACAAGACAATTTGATAGAACACATATGTTATGAATAGCAGCTCAATTGGGCACATGCTATATAAACTGAGTCTAGAACAGTAGATAAAGTTCACTCTTGGAAGACTGGCTACATCAGGGGTGTGTGGCCTAATATGCAGAGGAGTTACTGCTTTAAAAAAGAGAGAAAAAAAGCCCTGTCACAGTGTATATAATGAGTGAATTGCCTGTGCTGTTTGTGATTGTTTCTGTTCTTGGTAGCTGGCTGAACTCACTTTATTTCAAGGTTATTTCTCAAAGAGGACAGTAATATGATTTGCGAGAACAAGGGCACTTCGATCCATCCATCATGGGCCATTAGACAGATTATGAAGTCACTCTCTGGAACGCAGACCCAACTGAACCCTCACGCACATGCAGAGTGGCCAGGCTTCTGGAACTCTCTACAGCCGGCCCCCTCCCGACATTTCTCCTTCTTTTTGGCTGTCCCTGAAAAGATAGAAGGCAGAGACACACAACCATTTTGTTATGTTATTGTTGGTATCGCCTCTGAAGAACTGGACCTTCTTGTCTTAATCCACCACGCAGAGTCTGTAATGTGGCGAGCAAACCCTCAGGGACTTGAGGCTGTTTTGTTTTTCTTTTTGTTTAAATCCTGATTCAAAGCAAAGGGAATTTCTAGCCATGGACAGCAGTGAAGAAGAAGAATTACAGAGTCTGTAATGTGGTGAGCAAACCCTCAGGGACTTGAGGCTGTTTTGTTTTTCTTTTTGTTTAAATCCTGATTCAAAGCAAAGGGAATTTCTAGCCATGGACAGCAGAGAAGAAGAAGAAGAAGAAGAAGAAGAAGAAGAAGAAGAAGAAGAAGAAGAAGAAGAAGAAGAGGAGGAGGAGGAGGAGGAGGAGGAGGAGGAGGAGGAGGAGGAGGAGGAGGAAATTGGATTTATACCCCACCCTTCATATGCCAAGTCCAATTCAAAAAATATCTGGGGACTTTGGGGGTGGAACCAGGAGACTTTGGGGGGTAGAGCTGGGAAACATTGGAGGTGGAGCAGGAGAAAGGTTGCAACAAGCATAACTGCATTCCAAAGGGAGTTCTGGCCATTACATTTAAAGGGAAATTTTTAAATATTTTCTCTGCACTGGAAACAATGAAGGGTAGGGGCACCTTCTTTGGGGGCTCATAGAATTGGACCCCACAGTCCAACCTTTTTGAAACTTGGAGGGTATTTTGGGGAGAGGCACTGCATGCTATGCTGCAAATGTGGTGCCTCTACCTCAAAAACAGCCCCCCCCTCGAGTCCCAAAATACTCATGGATCAATTCTCCATTATTCCCTATGGGAATCAGTCTTCATAGGGAATTATGGAATGGCCAGCAGACATTTCCCTCCCCTCCCACCCCGCTTTCTGAAGTGGGGGGAGGGCCTCCAAACTGGGAGATCCCCTGCCCCCATCTGGGGATTGGCAATTCTATTACAAAGGCAGTTAGAGCTATATTCAGGAAAGCCCTATCAATTCTGTTAAAAGCCTTCTCTGAATCAGCAAAGAGCATTGCCTTCAGGGCGTTTTTTTTGATAGCAGGAGCTCCTTTGCATATTAGGCCACACATTCCTGATGTAGCCAATCCTCCAGGAGCTTACGGAACTCTTAGTACAAGGATTACTGTAAACTCCAGGAGGATTGGCTACATCGGGGGTTGTTAGAGTTGCCAAATCCTCTTCATCCCTTGGTGGGAGACATTCATGTGCACGATGCATGCGCACGTGATGAAATGACGTCGTCCAGAAGTGATGTCATCAAAATGGCAGCCCCTATGCGGGCCGCTCTAGGTGTTTCCAGGAAAACTTTATGGTTTTCCTGGACGCTCTAGCCATCTGGGAGGTTGAAACTCTATGGTACACTTCCGGATGACATCATTGCACCAGCGACGCAGGGGGAGGTTCCCTCCACTGGCCCAATGTGGACCGGCAGGTTGAGAACCTCCCGGGCAGGAGATCCCCTGCCCAGACCGGGGGCTTAACAGCCCTAGGGGTTGTAGCCTAATATGCAAAGGAGTTCCTGCTACAAAAATAGCCTTGATTGCAGGTTATATGTCTTCCTTCAGCAAGGTTAATTAAATCAGCCAGCCTTCTGAAGTGCCAGGCCATGAATCAGCCTTTCAAGAACCCCAATTGATAGTGTTCAATATAATCATCCAATACTCCATTTAATATATTTGTTCACAAAACCAAGGGGATAAAGAAAACATGGGATATAGCATAGAATAAGTGGGATAAATACAAATCATGGGATATAGAAGGTAGAGAAAGAAGCACTTTTCTCCCTTTCTCACAATACAAGAACTCTTGGGTACTAGAAGGAGGAGGAGGAGGTGGAGGAGGAGGAGAAGGAGATATTGGATTTATACCCCACCCTTCACTCTGGATTTCAGAAACTCAGAGTGGCTTATTATCTCCTTTACCTTTCCCTGCCCCCCACAACAGATACCCTGTGAGGTAGGTGGGGCTGAGAGAGCTCTCCCAAAACCTGCTCTTTAAAGGACAGTTCTGTGAGAGCTATGGCTGACCCAAGGCCATTCCAGCAGCTGCAATTGGAAAAGTGGGGAACCAAACCCAGTTCTCCCAGACAAGAGTCCGTGCACTTAACCACTACACCAAACTGGCTCTCTCTTAGGCTTGGAAAAGATAAAAAGAAGTCCTTCACCCAAAGCGTGATTAACCATGGAATTCACTATTGCAGGAAGGGGTGGCAGTTCCAAATATAGCCAGCTTCAAGACGAGATTGGAGAAACATCTGGAGCAGAGGTCCATCAGTGGCTATTAGCCACAAGACATAGATAGAACACTCTGTCCGTGCCAAATGATACTCTGTCTTCTTGGTGCTTGGAGGCTGAGGGAAGTAGCTGGAGAGGTAGATTGCGGAGTCTAATAGGAAACCATCCTAAATTGAGAAATATGGCTTTGCTGCATACAATAGATCTAAGATAGAAAGCAGGGATCTAGGATAGAAAGCGAGTGCTTATTCAAACCAATTAGGACGTTAGCAAAGGCTCGCTAGCTGGAGTGTTTCACTAACCACAGAAACCAAGATGGAGAGTAAACGGTAAGAAAAGCGAGCTAAAGTTTCCTGTCTTGATAGACACTGGCTTTGCGTAGAGCGGCAGGTGTTGCTATAATAGTCTGCAAGGAGAAAGCACAGGCCTACATGGCAGGGACATCTAGGAGGTGGTTGAAAGGTCACACTAAGAGCATTGAAGGGTCAAGCTGCAAAGCCAAAGGTCATTGAGTGCATAAGAGAAAAACAGCAGAAAGGAAGTCCATATCTGTCCTTTTTTTAAAAGGGTTTTTTTTGTAGCAGGAACTCTTTTGCATATTAGGCCATACCCTCCTGATGTAGCCAATCCCCAAGAGTTTACAGGGCTCTTAGTACAGGGCCTACTGTAAGATTCATTGTTATACTATACAGGAGGTATTTTTGGTTAGTCACGGTTTTGGTCTGTAAATAAAGAAAGGCAACATGTGAATGCAAGGAAGTCTTTACAATCAGTTGTTGTAAGTGAGAGCCAGTTTGGTGTAGTGTTTAAGTGTCCACTCTAATCTGGGAGGATTGGGGAATCAAACCCAGCTCTCCCAGATTCGAGTGGACACTTAAACACTACACCAAACTGGCTCTCACTTACAACAACTGATTGTAAAGACTTCCTTGCATTCATATGTTGCCTTTCTTTATTTACAGACCAAAACTCTGACTAACCAAAAATACCACCGGTATAGTATAACAATGAATCTTACTGTATATATTTAGATTTCCACACATGTTTATAACCACAACTTCAACCCCCAACTTCAATATTTCAATTGTATTGAAGTTGTGGGTTAAAGTTGTAGTTATAAACAGGTGTGGAAATCTAAATATACACGGCTTTTTTTGAGCACGAACACACTGGACCACCGTTCAGACTGGCTTGGTGTCAGGGGGTGTGTCCTAATATGCAAATGAGTCCCTGCTGGACTTTTTCTACCCAAAAGCCCTGTGTGAAACAGTGGTGACATAAGGGGTGGGTGGTCTAATATGCAAATGAGTTCTTGCTGGGCTTTTTCTACAAACAAAGCCCTGTAAATTTATAAGATTCATTAATATACTATATGGGTGGTATTTTTGGCTAGTCATGGTTTTGGTCTGTTGCTTCATCCTCTGCGACTCTCCTAATCGGTGTTCACATTTCTTTATTTACATCCTGCTTTTCTCCTCACAGTCGGGACTCCGAGCAGCTTACAACATCGTTATCTCCTTCTCCATTTTCTTACAACAACAGTAACCATGTGAGGTAGGCCAGGCTGAGCGTTTGTGACAGGCCCAAGATAGCAGTAGAAGAAGAAGAAGATATTGGATTTATATCCCACCCTCCACTCCGAAGAGTCTCAGAGCGGCTCACAACCTCCTTTACCTTCCTCCCCCACAACAGACACCCTGTGAGGTGGGTGGGGCTGGAGAGGGCTCTCCCAGCAGCTGCCCTTTCAAGGACAACCTCTGCCAGAGCTATGGCTGACCCAAGGCCATTCCAGCAGGTGCAAGTGGAGGAGTGGGGAATCAAACCCGGTTCTCCCAGATAAGAGTCCGCACACTGAACCACTACACCAAACTGGCTCTAGTAAAGAGTCCAGTAGCACCTTTGAGACAAACAATTTTTATTGTAGCATATGCTTTCAAGAAACACAGCTCTCTTCATCAGATGCATGGAGGGTCTGTAGAAAACAGACAGCTATATAAGTGGAGAGGGGAGAGTGGATACAAGATGTGAGTGTTAGGCAGGGCTATTTTTGTAGCAAGAACTCCTTTGTATATTAAGCCACACACCCCTGGTGTAGCCAATCCTCCTGGAGCTTACAGTAGGCCCTGTACTAAGAGCCCTGTAAGCTCTTGAGGATTGGCTACATCAGGAGGGTATGGCCTAATATGCAAAGGAGTTCCTGCTACAAAAAACACACCCCTTTTAAAAAAAGGACAGGTAGTTCTGACTCTGAGATGACGTCGCATCGCGTTTTCACGGCAGATTTTTTACAGGGTAGTTTGCCATTGCCTCCCCCAGCCATCTACACTCCCCCCCGCCCCCAGCAAGCTGGATACTCATTTTACTGACCTCGGAAGGATGGAAGGTTGAGTCAACCTTGAGCCGGTTACCTGAACTCAACTTCTGGCGGGATTGAACTCATGTCACGAGCAGAGCTTGGACTGCAGTACTGCAGGTTATCACTCTGTGCCACAGATGCCACGTCAATGCAAAGCGGTTGCAAAAGGCACGGAAAAGGTAGAACGGATGATCCAGGCTGAGTCTGACTGCTTCGAGCGCAGCAAGTTTTTGACAATTGAAGCTCCCTTTGTCAAATATAGAGTGTTTTCGCACAGAGCTTACCCCAGAGCGACGTCCCTCTTCACGGTGCAGCGTCTGCGCAGATTTCGCACCAACTGCTCCGCAGAACCAGGAAGAGCCGCGAAGAGCCATGGCTTTTGTGTCGCTAACGTAAACTGGTTTTTAGTGGTTTACATTTGCAACGCAAAAGGCTCGGCACTTCGCGGCTCTTCCTGGTTCTGCGGAGCAGTTGGTGCGAAATCCGCGCAGACACTGCGCGGTGAAGAGGGACGTCGCTCCGGGGTAAGCTCTGTGCGAAAACGCCCATAGTTTCTCAGATCTAAGGAAGGGAGTATTGCTTCTCAAACTGGGATGCCAACTCCAGGCTGGGAAATTCTTGAAGTTTTAGGGAGGGCAGAGTGTGTGGAAAGGCAGGACTTCTGTGAGGTATAAGGCCATAGAGTCCCCTCCCTGCCATTTTCTTGAGGGAAATTGACCTCTGGAGTCTAGAAATCAGTTGTAATTCTGAGAGAGCCCCAGGCCTTCCTTGGAGCAACACTGCTTTGAAGATTCTACCCCAGATATCTTGTTGGTTGCTCAGCTGCTCCTGGGATAGAAACTTGGGGAGTTTTCGCACTGACCTTAATCGGCAGCGACGCCCCTCTTCAGCGCGCAGGATCTGCGCGGATTTCGCACCAATTGCCGCGGAGCACCCGGAAGAGCCGGAAAGTCCCGTGGCTTTTGCGGCGCAAATGGAAACTGGTTTTTGGCGGTTTCCATTTGCGCTGCAAAAGCCGCGGGACTTTCCGGCTCTTCCGGGTGCTCCGCGGCAATTGGTGCGAAATCCGCGCAGATCCTGCGCGCTGAAGAGGGGCGTCGCTGCCGATTAAGGTCAGTGCGAAAACGCCCTTGGTCTTCTATGTGAGGGAGACGTTCAGCCATGGAAGTAGGGTTACCAATCCCCAGGTGGGGGCAGGAGATCCCCCAGTTTGGAGGCCCTCCCCCTGCTTCAGGGTCATCAGAAAGTGGGGGGGAGGGAAATGTCTGCTGGGCACTCCATTATTCCCTATGAAACCAATTCCCATAGGGTATAATGGAGAATTGATCTGTGGGTATCCGGGGCTCTTGGGGGGGGGGATGTGTTTTGAGATAGAGGCACTAAATTTACAGCATAGCATCTGGGGCCCCTCCTCAAAACACCCTCCACGTTTCAAAAGGATTGGACCAGGGGGTTCAATTCTATGAGCCCCAAAAGAAGATGCCCCATCCTTCATTATTTCCAGTGGAGGGAAGGCTTTTAAAAGGTGTGTGCTCCTTTTGAATGTGATGACCAGAACTCCCTTTGGAGTTCAATTATGCTTGTCACAATCTTGCTTCTGGTTCCACCCCAATGTCTCCACCCCCAAAGTCTCCTGGCTCCACCCCCAAAGTCCCCAGATATTTCTTGAATTGGACTTGGCAACCTCACATGGAAGAACCATTTCTGTCAGCTCTTTTAGGAGGGAGATCCCTTAGGTAATGAAGAACAGGGCAAAATGTCATAAGAACTTAAGAGAAGCCATTTTGGAACAAGCCAGTGACCCATCCAGTCCAACACTCTTTCACACAGTGACCCAAAATCACAGGTGCCATCAGGGGATCCTCCAGTGGGGTCAGGACACTAGAAGCCCTCCCACTGTGACCCCCCCCCCCCCAAGCACCAAGAATACAGAGCATCACTGCCCCAGACAGAGAGTGCCATCTATACCCTGCGGCTAATAGCCACTGATAGAACTCTGCTCCATATGTTTATCTAATCCCTCTTGAAGCTGGCAATGCTTGCAGCCGCCACCACCTCCTGTGGCAGTGAATTCCATGTATTAATCACCCTTTGCGTGAAGAAGGACTTCCTTTTATCTGTTCTAACATGATTGCTCAGCAATTTCATTGAGTGCCCACGAGTTATAAGAACATAAACATCCCAAAAAACAGAACTTAGTTTTGGAAAATTAGAAAGAAGCGTCTGTGCACACGAAAGCTTATACCCAGAATTAAACTGTGTTGGTCTTAAAGGTGCCTATGAATACAAACTTTGTTCTACTGCTTCACACTGACGTGGCTGCCCATCTGGATCTGTTCTGAACAATCTAATCAAGAAAAATGCAGAGATCGGGGGCTCATTTTATTTAGCATTAAAGGAGTTTTTTTCTTTTTTAAAAAATATGCTATTGCTTCACTCCAGTTTTATTACTGTTTTGCAGATTTCTAGCTCAATGAAAACATCACCCACAGGCAGGGCTTTTTTTGTAGAAAAAGCCCAGCAGGAGCTCATTTGCATATTATGCCACACCCCTGAAGTCACCATTGTGTCACCATTTTAATAGAAGAAGCCCAGCAGGATCTCATTTGCAAATTAGGCCACACCCCCTGGCACCAAGCCAGCTGGAACAGCGTTCCTGCTATATAGATAGATGATAGAAGATAGATGATAGATAGATGATAGATAGATAGATAGATAGATAGATAGATAGATAGATAGATAGATAGATAGATAGATAGATAGATATAGCCCTGCCCAAGAGTATATAAAATATTTTGCTGGGCTTTTTTTGTAGATAAAGCTCAGCAGGAACTCATTTGCATATTAGGCCACACCCTCTGATGTGACCATTGTTTTGCGCAATGGTTTTTGTAGAGAAAGCCCAGCTGAAACTCATTTGCATTTCAGGCCACACCCCATGACATCATCATTGTTTTTGCACATGGCTTTTTTGTGGAAAAAGCCCAGCAGGAACTTATTTGCATATTAGGCCACACCTCCTGATACCAAGCCAGCTGGAACTGGCCGAGGTTGGACTAGATGACCCTGGAAGTCCCTTCCAACTCCATGATTCTATGATTCTATCAACTGCATTCCTGTGCGTTCCTGCTAGAAAAAAAAAAGAAAACCCTGTATAAAGGTACTACATCGCAAGAAAAGCTTTATGATACAATATAAATGCTAATTCCAATAAATAACAAAGGACACCTGTATATTCAATAACAAAGTAATGTTACAGGTCCATGCTTACAAAGAAATAACACTGGTTATTTCTGAGAGTTCGGGGGGGGGGAGGGATGGAAATGTCTGCTGGGCACTCCATTATTCCCCATGGAGACTGATTCCCATAGGGTATAATGGAGAATTGATCTGTGGGTATCTGGGGCTCAGGGAGGGGGGCTTTTTTTTTGAGGTAGAGGCACCAAATTTTCAGCATAGCATCCAGTGCCTCTCCTCAAAACACCTCCATGTTTCAAAAAGATTGGGCCAGGGGTCTAATTCTATGAGCCCCAGAAGGTGCCCCAATTCTTCATTATTTCCAATAGAGGAAAGGCATTTAAAAGGTGTGCCGTCCCTGAGATGGCCAGAATTCCCTTTGGAGTTTAATTATGCTTGTTGCAACCTTGTTCCTGGCTCCACCCTCAATATCTCCTGGCTCCACCCCCAAAGTCTCCTGGCTCCACCTCCAAAGCCCCCAGAACGTTCTTGAATTGGGCCTGGCAACCCTACTAAAGCTGAGCATCAGAAAGGAAAGCAAGAGTCAAGCAGCACCTTTAAGGCCAACAAACTTTTCTTTGTTGTATTCGTTGGTCTTAAAGGTGATACTTGACTCCTGCTTTGTTCTACTGCTTCACACCAACATGGCTGCCCACCTGGAGCTATCAGAAACGAAAGCCGGTTCAGGGAAAGCTTGTCCCTCCGCTCCCCGGGCTCTGGTCCTTCCCCCTTTCCATGGGTCGTTTTGTAGAAAAATAGGTGGTGGAGCTCATCCAGGGATTGTTATGCAGCTGCACCTACTATTCAATGGACGAGGAGGTGGAACTCTCAAAAGGAGGAAGAGGAACTCTCAGAAAGGTTCAGGAGCTGTGCTCCTGTGAGCTCCCACTGAATCTGAGGCCTGCCCCTTTCCCTCTTCCTTTCGGCAGGCCTGGCTTCTGGAGAACTGTGTCGGCTTGCCAAGAGGAATGGCTGGAAGCCAGGAATATCCTGTTGGAGCTGACACTTTCCAAACATGGGCTGGGCCTAAGCAGTCCCAGGGCTTTTACGACTGCCTTCAGCTTTATGGACAATGCAGCCCACACAGTTTCCTCTCGGAACTGAATGTTCTCTGCTGCTCCCGTCCAACAGCTTCTGTTGTAAGAAAACAAAAGGGGGGGGGTCACATTTAACGGTGCAGCGACCTTCCCCCCCCTCCCCAAATATTTCAACCTCAAGCAGTCAGGGTCCCTTGGAAAAAATTAGACAAAAGTGCCCTTTGAATTTTTCCTCCCTGTTTCTGAGAAATGGCATCACGAGCACCTTTGACCTCCCCTCCCTCTCCTTCCTTTTTTATTCCCCTCATCTCTCTGCCAAAGGACAAAAGCGCAGCACACTTCTCGTTTGGATATCGGATTTCAAGTCAATGGGAGCCAAATTCAATTAGCCTGGCAGATCTGGACAGAGAGGGAGCTCAGAGAGGAGCTGAGGCAAGGGACAAAATGGAACAAAAAATGTAAATTAAAATGGACACAGCAGCTTTTTTTTTTTTTTTATTTCTGGCAAGTAAACTTTTATTCCAAGAACATCCTATTTGGGTTCCCCCCAATCTCCCTGAGCCTGGGGCTCCACAGGGGCTGTTTTTTTTTTGAGGAAGAGGCACCAAAATTTCAGCATAGCATCTAGTGTCTCTCCTCAAAGGAAGGAAAGGTCCCCTGTGCAAGCAGCAGTCGTTTCTGACTCAGGGGTGACTTTGCTTTCACAACATTATCACGGCAGACTTTTTACGGGGTGGTTTGCCGTTGCCTTCCCCAGTCCCCAGTCATAGAGCCAGTTTGGTGTAGTGGCTAAGTGTGCAGACTCTTATGGTGGGTTCAATGCATGGCGAGGTGGTGAAGCATCAGATCTTTCTTGATTACAACATCAGATCTTTCTTGATTACAACATCAGATCTTTATTGATTACACACCTGTGTTCTAGGGTTGCCACGTCCAATTTAAGAAATATCTGGGGACTTTGGGGGTGGAGCCAGGAGACATTAGGGGTGGAACCAAGATCAAGGCTGTGACAAGCATTATTGAACTCCAAAGGGAGTTCTGGCCATCGCATTTAAAGGGACCACTGCACACCTTTTCAATGCCTTCCCTCCACTGAAAATAATGAAGGATAGGGGCACCTTCTTTTGGTCCAATCGTTTTGAAACTTGGGGGATATTTTGGGGAGAGGCACTAGATGCTGTACTGAAAATTTGGTGCCTCTACCTCAAAACACAGCCCCCCCCCAGAGCCCCAGATACCCGCAGATCAATTCTCCATTATTTTCTATGGGAACAAATCTCCATAGGGAATAACGGAGTTCCCAGCAGACATTCCCCTCCCCTCCCCCCGCTTTCTGACGAACCTGAAGCGGGGGAAGGGCCTCCAAACCGGGGGATCCCCTGCCCCCACCTGGGGATTGGCATCCCTACTGTGTTCCCACACAAGTGTTTGATTGGTCCATTCAAACCAGTAGGGGACCCATGATTGGAGCAGGGCAGCAGGGTTTTGGATCCTGCTGCCCATTGTTCCCCATTCCCCAGGCTCTGACTGTCTGGCTCCAATGAGCCAGGCAGGAACACGCATTCAGTTCTCACTTGAGTCCACATACATTACACCATGCAAATCCAAAACCAAAGAATAATTGCTTTGGTATTAACCCACAGTCTCGCTTTACGAAAAGCATAACTGGGAAGTTCTTCTGAAGGGGAAGTGGAAGGCATTCTTGTGGTTCTGCTGCAAAACCAAAGCATGGATCACAGTCATGCCCCCCCCCCCAACAGGCTAGAGCACTTGCTTCACGTAAGAGCCACATAGAATAAATGGCAGATGTTTGAGAGCTGCAAGACAGGAAGGAAGGAAGGAAAGACGGAAGGAAGGGAGGGAGAAAAAGAAGACTGCAGACTTATACCCCGCCCTTCTCTCTGAATCAGAGGCTCAGAGTGGCTTACAATCTCCTATATCTTCATCCCCCACAACAGACACTCTATGAGGTGGGTGGGGCTGAGAGGGCTCTCACAGCAGCTGCACTTCCAAGGAAAACTTCTGCACGAGCTATGGTTAACCAAAGGAAGGAAGGCAGGGGTGGGACCTGGGAGGCGGGGAGAGAGCCAGAGGAAGGTTAAAAGACCAGAGGCTGAGGGGTTGAGGAGGAAGCAGGCTGATGCAGCACAAGGGTGACCAACAGAGAGAGAGGGAGTGGAGCCCAAACACAGCTGGGGAGAGGCAACAGCAAAAGGGGTGAAGTAACCCAGCTCTGCCCTCCCAATTCTGAGACCTCTGGGATGCCTGGACAGGTCCAGAGCAGAGTCAGGGCACACCCAGAGCAGCGGTCATAGCGTGGCGTGGCGGGGTTCACCTGGGGCGTGACACTAAGCGTTTGTATACATTCATATTCCAGGTATAAGCTTTTATGTGCATACACAGGTGTTTTATTCCAGGTATAAGCTTTTATGCGCATGCACAGGTGGTTTATTCCAGGTGTAAGCTTTTGTGTTCATGCACAAATGTTTAATTCCAGGTATAAGCTTTCTTGTGCATGCACAAGAGTTTTATTCCAGGTATAAGATTTTGTGTACATGCACAAATGTTTTATTCCAAGTTTAGTGTTAGGGTTGCCAAGTCCTCTTCATACCCTGGTGGGGGACATTCGCGTGCATGATGTGCTCTCATACACCGAAATGATGTCACCCAGAAGTGATGTCATCAAAATGGCGGCGCCCATGAAGGGCCGCTCCAGGCGTTTCCGGGAAATATGGTTTTCTTTGATGCTTTAGCCATTTAGGAGGTTAAAACTCTATGGTTCCTATTGTACCACCCCAATTTCCTATGGAGGGAAGGCATTTAAAAAGTGTGCAGTCCCTTTAAATGTGATAGCCAGAACTCCCTTCGGAGTTCAATGATGCTTGTCACAACCTTGCTCCTGGTTCCACCCCCAATGCCCCTGGCTCCACCCCCAAAGTCTCCTGGCTCCACCCTCAAAGTCCCCAGATATTTCTTGAATTGGACCTGGGGCTTCACCCTCAGCAGTGGAATTCTAGCAGGAGCTCCTTTGCATATTAGGCCACACACCCCTGATGTAGCCAATCCTTCAAGAGGTTCCAAAAAAGAGCCTTGTGAGCTCTTGGACGATTGGCTACATCAGGGGGTGTGGCCTAATATGCAAAGGAGCTCCTGCTAGAATTTCACCCCTGTCCACCCTGCTTAGTTTCTGAAAGCGGAGGAGATCGGGCTAGCCTGGGTCATCCAGGTTAGGGCAAAAACCCGAGATTCTGTGTGAAGAAAGAAACAAAGAAATTTAAGGGAGCAGCCTCATCTTGTTTTGCTGATGTTCTTTTCTTGAGTCACTCCTTTTTAATGTTTTTTTTTTTTCCATTTTGGTTTTGCTCTGAAGCTCTGATGTGGAAAGAAGAAAAAACCTGCACAGGAAGAAAATCAGTTTCTGACAGGAAAGTGTTTATTTTTAAAAAGTTATAACATTTACGGGAAACTTTTGACTATCAAATTTTGTTGCTCTGCCAATAAGGAAAATAAAGAGTTTTCTTCAGAGGGCAGAACATCCTTTTTTTGACTTGCTTGCTTGCTTATTCTGCTGGAGGGGATCAAAATGGGCTGCAAAATATGAAGGGATTATATGCAAAGCCAAGATCAATTTTCCTAGGTTATCTTTTATTGACGGAAGTCAATCGGAATGAAAACGAAAGTGGAACTGTGTTGTAGTGATGAGAGATAAATCCTCTCAGGGCTTTTTTTGTAGCAAGAACTCCTTTGCATATTAGGCCACACATAGGGTGGCCAGACCATCCCGGTCTCCCGGGACTTTCCCGGTTCTGGCCACCAATTCCCGCCTCCCGGGCTGCCTATACTGGGACCATTAAAGGTCCCGGTTTAGCCAGCTCCAGAGGCGGTGGGCTGCGGGCGCAGGCGGGGAAGGCAGCGAGTGAGGGAGGGAGCGCAGGGACGCTCCCTCCCTCACTCGCCGCCTTCCCCGCCCGCGAGCGGGGCCCGGCGGCGGTGGCGGAGGCCTCTTCGCGGCCTCCGCTGGTCGCTGGAGGCCCTCCAGAGACTCTGGAGGGCCTCCAGCGACCAGCGGAGGCCGCGGAGAGGCCGCGGAGCGACCAGCGCCGAACAGCTGAGGCCTCTCCGCGGCCTCCGCTGGTCCCTGGAGGCCCTCCAGAGTCTCTGGAGGGCCTCCAGCGACCAGCGGAGGCCGCGGAGAGGCCGCGGAGCGGCCGGCGCTGGTCCCTGGAGGCCCTCCAATGTCTCTGGAGGCCCTCCAGCGACCAGCGGAGGCCACGGAGAGGCCGCGGAGCGGCCGGCGCTGGTCCCTGGAGGCCCTCCAGAGACTCTGGAGGGCCTCCAGCGACCAGCGCCGAACAGCGGACGCCGCGGAGAGGCCGCGGAGCGGCCGGCGCTGGTCCCTGGAGGCCCTCCAGAGACCAGCGCAGGCCCTCCCCGGCCTCCGCAGCCGCCGCCAGCCTCGCCAGCAGCACCAGCCGCCGGGAGGAGAGGCCGCCCCCCGCCCCCCTGGAAGAAGGTAAGCTGGGAGGGTGGGGGCCGAAAGCGGGGGGGGGGGCTGGTGGGAGGGGGCGACCTTCCTTCCTTCCCTTCCTTCCCTTCCTCCCTTCCCTCCCTCCTCCCTTCCCTCCTTTCTTCCTTCCCTCCCTCCCTCCTCCCTTCCCTCCTTTCTTCCTTCCCTCCCTCCCTTCCTCCTCCCTTCCTCCCTTCCCTTCCTTCCCTCCCAACCTCCTCCCTCCCTCCCTCCCTCCCTCCCTTCCTTCCTTCCTTCCTTCCTTCCTTCCTTCCTTCCTTCCTTCCTTCCTTCCTTCCCTCCCTCCCTTCCTTCCTTCCCTCCCTCCTTCCTTTCTTTCTTCCCTTCTTCCCTCCCTCCCTCCCTCCCTTCCTTCCTTCCTTCCTTCCTTCCTTCCTTCCTTCCTTCCTTCCTTCCTTCCTTCCTTCCTTCCTTCCTTCCTTCCTTCCTTCCTTCCTTCCTTCCCTCCCTCCCTCCCTTCCCCCCTTCCCTCCTTATGTTCTTATGTGACACAGAGTGTTGGACTGAATGGGCCACTGGCCTGATCCAACAGGGCTTCTCTTATGTTCTTATGTGACACAGTGTGTTGGACTGGATGGGCCACTGGCCTGATCCAACATGGCTTCTCTTATGTTCTTATGTGACGCAGAGTGTTGGACTGGATGGGCCACTGGCCTGATCCAACAGGGCTTCTCTTATGTTCTTATGTGACGCAGTGTTGGACTGGATGGGCCACTGGCCTGATCCAACAGGGCTTCTCTTATGTTCTTATGTGACGCAGAGTGTTGGACTGGATGGGCCACTGGCTTGATCCAACAGGGCTTCTGTTATGTTCTTATGTGACGCAGAGTGTTGGACTGGATGGGCCATTGGCCTGATCCGACATGGCTTCTCTTATGTTCTTATGTGACAATACTGACTTTGGTGGACCCAAGCACTGATTCAGTGTAAGGGAGCTTTGTGTTTGTGACTGGAGTGGACAATACTGACTTTGGTGGACCCAAGCACTGATTCAGTGTAAGGGAGCTTTGTGTTTGTGTCTTCTGGTGCAATTTTGTTCTCAGATCCTGTATTTACTTCATCAGTATATGGGATAAGGCACTTTCTCAACTGTGCTGCATAATGCAGCCTGTTTATTTTGTCCTGTTTGCTCTGTTGGCTCTATCTGCGCCACCTTCATCACTTTCGGGGTGTGGATCCCCCTGTGGGGTGGTCTCGCGACTCCCTCCGCTGGCTGTTTCTGATAGCCCTGCGCCCCCTCTTTCATTTGATATGTGTCCCGTGCGGGTGCTACCCTCCCGCCGGGAGATGCCGCAAAATGAGCCCCCTTGAGGCTTATGGCGGCAGGGCTCGGGGGAAGCGAGCTAGACTGCTGTTCTTTTGAGGGGTTATAGAGTGTTTCAAGCCCGTCCCTGTGGCATCGGTCCCATCGTTGTGGGGCCCAGGGGGCCGGCGCAGCGGCACGCTGAAGCAGCTTGTCGGTCACTTCCGGGTTCCTGTCCTGCATCTCGACCTGTGTTATCAGTGACAGGCTGCTTCGGCGTGCCGCTGTGCCGGCCCCCTGGGCCCCACAACGATGGGACCGATGCCACAGGGACGGGCTCGAAACACTCTATAACCCCTCAAAAGAACAGCAGTCTAGCTCGCTTCCCCCGAGCCCTGCCGCCATAAGCCTCAAGGGGGCTCATTTTGCGGCATCTCCCGGCGGGAGGGTAGCACCCGCACGGGACACATATCAAATGAAAGAGGGGACTTCCTTGGTAGTCCAGGGTACTAACCAGGGTTGATCCTGCTTAGCTTCTGAAGTCACTAGGCTGGGCCATCCAGGTCAGGGGGCCCTGGAAGGACAGGACTTTGCATTTAGCGTCCTTGGCCTTCCATCCTTGTATTCCTCGCTGGCGTGAGGGTGCCACCTATCAGTGGAGCTGCTATTGTTCCTCGACCGAGCATTCTCACGTGAGAACGGGAGGGGAAGGCTCTAGTTTTTAAAGGCAGGAGGAGACAGATGTGATAATGGATGCAGGGCTTTCTCTTCACTCACAAGAACCCATATGAACATCTGAAGCTGCCTTCTACTGAACCAGACCCTGGGTCCGTCAAAGTCAGTATTGTCTACTCAGACTGGCAGCGGCTCTCCAGGATCCAAGCTGAGGTTTTTCACGCCTACTTGCCTGGACCCTTTTTAGTTGGAGATGCTAGGAATTGAACCTGGGACCTTCTGCTTACCAAGCAGATGCTCCACCACTGAGCCACCATCCCTCCCCAAATCTCCAGGCTGTCTGCATCATCGGTTGGACTAATGCCGTTGTGAAAATAGTTCCAAATTTAGCTACGGTGATTTGGAGAAGGGAGAGCCTCTTGAAACACGCTGACTTCAAATCCAAGAGGCATGTCATTGCCCATCTACTCTAGGCGCAAGGAAAACCACCAATGGAAATTGACCAGAGTCTTTCATGTGGACTTCTGTTGTCAATGTGTTCTGGATGTGGATTATGGCTTTGGGGGAAATATAATTTCATTTATGTGTATGAGTGTGTGAACATAATTATAACATGCTATATAAATAAGCTATACAGTGTTGCTATTTTTTGGTTGCTTAAGCCGTACACTGTGGTGTTGTGTGTTGCCAAGCTCCAGGTGGGGCCTGGAGATCCCCCGGAATTACAGCAGATCTCCAGACTTACAGAGATCCAGACTTACAGAGGAAATGGCTGCTTTGTAGGGTGGACTCTGTGGCACTGTGCCTACCGAGTTTCCTCCCTTCCCCAAACCCTGCCCTCTCCAGCTCCTCCTCCACATCTCCAGGAATTTCCCAAGCTGAAGGTGGCAACCTTGCCTATAATTGTGGGTGCAGCAAAGGGGTAGACGGTTCTTTGCCGCGTTCCTAAATGTCAAGCCCAAACCAGCTCCGGTTGCAGAATTAGTCATCTCTCACACGATGCATGCGTCCTCCAAGTTGGTACAAAGTGCAAAGAGGAAACCTCTGGACGGGCATGGAGCGGCAAAGTACCCATTGGATGCCTTTGGCTGGAACCGTGGCCATTGCATGTTAGAGCAGTCTCCTTTTTCCTTTGATTAATGTTTTCTCCAATGCATCCAGTTTGGGTCCGCATTATAGTAAAAAAACAGAGGAACACAAGTTACTGGATTCTTTTGGCAGACCTTCTCCGAAGGAAAAAAAAGTACATCACTCCACCCTCACTGGTTCCAAGCCCTCTGGTCTTTGGGGCTGGGCAAAGGCTTGGGGAAATTGTTTGGATGTCTCTTCCCCCTATTTTGGAGAAGCGCTGATCTGTTTTCTTCAGCAGAACACCCACGGCTGCTGTAGAGAGAGGCCGAGGCTTGGCTACATCCACAGAGCCCAACCCTGCACTAAACTCAGCCTCAGAAAACATCTGAAATGATGCAAGGCCTTCTGGTCATCTGCTTCCTTGCCACCTTCATCGCTACAGGTGAGCATCCCGGGCCATTTGGGAAGGGAGACTTAGGGGAATTGATGGCACCCACACCTTCCCTTTCCCAGCAAGCTCACTGCATATCTTTGTGAACTAATAGAAGCGTCATTGCGGTTAGTACATAAAGTAACAAAGTCATTGCAGTTAGTACATAAAGTAATTTCGAAACCAGTGGATTAGGGAATGTTTACATCTATACATTACGTTCCTGTCACACAGGGCTGTGAGTTTCCAATGACTGGTAGTATTAGGGTTGCCAAGTCTAATTCAAGAAATATCTGGGGACTTTGGGGGTGGAACCAGGAGACTTTGGGGGGTAGAGCCAGGAGACATTGGAGGTGGAGCAGGAGAAAGGTTGCAACAAGCATAATTGAATTCCAAAGGGAGTTCTGGCCATCACATTTAAAGGGAACTTTTTAAATGTGTTCTCTGCATTGGAAATAATGAAAGGTAGGGGCATCTTCTTTGGGGGCTCATAGCATTGGACCCCACAGTCCAATCTTTTTGAAACTTGGAGGGGATTTTGGGGAGAGGCACTGGATGCTATGCTGCAAATGTGGTGCCTCTACCTAAAAAAAACAGCCCCCCCAGAGCCCCAGATACCCAAGGATCAATGCTCCATTATTCCCTATGGTAATTGGTCTCCAGAGGGAATAATGGAGTTCCCAGCAGACATTTCCCTCCCCCTGCTTTCTAATGACCCTGAAGCAGGGGGAGGGCTTCCAAACCAGGGGATCCCCTGCCCCCACCTGGAGATTGGCAACCCTAGGTTTAGTGACGTGCATGTGGAAATCAATCAAAACTAGACCCAATTCACCTCCTGTGCAGGGCTTTTTCTTTTTGAGCAGGAATGCACAGGAACACAGTTCCGGCTGGCTTGGCATCAGAGGGTTTGGCCTGATATGCAAATGAGTTCCTGCTGGACTTTTTCTATTAAACAAGCCCTGTGTGAAACAATGGTGGCATCAGGGGTGTGGCCTGATATGCAAATGAGTTCCTGCTGGCTTTTTTTCCCTACCCAAAAGCCCTGCTCCTATGCAATATCGTGAGCACGCCAGATTCTGCATAAGTAGCACTCAGCCATCTATCAAAATGTTGTTCAGAAACTGCTGTTGTACTTCACTTCCTGCTTTTCGGTGGTGCAGGAGGAAGAAAGGAGCTGAATGCAATCTAATGGGGTGTGTGCTGGGGGGGGGGGGCATGTCTTCCAAACAGAAGATGGCAAATCCTCCCCACCTGGAAGAGCTGTCTTTTCTGTTCGGAGCTCTTCCTTAATCAGTCCTGTTGATTTATGGAAGATTTCCTGGTGTGGGTTTCAGTAGCTGTATCTTGTTTTCTTACCATTCTGCTCTCTGCCTGTCTGCTTGCTTGTATGTTTTGGAAGGCAGCACACCTGCACACCTGTAATAGGCAGCACACCTGCAGGGGATGTAGAAGGAAACATTTTGTTTGTAGGGGGGGGCAGAAAACTCAGTTTAATATGCCTTCTTTCATCCTCATGAAATAGAGGAGAGAGAAAGGCAAGGTGCCTAACAATGGATGAGAGGAAGGGTAAAAGCTCTCCCCCAATGAAAGCTATGGCCATACCAGACGGATAAAATAAAGGTCTAGCCCAGGGGTGTCAAACTTGCAGCCCAGGGACCAGATGAGACCCCAGAAGGCTTCTATCAGACCCATGAGCAATTCATGGTTGCCTGCTTCCCTCTCTCTCTCTCTCTCTTGCTTCCTTCTTTATCACAGCTTGCATTCCCAGGTTTGTTCAGTCAAGCTACAGAGCAAAGCCTCTATTTTCTCTATTGGCTGACCAGCACATGAAGCAACTTATGAGCAAAAGCTCACGGTGCCCAGCTGTTTCATGTTTTCCTCTGCATCTCAGGCTCAAAGCATTGCCCGTGAGATTTCTGTAATTAATGCCAGCGAATGAAAAGTAGATTTGCAATTTACAGATATACACCTGAACAGCGTACTCAAGTTTGCTACAGCACAGACATTGTCTACATATTTTGATGCAATAATTCAGAGCAAGTGGGGGTCAGTTATCAGAGACTGTTAAATAAACAAAATATTGCAAAAGTGCTAAGATTTTAAACATGTTTTATGTAAAGGTTTTTTTTTTAAATCTTGAATTGTGTTTGTCTGCGTCCTTTATAAAGTTTATATCTCTGCTACCTGGCATTACATTTTAGGACACACATGGCCTGATTCGAGAAAGTCTCATTTATGTGAGATCCAGCCCTCATAACTGATGAGTCCGACTCCCCTGGTCTAGCCCATTTCACTACTTGACCCTGCCTATGAAATCTTTTTGACTATTACTTAAGAACTTAAAGAGTTGGAAGGGACCTCCAGGGTCATCTAGTCCAACCCCCTGCACAGTGCAGGAAACTCACAAACACCTCCCCCTAAATCCATAGGATCCTCATTGCTGTCAGATGCCCATCTAGCCTCTGTTTAAAAACCTCCAAGGAAGGAGAGCCCACTATTTCCTGAGGAAGCGTGTTCCACTGAGGAATCGCTCTAACGGTCAGGAAGTTCTTCCTAATGTTGAGCCGAAAACTCTTTTGATTTAATTTCAACCCATTGGTTCTGGTCCTACCTTCTGGGGCCACAGAAAACAATTCCACACCCTCCTCTATATGACAGCCCTTCAAGTACTTCAGGATGGTGATCATATCACATCTCAGCTGTCTCCTCTCCAGGCTAAACATGCCCAGCTTCTTCAGCCTTTCTTCATAGGACTTGATCTCCAGACCCCTCACCATCGCCCTCCTCTGGACCCGTTCCAGCTTGTCTATATCCTTCTTAAAATGTGGTGCCCAAAACTGAACCACCAGGACCTTCTGTCAGTCCCAAACCAATTGACCAAGCTGAATTGTTCAAGTAGAGGCAGAGAGCTTTTATTGCAACAAAAGCAGAGGACTGCCTTAGCAAGCCAGCAAGTTCCTCAATCTCATACAACTAGTCAAAGCTTTTTAGACATACTACATTTTACTAATAACTTACTGTGATTGATTACATATTGTCATAGCATATTCCATTGCACACATGCCTACTCTTGTCTTGACAGTGTGGCTGGTGCATAAGAGTAGGCCAGGTAGATGGCCACCTAGAGTGCCACCTGGTCGCAGGGGCAGCGGTGGGCGCCACTTTTCCATCCCCGCTCACACCAGCCAGCTTGGCTTCGAGGCGTTTGGAGCCAAGCAAACATGCTATGCGCCCCACCCAGCCCCTTACGGTTCTGGAGGGGGCTGAGTGGGGCACATGGTGCGGCCTGTTTTCTTGGCTCCGAGACATTCGGAGCTGCTCCAAATGCCTTGGAACCGAGAAAACATGCCCCTGCCCAGCCTCTTCCAGGACCTCTGCACTGCTTGGAGGCTGCGTTCCCTTAGGCAGCCTCTGAGTGGTGCAGAAGTGCTCTGCCACCCCTTCCGCCAGGCTGGGACCCATGCAGGTAAAAAGAGAGGTGCAGCAGCCATGAACGCACTGCTCAGGGGTGCCTTCCCTTTAGAAGACAGCCTCCGAGCAACTCAGAGGCACCTCACTGCCCCTTTTGCCTGTCCAGGACCTGGGCAAGTAAAAGTAGGGCTGCCAATCCCCAGGTGGGGGCAGGGGATCCCCTGGTTTGAAGGTCCTCTCCCTGCTTCAGGGTCAATAGAAAGCAAGGGGGAAATGTCTGTTGGGCACTCATTATTCCCTAAGGAGACCGATTCCCATAGGGAATAATGGAGGGTTGATCTGTGGGTATCTGGGGCTCTGGGGGGGGGGGGTGGTGTTCTTTGAGGTAGAGGCACCAAATTTGCAGCATAGCATCTGGCCCCTCTCCTCAAAACATCCTCCAAGCTTCAAAAGGATTGGACCAGGGGGCCCAATTCTATGAGCCCCCAAATAAGGTGCCCCTATCCTTTAAAGTCTCCTGGCTCCACCCCCAAAGTCCCCAGCATTTTCCTGAATTGGACTTGGCAACCCTAAGCGAATGGTGGTAATGTGCCTGCGGCTGCAGGGGGTGGTGGTGGTTCTTGCCTTGGCAGCAGAGCCCCTAGCACCAGCCCTGCTGGGCAGGGTCCTCAGATATGGACTTCCTTTCTGCTGTTTTTCCCTTATGCACTCAGTGACCTTTGGCTTTGCAGCTTGACCCTTCAATGCTCTTAGTGTGACCTTTCAACCGCCTCCTTGATGTCCCTGCCATGTAGGCCTGTGCTTTCTCCTCGCAGACTATTACAGCAACACCTGCCGCTCTACGCAAAGCCAGTGTCTCTCAAGACAGGAAACTTTCGCTCGCTTTTCTGACCGTTTACTCTCCATCTTGGTTTCTGTGGTTAGCGAAACACTCCAGCTAGCGAGCCTTTGCTAACGTCATAATTGGTTTGAATAAGCACTCGCTTTCTATCCTAGATCCCTGCTTTCTATCTTAGATCTATTGTATGCAGCAAAGCCATATTTCTCAATTTAGGATGGTTTCCTATTAGACTCCGCAATCTACCTCTCCAGCTACTTCCCTCAGCCCCCAAGCACCAAGAAGACAGAGCATCATTTGGCACAGACAGAGTGTTCTATGTCTTGTGGCTAATAGCCACTGATGAACCTCTGCTCCAGATGTTTCTCCAATCCCGTCTTGGAGCTTGCTATATTTGGAACTGCCACCCCTTCCTGCAATAGCGAATTCCATGGTTAATCATCACGCTTTGGGTGAAGGACTTCTTTCTATCTTTTCCAAGCCTAAGAGAGAGCCAGTTTGGTGTAGTGGTTAAGTGCACGGACTCTTGTCTGGGAGAACTGGGTTTGGTTCCCCACTTTTCCAATTGCAGCTGCTGGAATACCTTGGGTCAGCCATAGCTCTAACAAAACTGTCCTTGAAAGAGCAGCTTTTGGAGAGCTCTCTCAGCCCCACCTACCTCACAGGGTGTCTGTTGTGGGGGGCGGGGAAAGGTAAAGGAGATTATAAGCCACTCTGAGATTCTGAGATCCAGAGTGAAGGGTGGGGTATAAATCCAATATCTTCTTCTCCTCCACCTCCTCCTCCTCCTTCTAGTACCCATGAGTTCTTATATTGTGAGAAAGGGGGAAAAGTGCTTCTTTCTCTACTTTCTTTATCCCATGATTTGTATTTATCTCACTTATTCTATGCTATATCCCATGTTTTCTTTATCCCCTTGGTTTTGTAAACACATATATTAAATGGAGTATTGGATGATTATATTGAACACTATCAATTGGGGTTCTTGAAAGGCTGATTCATGGCCTGCAACTTCAGAAGGCTGGCTGATTTAATTAACCTTGCTGATGGAAGACATATAACCTGCAATCAAGGCTATTTTTGTAGCAGGAACTCCTTTGCATATTAGGCTACAACCCCTAGGGCTGTCAAGCCCCCGGTCTGAGCAGGGAATCTCCTGCCCGGGAGGTTCTCAACCTGCCGGTCCACATTGGGCCAGTGGAGGGAACCTCCCCCTGCGTCGCTGGTGCAATGACGTCACCCGGAAGTGTACCCTAGAGTTTTAACCTCCCAGATGGCTAGAGTGTCCAGGAAAACCATAGAGTCTTCCTGGAAACGCCTAGAGCGGCCCGCACAGGGGCTGCCATTTTGATGACATCACTTCTGGATGACATCATTTCATCACACGCGCACGCATCGCACACACGAATGTCCTCCCCCAAGGGATGAAGAGGATTTGGCAACTCTAACAACTCCTGATGTAGCCAATCCTCCTGGAGTTTACAGTAATCCTTGTACTAAGAGTTCCGTAAGCTCCTGGAGGATTGGCTACATCAGGAATGTGTGGCCTAATATGCAAAGGAGCTCCTGCTATCAAAAAAACAAACAAACCCTGAAGGCAATGCTCTTTGCTGATACAGAGAAGGCTTTTAACAGAATTGATAGGGCTTTCCTGAGTATAGCTCTAACTGCCTTTGTAATAGAATTGCCAATCGCCAGATGGGGGCAGGGGATCGCCGAGTTTGGAGGCCCTCCCCCCACTTCAGAAAGCGGGGTGGGAGGGGAGGGAAATGTCTGCTGGCCATTCCATAATTCCCTATGAAGACTGATTCCCATAGGGAATAATGGAGAATTGATCCACGAGTATTTTGGGACTCGAGGGGGGCTGTTTTTGAGTTAGAGACACCAAATTTGCAGCATAGCATCCAACACCTCTTCTCAAGAGACCCCCCTAAGTTTCAAAAAGGTTGGACTGAGGGGTCAAATTCTATGAGCCCCCCCAAAAGGTACCCCATCCATTATTTCCAAAGGAGGGAAGGCATTTAAAAGGTGTGTGGTCCCTTTAAATGTGATAGCCAGAACTCCCTTCTGAAGTTCAATTATGCTTGTCACAACGTGAGAGAAATACAAAGAAAGCACTTTTAAGACCAATGAGCACTAATGTTTTAAGGATGCTTTAAGTTTGTTTGTTTTTTTAAAGAAACCTTCCATTGTGTTTGTCTGCAGGGCATTTTCTGAGCAGGAACACACAGGAACGTAGTTCCGACTTGGCATCAGGAGGTGTAGCCTAATATGCAAATGAGTTCCTGCTGGGCTTTTCTACAAAAAAACCACCATTTGTCTGTATAAAATTTATATCTCTTCTGCCTAATCTTAAATAGGTACACACATGGCCTGACCCAACATGGCCTGGCCCAACAAGGTCTCATTTATGTCAGATCCGGCCCTCGTAAGAAATTTCGGCACCTCTGCCCTCGAGTCCACTATCCAAAGCAGTTATTTCCTCCGGGGGGGGGGGGCTGACCTCTGGAGTCTGGAGATGAGCTGTGCCATTCTGAATATACACCACTCTTGAGTTGAGGATTCTAGGAAAGGGAGCTGGAAAACCCCCACATACATAAATAAAAGAAGCAGAAGGCAGTTGTTCCTCCCAGTGCCCCCCAAACCGCAGCCTCCCAGCTGGTTCTGGACGGCTAATGGCAATTTCTTCATTCTGATTTCACTTCTCCTTTAAGCAAACTGGGTTTTGTTTTTTGTTTTTTTCAAAAAATCACGCTGTATGCGGTTTTTTGGCAGTTTCCACACAGCTATACTTTTCCCTGTAAAAAAGCATGTGTGCTGCCATGTCCCGGTGGTTTTGTGCCAATAAATTATTGTTTGGCATTGTGTTATGTGTTGCATACTGAGTTTTTTGATGCAGATTAAAATATATATATATATATATGCGAAACCTGTGAGCGCAACACAAATGAATCTGCACAGGCGTCAGTGAAATGCAGAGGACTGAAACTCAACAGGGGCTCATATGGTGGGCTGCAAGCAATATCCTAATCTAGGAATGCCAGACTCCAGATGGGATCTGGGGATCCCCTAGAATTGCAGCTCATTCCCATACTACAGAAATAAGTTTTGTGGGAGAAAACAGCTGCTTTGGAGAGTGGGCTCTAGGGTGTATCCCACTGACAACCTTGTTTCTCCCCAGGCTCCACCTCCAAATCTCCAGGAGTTTTCCTTTCCTGGAGATGGCAACCTCACCCCCTCCACCAGTGGCCAAGGGGGTCATGGAAACCCTATCCTAATCTTCACTGAGTGCCAAAAAGGAAAAGGGACATGGTGCCCTTCTAGGGTTAGGAACATAAGAGAAGCCATGTTGGATCAGGCCAATGGCCCATCCAGTACAACACTCTGTGTCACACAGTGGCCAAAAAACCCAGGTGCCATCAGGAGGTCCATCAGTGGGGCCAGGACTCCAGAAGTCCTCCCAATGTGGCCCCTCCCACCTCACACGGTTGCCCCTCCCACTCCATACAGTTGCTAACTCCAGCCTGAGAAATTCTGGGAGATTTGGGACCGGTGCCGGTGAAGGGGGGATTTGAGGAGGGATTTCACCTATAATCTGTGGTATACCACAAGAGGAAATGATTTCTGTCATCTGGAGATCAGTTGTAATTCCAGGAGGACTCCAGTTCCCAGCCAGAGGATGGCAAGTATATGTCCTTCCCAGGGAACACTGGGAGGCAGCAACAGAGCTTCTGAGGCCACGGCCATGGCATCATGCAGGGGTGCAGCTTTTGAGTGGTTGGAGAGCATTCAATGACCCCTATTGGCAGCACCCCACCAAGCAGGAGTCTCTCCATCCCCCCCCCTCCCCTAGTTTAAACGTCTTAGGCTTCCGGTTTAATTCAATGGTTGTCGTCAGGGTTTTGTTGTTGTTTTTGGTAGAAAAAGTCTAGCAGGAACTCATTGGCATATTACACCACACCCCCTGATGCCAAACCAACCAGAACTGCGTTCCAGCTCAAAAAAAGCCCTAGTAGTCAGACCTTAGGAAAGACAGAAGACAATCAGTCTGGTTACTGAATTAGCAGTCCTACATCTAGAGAAAGTGGGCAGTGAATTAGTATGCAAAATAGGGATTTTTTTTTAAAGCAGATTAAAAGAATGACAACTTGACATCTGGAAATCGTTGGTTTGGGTTGACTGGGTGGAAAAAACCAGCAAAAGCAATACATGTCAGAATTGGAGACTGGCGTCGATGTCATTAGGTCTCTTAGTTGGGAAGAGTAATAAATGAGAATTTGTGGTAATATTTGATTTCCAGATCCCAACTTGTCATTCTTTAATCCACTAATGACATTTCCACTAATGTGCATACTAATTCACCGCCCACTCCTCTCTCTATGCAGGGCTGCTAATTCCATCCCATACTATTGTCTGAGGAAGTGTGCTTTTCGCACATGAAAGCTCACCTGAATAAAACTTTGTTGGTCTTAAAAGTGCTGTTGGACTCCCACTTTGTTCTGTTGCTTCAGACCCACCTGGATCAATCTGGTTACTGTTCCTTCTGGGCTCTGCTTTTTAGGGGCATCTTTGACGTGTGAGGTCTGTGAAGGTTTTGGAGACACCTGCATGGGACCCTTACAGACGTGCCTCCCTGGTTTCGATACCTGTGGCATCATCCAAGGGGAGACTACCGTGGGTAAGTGGGAAATGCCCCAAGCTGCCAGCAGGGTTCAAGGGATAAAAGATAAAGGTCCCCTGTGCAAGCACCAGTCATTTCTGACTCTGCAGTGACGTTGCTTTCACAACGTTTTCACGGCAGATTTTTTTACGGGGTGGTTTGCCATTGCCTTCCCCGGTCATCTACACTTTCCCCGCAGTAAGCTGGGGACTCATTTGACCAACCTCGGAAGGATGGAAGGCTGAGTCAACCTGGAGCCGGTTACCTGAACCCAGCTTCCGCCCGGATCGAACTCAGGTTGTGAGCAGAGTGTTCCGACTGCAGTACTGCAGCTTTACCACTCTTTTCCACGGGGCTCTTGTTAAAGGGATAGGAGGTGAATAATCAGAATCCCTTGTAGCTGTCCCTTTGACGGGCACGGCCGGTTTAATCATCAACGATAACTACAGGACAGGAGTTCAGGCTGGTATTAAAACATTTATTGTTTACAATTATACAGCATTTAGCATTAGAACCTCCAGGTGATGGCCAGAGAGCGTCCAGAATTACAACTCACCTCCAGGTTCTACAGATCAACCCCCCTGGAGAAAATGGCAACTTTGGAGTGTGAACTCCATGGCTGGGGTTGCCAATCCCCAGGTGGGGGCAGGGGATCTCCCCAATTTGGAGGGCCTCCCCCCTTCAGGGTCATCAGAAAGTGGGGGGGTGCAGCTTTTGAGTGGTTGGAGAGCATTCAATGACCCCTATCGAGGAATGGAGTGTCTGCTGGGCGCTCCATTATTCCCTATTGAGACCGATTCCCATAGCATATAATAGAGAATTGATCCACGGGTATCTGGGGCTCTGTTGGGGGGCTGCTTTTTTAGATAGAGGAATCAAATCTGCAGCATAGCATCCAATGCCTCTTCTCAAAATACCCTCCAAATTTCAAAAAGATTGGACCATAGGATCTAATTCTATAAGCCCCCAAAGAAGATGCCCCTATCCTCCATTATTTCCAATAGGGGGGAGGCATTTAAAAGGCATGTGGTCCTTTTAAATGTGATGGCCAGAACTCCCTTTGGAGTTCAGTTATGCTTGTCACAACCGTGTTCCTGGCTCCACCCACAAAGGCCCCAGATATTTCTTGAATTGGACCTGGCAGCCCTATCCATGGCATTATCCCCTACTGAGGTCTCCCCCCTCCCCTTGCTCTGCCCTCCCCAGGCTACACCCCCAACATGTCCAGAAATTTCCCAGCATATAGCTGGCAACCCTGAAGCTTCTGAACAGTCTTCAAGGGCGGCCCCATGAAGAGGACACTGCGCTAATCAAATCAGGGTGTGATCACAGCATGGACTCAAGAGAAGGCTGCAGAACAAAGAGTCCGGTGAGACCTTTAAGACCAACAAAGTTTTATTCAAAGTATGAGCTTTCGTGTGCAGGTGCACCACCTCAGATGCAATGTGTGCACCTGGAAGCTCACCCCTTGAATAAAACCAAGGGTCATTTCGTAGAAAAAGGGGTACCGGAGCTCATTAGCACAACTCATTTGCGTCACTCATTTGCCACACACCCCTGACATTACCAGAAGGTATACTAAATTCCATCAGCTCAGCATCTACCTTACAATGCTTCTTGGATTATAATTGTCACAATAAAGCCTTACTCCCATCATACTTTTTCAATGACTTTCTCCTATGTGGCCACAGTGGCATGAGGAAGATTTCTTTATATGGTTTGGTTTTTTTCTCCATTTTTTTTTTATGGGAAAAGAAAAATTAGAAAGTTTGTCAACTCTTAGACGGATTTCCCACTCACCTTACGCCGCTCTCACGTTCCTCTTCTCAGCAGGGCTTCCTTCCGATTTCACACTATTTGCCCCGGAGCTGCAAGTAACATCAGCATTTTTGTGTGGCAAACAGAAACTGGTTTTAACAGGTTTCTGTTTACTGTGCAAAAACGCCCATGTTACTTGCAGCCCCAGGGCAAATAGTGTGAAATTGGAAGAAAGTCCTGCTGAGAAAAGGCACGTGAGAGCGGCGTAAGGTGAGTGGGAAATTGGCATTAGAGTTCAGCAAAATCTCACAAGGGATTGAACAATGGAGCTCAATGGAATTGAAGGGGGGGAGGGGTTAAGAAAGAAAGAGCACAATAAAATTGAGAGGTTCTGGAGCTCTGCTCCTGTGAGCTCCTGCTCTAAATGAGGCCTGAATAAAACTTTGTTGGTTTTAAAGGTGCCACTGAACTCAAAATGTTGTTCTGCTGCTTCAGACCAACATGGCCGCCCTCCTGGATCTATCAGGAGAAGGGAGTGTCTTATGATGCTTATAAAAGATGTTGAGTCGTATACGGGAGAGCTGGCCACTGTCTCATTTATGCCAATCCCTTTTCTCCTTTCTCATCCATACAGGACCCCACATGAAGACCATCATGAAGTCCTGCTTCCCAGTCAGCAGATGTGATGAAGGTCTCACTGTTTTAAATTTAGGCAAAGCTGGAACAATGGCGAGGAGACTCACGTGCTGCGTGGGGAACGGGTGTGCAAAGGTCCCTCCTCCCTGTACGTTACCGCCGAGCCTCTCTTTCCTCTCCCTACTCTATTGTGCTGCTCCAAGCCTCTGGAATACAAACTGTGCCTTCCAAGGGTCGTTTTGTAGAAAAATAGGTGGTGGAACTCCTTAGCATAACTTAGGGCTGCCAAGCCCCCAGTCAGGGTGGGGGGTCCCCCTCCTGGGAGGTTCCCAACCCGTCAGGCTACATTGGGCCGTCAGGGAGAACCTCCCCCTACGTTGTGGGTGCGATGACATCACCTGGAAGTGACATCATCACGCCGGTGACACCACGTGTGGCCGCTTTAGGCGTTTTCGGGAAAACTTTATGGTTTTCTCAGACGCTCTAGCCATTTGGGAGGGAAAACTCTATGGTACAATAGGTACCATAGAGTTTCCCTCTCCAAAATGGTTAGAGCATCTGGGACAACCATAGAGTTTTCCCGGAAACGCCTAGAGCGGCCATGTGTGGCGTCACTGGTGCTATGATGTCACTTTCAGGTGACGTCACTTCCAGGCACACGAAAGTCTCCCATTCCGGCATGCAGGGGACTTGGCAACCCTAGCATAACTCATTAGTATGTGCTGCTGCTCCCACCAGCCAAAAGCAACCTGACAAAAGAAAGGAGAGCCTCAGGTGAGCGAGGCCTGCTTGGATTGGCTAGAGATCCAACCAGCCCAAGCAGGCCTTGCTTACCTGGGCTCTCCTTGGCCACCCCTCCACCCCCAGTCAAAAGGCCAGCAAGCTACCCGCCGCTCAGAATCACATAAGAAGTGGAGAAAGGTTGGTTTGGGCTTCTTCAGGGGTTAATGAGGGCTGCTGGGGGCGTGGTGAAGCTCCTAGTGGCTGGCTGGCTGCTCTCCTAATCCAGGGATTGTTATGCAGCTGCACCTACTATTCTTTTTTTTTTCAATTGAGAATTTTTATTGAGACTTGTTCAGATTACAACAGTGTTACAGTTTATGCTGTGCAAATCAGTATATGTTTACAAACATAGAGGGACTCAAAAGAAAATTAATATAACAATATTACATAAATTTACATTCAATAGCAGGTGCTAATGAAATAAACAGACATAGGTTATAAAAAGATTTTCTTAAAAATAAATCAAAATACGATAGAATGCAGTACTTGGTGAGATATCCTGTTGGGTAAGGAAAGTAATGACTGCGTACCATGGAATTATAATTTTTTTCTCATAGGATAATGATGATGTGGAATAATAACAACCAAAAGCTAATTTACAGTAAATAAAAATATTCCCAGATGTTATTGTATCAACTTTGGAGTGAAGGTAAATGTACATCTCTACATTTTTTGGCTAGTAGGGTTTTAGAAATTGATAGGAATAAAACAACCATTTCTTTTTTATGTCTTTCTATGTTTTTTGTGGAGCTGCCCCGTGGTGCAGACTGCAGAGTGGTAAAGCTGCAGCACTGCAGTCTGAGCTCTCTGCTCACGACCCGAGTTCGATCCCAGCAGAAGCTGGGTTCAGATAGCCGGCTCAGGTTGACTCAGCCTTCCATCCTTCTGAGGTCGGTAAAATGAGTACCCAGCTTGCTGGGAGGAAAGTGTAGATGACTGGGGAAGGCAATGGCAAACCATCCCAATAAAAAGTCTGCCGTGAAAACATTGTGAAAGCAACATCACCCCAGAGTCGGAAATGACTGGTGCTTGCAAAGGGGACTAACTTAAAAAAAAAAATAGTAATGTTTTTTGCATTCCAGTAATTCAATAATATGGTCTCTGGAACCTTAGGGATCCTTACTGAGAGCATTAATTGTGTTTTTTCCCTATAATTTGCTGTCCAAATAACAGTATTTTGTTTTTGTAAGTCTCTTTGCCATTGTTTTTGAAAAAAAAAGAGCTGCTCTTTCCTTGGCTGATGAATTGAGAAGCTTATACATTTTAGACAAGAATCCTGGTTCATGTTCTGCTTTGTTACACAAAGTTTGGTGAGAGGCAGTTTGGTGTAGTGGTTAAGTGCGTGGACTCTTATCCGGGAGAACCGGGATTGATTCCCCACTCCTCCACTTGCAGCTGCTGGAATGGCCTTGGGTCAGCCATACCTCTGACAGAGGTTGTCCTTGAAAAGGCAGCTGCTGTGAGAGCCCCTTCAGCCCCACCCACCTCACAAGGTATCTTTCGTGGGGGAGGAAGATAAAGGAGATTGTGAGCTGCTCTGAGACTCTGAGATTCGGAGTGGAGGGCAGGATATAAATCCAATATCTCCTTCTTCTTCTTCTTCAAAAGGTGAGCTGCACCCGCTATTCAATGGACAACGTAGGTGGGTGGGGAGGAAGAATGGGGGTGTCAGAAAGGTTCAGGAGCTGTGCTCCTGTGAGCTCCTGCTGAATTCAAGGCCTGGTGCCTTCTCCACCTCCCGTCCAGCACCAGAGGTCTTACTATTGATTGCGGCAATTGAACCATGAAATAAACAATAGTAGCTCTGCAGGAGTAACTCTGATTGATGAAGATGAAGACGCTGCTGCTTCTGATGTCGACGAAGGCGACGACGACGACGATGATGCACAGATATTTTGGGGAGGTCTTCATTTAAAAGCACTTGCCCCCCCCCACCCAGTGGGAATAAAATTTTTCTTTGTCAGGCCAGACCACAGGTGTGGACATCTCTGAATCTGTACAGTTTAGCTCAGAGCCCCTGAGGTCAGCAGCTTGTACTGAAAGCTCAGCCAGGCAGAAATCACATCTGCAATAAGGAGAGATCAGGCCCCCAGCTAATATTAGGGTTGCCAATCCCCACTTGGGGACTGGTTCGGAGGCTCTCCCCCCACTTCAGGGTCACCAGAAAGCGGAGTGGGGGGAAAGGGAAATGTCTGTTGGGTACTCCGTTATACTTTATGGAGACCTATTCCCATAGAATACAATGGAGAATTGATCTGTGGGTATCTTAAGCTTAGGGGAGCTGTTTTTTGAGGTAGAGGTATTTTCAGCATAGCATCTGGTGCCTCTCCTCAAAGCACCCTCCAAGTTTCAGAAAGATTGGACCAGTGGATCCAATTCTATGAGCCCCCAAAGAAGGTGCCCTTATCCTTCATTGTTCCAAATGGAGGGAAGGCATTTAAGAGAAGCGCGGTCCCTTGAAACGTGATGGCCAGAACTCCCTTCGGAGTTCATAGAATCATAGAGTTGGACGGGACCTCCAGGGTCATCTAGTCAACTCCCCTGCGCAATGCAGGAAATTCACAGATACCTCCCCCTAAATTCAGAGGATCCACATTGCTATCAGATGGCCACCTAGCCTCTGTTTAAAGAAACTCCAAGGAAGGAGCTTGTAACACCCTTGCTCCCAGCTCCACCCCCAAAGCCTCCTGGTTCCACCCTCAAAGTTCCCAGATATTTCCTGAGTTGGACCTGGCAACCCTAGCTAATATACTGCCTGGCCAATCGAGAGGCTGCACGTGGCCTGCCAATCAGAGGATGTAGGGCAGCCAGGTAGGGGTGCCAGCCTCCAGATGGCGCCTGGAGATATCCCAGAATTACAGCTCATCACCAGACTACAGAGATCAGTTCCCATGGAGAAAATGGCTGCTTTGGAGAGTGGATTCTGTGGCATTGTACCCCACTGATGTCCCTGACCTCCCCAGGCTCCACCCCCAAATTTAAAGGAATTCCCCAACCCAGATTCAGCATCCCCAACTACTCTAGTCTGCAGCTGGCGGGCGTTCACTAGGCTAGGGCTCTGCACGGGGTCGCCAAGTCAATGGTGTGATGTCACTTCCTGGACAATCTGGAAGTGATGCCAATCCTCTCTAGGAATCGCAGGGTTTTTTTACGACGACGATCCCTGTGATTTATTCCTAACCATTGCAACAGCACTGTTTTTCTTTCAAGGCAAAACTGTCTCTCTCTTTCATGCAGTGCCACCCATCAACACCTCTCTCAATGGGAAAAAATGCCCAACTTGTTATTCTATGCAAAGTTTCACATGCAAGGAAGAGATCAACCATTGCGCTGGAGATGAGCACTATTGCTTTGAGCTGGCTGGGACGACAGACATAGGTAACTATACATTAGGGGTGGCCAAGCCTGCTTAATGTAAGAGCCACAGAGAATAAACATCAGATACTTGAGAGCTGCAAGACAGGACAGAAGGGAGGGAGGGAGGGAAGGAAATAGATAGGGGAGGGAGAGGTGGAAAGAAAGCAACTTTAAGTTGCATTCTTCCAGACAACGGGGCAATAGGGGCTTTGAGAGCCACACAATATTGTGTGAAAGAGCCTCATGTGGCTCCCGAGCTGCAGTTTGGCCACTCCTGCCATGCATATTCACTTACAAATAACACGTATATTCCTGTGGCATGCTAGTCTTTTTTCCAGGGAAGGTCAACATGTGCAGATCTGCAGGAATCGCCCAACTCTTGTCTGTAACCTTGCAGAGTCTATACCGGTTCCCCCCATGATCCTTCCTGAGACCTGACTATCACTTGATAATCTTTTCTGTCTCTTTTTAACCAACCTATGGCAGCCCTCAGGCCAAACTGGAAGCAGAGAATACTGCAGCTGGCAAGAAGTGCTGAGAATCTACTGGGCCCGTCCCCCCTCTAATGGGGGAATTAGAGGGCTCAGGGCTTTTTCTTATAGCAGGAACTCCTTTGCATATTCGGCCACACATCCCTGATGTAGCCAATCCTTCTGGAGCTTACAATAGGCCCTGTACGAAGAGCCCTGTAAGCTCTTAGAGGATTGGCTACATCAGGGGTGTGTGGCCTAATATGCAAAGGAGTTCCTGCTACAAAAAAAAAAGTCCCGAGAGAACTTATTGTAAGGTTGCCAGCCCCCAGTTGGGAGCAGAGGATCCCTTGGTTTGGAGACCTTCCTTCCACTTGAAAGTTATCAGAAAGTGGGGGGAGGGGGTTGAATATTCACTGGGGACTCCATTATACCCTATGGAAACTGGTCCCCACAGGGTATAATGGAGAATCAATCTGTGGGTATCTGGAGCTCTAGGGGGACTGTTGTTTTGAGGTAGAGCCACCACATTTTAGCATAGCTGCTGGTGCCTCTCCCCAACCCCTCCCCACCCAAGTTTCAAAAATATTGGACCAGGGAGTCCAGTTCTATGAGCTCCAAAATGAAGGGAAGCAAGGCTTTTTTGTAGAAGAAGCCCAGCAGGGATTCATTTGCATATTAGGCCACACCCCATGACATCACAATTGTTTCACTCAGGGCTTTTTTGTAGAAGCCCAGCAGGAACTCATTTGCATATTAGGCCACAGCCCCTGACCACCATTGTTTCACTCTGGGCTTTTTTGTAGAAGAAGCCCAGCAGGAACTCATTTGCATATTAGGCCACACCCCCTGACATCACCATTGTTTCACTCAGGGCTTTTTTGTAAAAGAAACCCAGCAGGAATTCATTTGTATACTGGGCCACACCCCCTGACATCACCATTGTTTCACTCAGGGCTTTTTGTAGAAGCAGCTCAGCAGGAACTCATTTGTATATTAGGCCACACCCCCTGATGCCAAGCCAGCCAGAACTGCGTTCCTGCTGCCCAGTTCCTACTTTTTCTTCTTGCCCTACTCTTCTTCTTGCCCTACTCTTCCAACAGCCTTTAGACTTAACCCAAAAGCTGCACCCCTGAAGCCAAAACCAGGCAGTGATGAAGATTCCCTCAGGTCCTAGCTTCTCCCATGTCTATGACTTTTAATTGGATTGCAACTAGTTCTTGAACGGGTAATGGTTAGCTGGTGGACATGGATAGAGGTGCTGCAAAGAGGTTATAGTCCCAGGGCATTGCATTTCTCTTCTTACTGACTATATTCTCCTGGAATTCTTTCTGCAGCGGGAATGACCATAACAAGCGTCATCAAGGGCTGCTCTAACATGGCTTCTTGCAACGATACACTTCAGCGTTCAGGCTCCTTTGCTGGGATGACTGTCGTCGTAACAGCCAATTGCACGCTAGCCTCTGGGACAGCCAGCTCCATCCCAGGATTACTCAGTCTCTTCTTCCAAGCCTTTTCTGGAATCCTGCTCTGGAAGATCCTCAGTTGACTTGCCCGAGATGAACATTCTGGGATTCTGCTCATGTAATTCTTCCTCCTCACCATTTGGTGGCAGCACTTGTCTAACTCAGCGCACAGACTTTTTATATAATGCACTGCCCCCCATGTATATATACCCCCTGCCCCCCTCTTTATACAGCATCTGGAAGCAGTAGGCACTTGCAGAAGATCAGGATTTCTGCTTTCAAGGAAAGGCTTGGAGTTCTCCCGGAATTACATCTCCTGTTCCCTCTAAGCTGAGTTAGCATGAGCTAGCTCACAGTTTTTTAGCCACCGGCTCACACATTTTTGTCTTAGCACAGGAAGGATGGCCTCAGAGCCAACAAATGTATGCAGGAGCTCACAACTTTAATGCCGGTAGCTCACAAAGTAGAACTTTTGCTTACAAGACTCCACAGTTTAAAGCAGGGGTGTCAAACATGCAGCTCGGGGGCTGAATCAGGCCCCTGGAGGGCTCCTATCAGGCCCCCAAGCAACTGGCTGCCATCTGCTTCCTATCTCTCACTTCCTTCTGCATCCCAGCTTGCTTTGCCAGGCTCTCATAGCTGCCCACCAGAGCTACTGAGCCAAGCCTCTCTGTCTTCTATTGGCTGAAGCTCCTCCCCCTCCTGATTCCCTGGGGAAGGAAGGAAAGAGTCAGAGTTTCCTTTGCCCAGGAGAGGTACAAAGAAAGCACCTTTAAGATCAAGTGCTTCTTTAAGCATGTTTTAAGATTTTTTTTTTAAAAAAATCTTTAATTGTGTTTGTGTCCTTCATAAAGTTTATATCTCTGCTACCTAATCTTAAAATAGGTACACGCATGGCCCAGCCCAACAAGGCTCGGCTCAACCTGACATGGCCCAGCCCGACAAGGTCTCATTTAGGTCAGATCCGGCCCTCATAACAAAATGAATTCAACACCCTCGGTTTAGAGGAAGCCGTGCTCCAGACTAGAAAGTTCAGTTCCCCAGGAGGAAAGAGCAGCTTCGGAGGGTGGATTCTATCAGGGGTGGAATTCTAGCAGGAGCTCTTTTGCATATTAGGCCACACATCCCTGATGCAGCCAATCCTCCAAGAGCTTACAAGGCTCTTTTTTGTGGAATTCTAGCAGGAGTTCCTTTGCATATTAGGCCACACCTCCCTGATGCAGCCAATCCTCCAAGAGCTTACAAGGCTCTTTTTTGTAAGCACTTGGAGGATTGGCTACATCAAGGGGTGTGGCCCAATATACAAAGGAGCTCCTGCTAGAATGCCACCGCTGGATTCTATAACAACACAACCCCGCTGAATCCCCTCCCTTACCGAAAGTCCACTTTCCCCAAGCATTGTCTCCAGATTTCTCAAAACTGGAAAAAAGCACAAGGCTCACGGCTAAAATACTGCAAACAAGAAAACAGATTTATAAATGAATAAATCTGATTGAACAGTCTGAAGTCACATGCACAAACGTTGCAATTTTAACAATGTTGATTCGGACCAACAATTGTTGACCATGCCCTTCCACTGCTCAACAGCGAATGTCCATATTTAAAGAGCAATCGCTCTATTTCTTTCTTCCCTCCGCTTGCGTGGAATGCATGGTGACTAGAGCCACAGTTCTTTGTAGCAGGTGAAGATTTCTGTATAATTGTCCCCAAAATGAAAATAGAGCGATTTAGGCTTGCCAATCCCCAGGTGGGGGCAGGGGATCCCCCGGTTTGAAGGCCCTCCCCCCGCTTCAGGGTCGTCAGAAAGCGGGGGGAGGAGGGAAATGTCTGCTGGGAACTCTGTTATTCCCTATGGAGATTTTTTTTCCCATAGAAAATCATGGAGAATTGATCTAAGGGTATCTGGGGCTCTGGGGGGGGGGGCTGTTTTTTGGGTTAGAGGCACCAAATTTTCAGTATAGCATCTAGTGCCTCTCCCCAAATTACCCCCCAAGTTTCAAAAAGATTGGACCAGGGGGTCCAATTCTATGAGCCCCAAAAGAAGGTGCCCCTATCCTTCATTATATCCTATGGAAAGAATGCATTGAAAAGGTGTGCCGTCCCTTTAAATGTGATGGCCAGAACTCCCTTTGGGGTTCAATTATGCTTGTCACAGCCTTGATCTTGGCTCCACCCCCAAAGTCTCCTGGCTTCACCCCCAAAAGTCCCCAGATATTTCTTGAATTGGACTTGGCAACCCTAGAGCGATTGCTCTTTAAATACGGACATTTGCTGTTGAGCAGTGGAAGGGCGTGGTCAATGATGGTTGGTCCAAGTCAACATCATTAAAATTGCAACACGTGTGCATGTGAATTCAGACTGTTCAATCAGTTCTATTCATTTATAAATCTGTTTTCTTGTTTGCAGTATTTTGGCCGTGAGCCTTGTGCTTTTTTTCAGTTCTGGGCATACACGGCTTTCCTTTTCAATCGGTCTCTCCAAATTTCTCAAGGCAGAGTCGGCAGAAGAAGGGGGCTACCAAACATGGCCACCATGGTTTGAAGGAGGCCGCATCTGATGTGCCTGGCAGGTGCCATTGTGAGTATCTCAAGTGCCAACGAGTCACAGCTGTCTTACAGCCACCCCAGCAAGGAGCTTTCAAAGCCACTGAGAAGCAGAGGTGATTGACCATTGCGTTACTCTGCAGAGCCTTCCTTGGTGGTCCACCATCCAAAGAGTAACCCTGCTTAGCTTCCAAGATCTGATGAGATTGGGCTAGACTGTGGACTTACGGTGACCCCAGGAAGGGGCTTTCAAGGCAAGTGGTCTGCCATCGGCTCCCTCTGCAGAATCCTCCTTGGTGGTCTCACTTGCCAGATTAGGCTTTAACTGCCTGCCTTCCCTCCCACCAATGGCTCTGGTAATGGTTTGTTGAAGTGACTCCAAAGAGATGCAATAGCGTTGCCTCCAAGGAGTGGTCAGTGGTGTTCAGTTTGGAACCAATTCCATCACCATCCCACACTGGACACCGGCCCTTCTCTGGAGCCCATGCCATGCCACTCTTAAGCTTATGGAACTCTCCCAAAGAAGGGAAGGTTAATGTTCTGTGGCTCCCAGATGGCACTGAACATGCTCAGTTATATGAAGGCCTTGGCCTCTGTGCCCTGTTTCTGGCCATACAGAGGAACTTGTTGGCCACTGTGTGAAACAGGATGCTGGACTAGATGGACACCTGGTCTGATCCAGCAGGGCTCTTCTGATGTTCTTATGAAGGCCTTGGCCTCTGCCCTGTTGCTGGCCATGCAGAGGAACTGGTTGGCCACTGTATGAGACAGGATGCTGGGCTAGATGGACTATTGGTTTGATCCAGCAGGGCTCTTCTGATGTTCTTATGAAGGCCTTGGCCTCTGTGCCCTGTTGTCCATTCAGAGGAAATGGTTGGCCATTGTGTGAGACAGGGTGCTGGACTAGATGGACCACTGGTCTGATCCAGTAGGGCTCTTATGTTATTATGAAGGCCTTGGTTTCTGTGCTCTATTGTTGGCTATCCAGAGGAAGTGGTTGACCACTGTGTGGGACAGGATGCTGGACTAGATGGACCACTGGTCTGATCCAGTAGGGCACTTCTTATGTTATTATGAAGGCCTCGGTCTCTGTGCTCTCTTGTTGGCTATCCAGAGGAAGTGGTTGACCACTGTGTGGGACAGGATGCTGGACTAAATGGACCACTGGTCTGATCCAGCAGGGCTCTTCTTATGTTATTGTGAAGGTTTTGGCCCCTATGTCCCATTGTTGACTATCCAGAGGAACTGGTTGGCCGCTGTGTGAGATAGGATGCTGGACTAGATGAACCACTGGTCTGATCCAGTAGACCTCTTCTTATGTTCTAATGTTATTAATTGGAGGATGCAGTTCCACCCCAAATATCTGTACATTTTCTGGCTCACCAAAGGCAGTTCTGTCTTACCTTGGAATGTTTCATCCTTCTATATGTTCTTCTACACTTATAATGTTATTGATTTTTTTACGTATCACAAAATGGAGAATCAAATTAAGGAGGATTAAATTCTTTATGACAAAAGAAGAATTGTGCCAAAGTGAATTGTGCCCCCTTCTGAAATTGCTCCTTGGGGATTGGTGGACAGATGGGGGGAGGGGCAATGTTGGAAGGGAGAAGGAATAAAAATGACTCTCCCCTGCAAATGGAAATGCTGCTCCAACGGCCAACAAACCAGCAGTTTAAGATCGCTTGGCTGTCTGTGAAGAAGAAGAAGAAAAAGGAGGAGGAGGAGGAGGAGGAAGAGGAGGAGAAGGAGAAGGAAAGAAAGGATATGATATGATATTGGATTTGTATCCTGCCCTTAACTCTGAATCTCAGAGTCTCAGAGCAGCTCAAAATCTTCTTCTGTGAGGTAGGTGGGGCTGAGAGAGCTCTCACGGAAGCTGCCCTTTCAAGGACAACTCTGTGAGAACTATGATTGACCCAAGACCATTCCAGCAGCTGCAAGTGGAGGAGTGGGGAATCAAACCCGGTTCTCTCAGATAAGAGTCCGAGCACTTAACCACTACAGCAAACTACACCCAGTGGTCTGACCTCCACCATTTTTGTCCTGTCTTGACACTCCCTTTATTCCTCCTTCCTCCTTCCAGAGCATCCCCTTCAGCTACTTCACATCTAAGAAGTGCTGAGAAGAAGCATGGCTGCCATAACGCTGAGCGATTTCTGCTTCTTGCATCCTGTGGCAGTAACCCTGAGGAATAGGCTGAGTCCCTTGCACCACAGGGTATAGATGGAACTCTCTGTCTGGGACACTGAAGCTCTGTGTTTTTGGTGCTTGGGGGGACACAATGGGAGGGCTTCTAGTGTCCTGGCCCCACTGGTGGGCCTCCTGATAGCACTTGGTTTTTTTTTTGGCCACTGTGTGACAGAACGTTGGACTGGATGGGCCATTCGCCTGATCCAACATGGCTTCTTAATTCGATTCCCTTTGCCCTCCTGCCAACACCAGGCCTCAGATTCAGTGGGAGCTTACAGGAGCACAGCTCCTGAACCTTTCTGAGAGTTCCACCTCCTTGTCCATTGAATGGTAGGTGCAGCTGCATAACAATCCCTGGATGAGCTCCACCACCTATTTTTCTACAAAACAACCCCTGGCCAACACTGTTAGCATTTCCCGGAAATAATACCAAACCATTTGCAGAAATAGTAGCAAGAAGTTCCACTGTTCACCGTTGGTGGCGTCGCTTGGGTGGGGTAGCATTCAAGGCAATCCCCCCACCTCCCCATCTGTTGACTTATAACTCCAAAACCTGAGCAGGGCAGGGAGGGAACATAACTCATGCGCAGAGGGGTCAGAGCGGGTCTGGACAGCTGCATCCAGTGCCTCCCAAAGAATCAACATGTCCTTGGATCGCTGCCACTTCATGCTCTCCGCCACTGGAGGCTACGCTGGATTAGGGGAAAATTCCCGAGCAAGAGTGCAGTTAAATTTAGCCTTGCCAGTATCTCATCTCTTGTCCAAGCATTCTTGACTCCTGCTGCTGCCTGTCGACAGGAAGGAAAGCTGGGTGTAGTTTGCTGTAGTGGTTCAGTGCTCAGACTCTTATCTGGGAGAACCATTCGCGCATATTTGGAGAAAACATAAGAACATAAGAGAAGCCAATGGCCCATCCAGTCCAACACTCTGTATCACACAGTGGCCAATACACACACACACACACACAGAGTGGCTAATAGCCACAGATGGACCTCTGTTCCATATTTTTACCCAATCCCCTCTTGAAGCTAGCTATGCCTGTAATGACTGGGTACCATGGAATTATATATTTTTTCTGCTGCCTATCAACAGGAAGGAAAGCTGGGTGTAGTTTGCTGTAGTGGTTAAGTGCTCAGACTCTTATCTGGGAGAACCATTCACGCATATTTGGAGAAAACATAAGAATATAAGAGAAACCATGTTGGATCAGGCCAATGGCCCATCCAGTCCAGCACTCTGTATCACACAGTGGCCAAAACACACACACAGTGGCTAATAGCCACAGATGGACCTGTGCTCCATATTTTTATCTAAACCCCTCTTGAAGGTGGCTATACTTGTGGCCGCCACCACCTCCTGTGGCAGTGAATTCCACATGTTAATCACCCTTTGGGTGAAGTAGTACTTCCTTTTATCCCTTCTAACCTGACTGCTCAGCAATTTCATCGAATGCCCACGAGCTCTTGTATTGTGAGAAAGAGAGAAAAGTACTTCTTTCTCCATCCCATGCATAAGCTTGTAAACCTCTATCATGCCACCCCGCAGTCGACGTTTCTCTAAGCTAAAGAGCCCCAAGCGTTTTAACCTTTCTTCATAGGGAAAGTGTTCCAAAAGGAGGGTCAGGTCTCGGTGCTCAGGAAACACACAGTCGATTCTGCACGCCTACGGTTCTCTACACTTGGCCTTGCGGCTGGAGCGTGCAAAGCATTCTTCTGTAGGCGAGTCGGCTGCAAAAGGAGAAAAGAACAACACACACACAAAAAAAACCCATCAGGCTTGTAGCCAAACCAGATGAATGTGCCCAGCGGGGCTGTGCTTCTACGAAAATCACTGTGTGCAGTCCGCAGGATTATTCAGAAGCAAAAGAAAAGACATGAGACTCTTCCAGATTCTCTCGTTAAGCGACGGGGGGTGGGGGGTGGAGAAACTCCCTCCAGGCTCTACACTGATGTGCTTCGAAAGTTCTAATGGGGAGTTTGGTTGCAAGGTTGGGGAGGGCGGTGGCCCATTTCCCCTTGGGGGGTGAATAGTTCTCAAGTCCTTGCAAAGTGGTTCTCCCTGGATGCGTGCAGATCCGACGGTATTTATGCAAGAATGGGGGGGGGGGGGGAGGACGAAACCCTAGATGGATTCCTGTTCCAGCAAGCTACGGCCCCACCTCTTTGGTCAGGGAGGGCGAGCCTAAGGGAGTTGTCCTGATGCCTCCACCTCCGCCTGCTGGGAAGTGTTTGTGCACATCCACTTTCTTCTGCAGAGCACCCGCTGCTGTGTGAGAAGCAGAGACTTTGCGACAATTCGAGGTTTCTGAGCCCAGCTTCGGCCCCAGCTGCAAGTCGCATCTGGAAGGATGCACTTCCTTCTCATCCTCTGCTTCTTGGCCTCCTACATAACTCTGGGTGAGTACCTGGGGGTGGCTGGGGAAGGGGAAAGCTTTTGGGGCTGACGGCTGTGCCTTAGATAATCCTCTGCCAGTGTTAATTCATTTCAACAGACCTTGCTGTAGAACTGTCGGGTTCCCCGCTGCAAACAGGCGATTTCTGAAAGAGGGGATTGTTACTCACTGGCCCACAAAGAAACACCTTTGTTTCTAAGCTCTGGTACAGGGGTGGCCAAACTGTGGCTCAGGAGCCACGTGTGGCTCTTTCACACAGATTGTGTGGCTCTCAAAGCCTCCACTGCCCGGTTGGCCAGCTTGGAGAAGGCATTTGTCTCTTTTAAATCACTTGTTCAAGCCAAGCCAACAGGCAGCTTGGGGAATGCATTTGAAGTTAAAGTTGCTTTCTTTCTACCTCTCCCTCCCCCATCTATTTGATTTCCTTCTCTCCCTCTCTTCTTCCCTGTCTTGCGACTCACAAACATCTGACGTTCATGTCTTGTGGCTCTCAGACATTTGGCATTTATTCTACATGGCTCTTAGTTGAAGCAAGTTTGGCCACTCTTGCTCTGGTAGTAATTACTGAAGGTCTAGGGTTGCCAACCTCCAGGCGGTGTTTGGTGATTTCCTGCTATTGCAACTGATTGTCAGGCCACAGAGATTGGTTGCCCTGGAGAAAATGGAGGGTGGACTTGGCAATTGAACCATGTTGTCTCTCATTTTCCCCAACCCCCATTCTCTCCAGACTCCACCCCTCTAATCTTCAGCTATTTTTCAACCTGGAACAAGCAACTCAACTACAGCCCAGCAGTTTCCCTATCTCCTTGAACCCAGGGTTTGGTGCTTTTGCACACACTAAAGAATGCACTTTCAATACACTTCCAATGCACTTTGCAAATGGATTTTACTGTGTAGAATGGCAAAACCTGCTTGCAGACATTCCCTGAAGTGGATTGAAATTGCATTGTTGAGCACGTGTGAAGGCAAAGTGTAGTATCCTTTGGGTCCGGTGTGTAGGATTAAGTTTACATATCCAGAAGACTGTCAGCTTCAACAATGGGATTCTAAATTGTTTCTTGCACACTTGGAACTACAATCCACACACAGTGACCTCAGTGAGAGTCCTCCCATAGAGACCTGGGAAAGGGAACAGAAACTAATCTGTGAGGGCTCAAAGGCAGACACATCCATCCATCTCTCAATCTGTCATCCATCTCTCTCTCTCTCTCATCATTCTGAAACTTTTTTTTTTTTGAGGACAGGCACCAGATGCTATGCTGAAATTTGGTACCCCTGCCTAAAAAACAAAGAGCCCCATGGCGCAGAGTGGTAAAGCTGCAGTACTGCAATCGGAGCCCTCTGCTCATGACCTGAGTTCGATCCCGGCAGAAGCTGGTTCAGGTAGCCGGCTCCAGGTTGACTCAGCCTTCCATCCTTCCAAGGTCAGTCAAATGAGTACCCAGCTTGCTGGGGGGAAAGTGTAGATGACTGGGGAAGGCAATGGCAAACCACTCTGTAAAAAGTCTGCCGTGAAAACGTTGTGAAAGCAATGTCACCCCAGAGTCGGAAACAACTGGTGTTTGCACAGGGGACCTTTCCTTTTCCTTTACCCAAAAAACAGCCGAGCCCCCGAGCCCCAATGAGTGCTAACGTTTCAAGCATGTTTTTAGTTATATATATATATATATATATATATATATATATATATATATATATATATATATATATATATATATATATATATATATATATATAAAACTAAAAACATGCTTGAAACGTTAGCACTCATTGGTTTTAAAGATGCTTACATTGTATTTCTCCGATGGGATCCAGGGAACTGGGCAAAGGAAGCTCTGGCTCTTTCCTTCCTTCCCCAAAGGACTAGGAGGGGGAGGAGCCTCAGCCAATAGAAGGAAGAGAGGCTTGGCTCAGTAACTCTGCTGTGCAATTGAGAGAGCCTGGCAAAGTAACCTATCCTTCCCACCCCTTCCCCATTGCCTCAGTCAATGGAGGGTATAGAGGCTTTGCTCTGTAGCTCCTGTGTGATTGAGCAAGACTTGCAAAGCAAGTTGTGATGCGGAAGGAAGCAAGATATAGGGAGAAGAGGGGCAGTTGCTTGGCGGCCTCTGGGAGCCTGATTCGGCCACCAAACTGCAGGTTTGACACCACTGCCCTATGGGAACCATTATACCTAGGCTTGCCAATCCCCAGATCTCAGCAGGGGTTCTTCCACTTTCCCAGTCTCCTTCCCGCCCTCAGTCAGCTGGTCGGCGGGGAGAAGCCCTGCTCCCAAAGCCATCATGTGATTTTTTTCCCCACCAGAGGCTCCAGTCTCCAATTGGAAAGGCTTCTTCTTGGGATGGGGTGTCTGTGTTACTTGGAAGAAGTTGGCTGCAACTCGTGAGTAGAGGGGCCAAGCCCTCACTTCAGAGTCACCAGAAAACGGGAGGGGGGGGAAGGGGAGGAACCTCTGCTGAGCACTTCATTATTCCCTATGTGGAGATCGATTTTCATAGGGTATAATGGGGAATTGATCTGGAGGTTTCGGGGGCTCTGGGGGAGCTGTTTTTTGAGGTAAAGGCACCAAATTATCAGTATAGTATCTAATGCCTCTCCCCAAAGTACCCCCCAAGTTTCAAAACGATTGGACCAGGGGGTCCAATTCTATGATCCCCAAAAGAAGAAGCCCCTATCCTTCATTATTTCCTATGGAAGGAAGACATTTAAAAGGTGTGCTGTGCCTTTAAATGTGATGGCCAGAACTCCCTTGGAGTTCAATTATGCTTGTCACACCCTTGCTCATGGCTCTACCCCCAGTATCTCTTGGCTCCACCCCCAAAATCCCCAGATATTTCTTGAATTGGACTTGGCAACCCTAGTTATACCTAATGGGGTGCCCAGCGTACATTCAATTCCCCCTGCTTTCTGAAGTGGGGAGAGGGCCTCCAAACCATGGGATACCCTGCCCTCAACTGGGGATTGAAAACCCTAAAGCTGCTGCCAGTGAGAGTAGACAGTGCTGATATCAATAGAGCAATGACCTATCAATGAGGTAGCTTCAGGTGTTTAAGGAGTATAGTGTCCAGATCACGTGATGTGATGGTATTGCTTTACTCTGCTCTGGTAAGACCTCACCTGAAGTATTGTGTTCAGTTTTGGGCACCACATTTTAAGAAGGATATAGACAAGCTGGAACAGGTCCAGGGGAGGGCGACGAAGATGGTGAGGGGTCTGGAGACCAAGTGCTATGAGGAAAGGCAAAAGGAGCTGGAGATGTTTGGCCTGGAGAGAAAGCGGCTGAGAGGTGATATGATCACCATCTTCAAGTACTTGAAGGGCTGTCATCTAGAGGATGGTGCGGAATGGTGCCTCTGAAGGTAGGACCAGAACCAATGGTTTGAAATTAAATCAAAAGGGTTTCCAGATCAACATTAGGAAGAACTCCCTGACCATTAGAGCGGTTTCTCAGTGGAACAGGCTTCCTCGGGAGGTGGTGGGTTCTCCTTCCTTGGAGGTTTTTAAACAGAGGCTGGATGACCATCTGTTGTTGGTTTATATTGTTAGTTATAATTTAATGTATTTTAACTCAATGTATAACTAAATGAATTTTGTTGTGAGCCGCCCTGAGCCTGCTTCGGCGGGGAGGGCAGGATATAAATAAAATGTGTTGTTGTTGTGTTGTTATCTGACAGCAATGAGGATCCTGTGAATTTAGAGGGGAGTTTGTGAGTTTCCTGCATTGTGCAGAGGATTGGACTAGATGACCCTAGAGGTCCCTTCCAACTCTATGATTCTATGAGTGTCTCAGTTTTAGTTAAAGGATATAGATAGAAGTGAAGCACAGTGCGCCCTGGAAAAGATGGAGGGGGTGTTGTGAGGTTGCTGCATGTGTCTCTCTGACAGGCTTTTGAACTTGCAAGTAGGGTTGCCAATCCCCAGGTGGGGGCAGGGGATCCCCCGGTTTGGAGGCCCTCCCCCCACTTCAGGGTCACTTCAGTGTGGTGGGAGGGAAATGTCTGCTGGGCACACCATTATTCCCTATGGTGACCGGATCTACTGTAAGCTCTTGGAGGATTGACTACACCAAGGGGCAGGGCCTAATATTCAAAGGAGTTCCTGCCAGAAAAAAAGCCCTACCTTCATTATTTCCAGTGGAGGGAAGGCATTTAAAAGGTGTGTGGTCCTTTTAAATGTGATGGCCAGAACTCCCTTTGGAGTTCAATTATGCTTGTCACAACTTTGCTCCTGGCTCCACCCCCAAAGTCTCCTGGTTGCACCCCCAAAGTCTCTTGGCTCCACCCCCAAAGTCTCCTGGCTCCATCCTACAACTGATTGACGAATTAAAAACTAATAAGTCACCAGGTCCAGATTGTTAGAGACAATCTGTCCACCTCCCCTGGCCCCTCCAGGAGATGCAAAGAAAAAGAGCTGTCAGTCGGGAGTCTCCTTTAAAGTATACAACTTTATTGATATTAAGAAAGAGGGGAGTCGCTTTTCAACGAGCTCCCTGATCAGTTCCATACATGCCCTTTTATCCTCTACTCCCGGCCGATGAGTCCCTCCTCCTTTCTCCATAGGCTGAGGTACTTAGAGGGTACAGGCTACCCGGCACGCCTACTTCACCCCCTCCTTGACATGTACCCCTCCCGTTACATACATTGCATGTGCATTTAAATTTACCTTTCCTCGAGGTGGGGTGTGTCAGTTAATATTCATTACTTGATTACACCTGTGTACTTGCTACTTATTAGTCTCTATTGCTATTTGCCTTTACTGTTGCCATGGTCTGTTCAACTGTGTTATTTCTTTTCTGCTTCTGCGTTTTAACAATGGCTACTACACCTGTGCTATGGTTACTAAATGTTTGTACCCGGTTCTGCTCCTTGCGCCTTAACAATCACTAAGATATTATGGTTCCTTCTGTTTCAGCTCATTTCATTATTTCACTCCTCTCAATGCCATACATCCAAGAGTTCTGAAAGAACTCAAAGTTGAACTTGTGGATCTCCTGACAAAAATATGTAATCTTTCATTGAAATCTGCCTCCATTCCTGAGGACTGGAAGGTAGCAAATGTCACTTCCATCTTTAAAAAAGGTTCCAGAGGAGATCCGGGAAATTACAGGCCAGTCAGTCTGACTTCAATACCGGGGAAGTTGGTAGAAACCATTATCAAGGACAGAATGAGTAGGTATACTGATGAACACAAGTTATTAAGGAATACTCAGCATGGGTTCTGTAAGGGAAGATCTTGTCTCACTAACCTGTTACAGTTCTTTGAGGGGGTGAACAAACATGTGGACAAAGGGGACCCAATAGATGTTGTTTACCTTGACTTCCAGAAAGCTTTTGATAAAGTTCCTCATCAAAGGCTCCTTAGTAAGCTCGAGAGTCATGGAGTAAAAGGACAGGTCCTCTTGTGGATCAAAAACTGGCTAATTAATAGGAAGCAGAGAGTGAGTATAAATGGGCAGTCTGCACAGTGGAGGACGGTAAGCAGTGGGGTGCCGCAGGGCTCAGTACTGGGTCCCATGCTCTTTAACTTGTTCATTAATGATCTGGAGTTGGGAGTAAGCAGTGAAGTGGCCAAGTTTGCAGATGACACTAAATTGTTCAGGGTGATGAGAACCAGAGAGGATTATGAGGCACTCCAAAGGGATCTGTTGAGGCTGGGTGAGTGGGCATCAATGTGGCAGATGAGGTTCAGTGTGGCTAAGTGCAAAGTAATGCACATTGGGGTCAAGAATCCCAGCTACAAATACAAGTTGATGGGTTGTGAACTGGCAGAGACTGACCAAGAGAGAGATCTTGGGGTCGTGGTAGATAACTCACTGAAAATGTCAAGACAGTGTGCGTTTGCAATAAAAAAGGCCAATGCCATGCTGGGAATTATTAGGAAGGGAATTGAAAACCAATCAGCCAGTATAATAATGCCTCTGTATAAATCGATGGTGCAGTCTCATTTGGAATACTGTGTACAATTCTGGTTACCGCACCTCAAAAAGGATATTATAGCATTGGAGAAAGTGCAGAAAAGGGCAACTAGAATGATTAAAGGGCTGGAACACTTTCCCTATGAAGAAAGGTTAAAATGCTTGGGGCTCTTTAGCTTGGAGAAATGTCGACTGCGGGTTGACATGATAGAGGTTTACAAGATTATGCATGGGATGGAGAAAGTAGAGAAAGAAGTACTTTTCTCCCTTTCTGACAATACAAGAACTCGTGGGCATTCAATGAAATTGCTGAGCAGTCGGGTTAAAATGGATAAAAGGAAGCACTTCTTCACCCAAAGGGTGATTAACATGTGGAATTCACTGCCACAGGAGGTGGTGGTGGCTACAAGCATAGCCAGCTTTAAGAGGGGATTGGATAAAAATATGGAGCAGAGGTCCATCAGTTGCTATTAGCCAGTGTGTGTATACACACACATATACTGGCCAGTGTGTGACACAGAGTGTTGGACTGGATGGGCCATTGGCCTGATCCAACATGGCTTCTCTTATGTTCTTATGTTCTCTGCGCGGGGACCCCGCCTCAGCTTGGTAGCCTCCCATCTTGGATAACCAGGGCTGACCCTGCTTCACTTAGAGCCAGTGTGGTGTAGTGGTTAAGAGCAGTGGACTCTTATCTGGAGAACCCCACTCCTCCACATGCAGTTGCTGGTGTGACCTTGGGTCAGTCACAAGTTCTCTCAGAGCTGTTCTCTCAAGAGCAGTTCTCTCAGAGCTCTCTCAGCCCCACCTACCTCACAGGGTGCCTGTTGTGGAGAGAGGAAGGGAAAGGAGATTGCAAGGCACTTTGGGACTCTGAGTGAAGGACGGGGTATAAATCCAAAGCATCTTCTTCTTCACTGATGAGATCAGGCTAGCCTGAGCACAATCTCACTTAGAGCATGGGCCGTACCTTAAATTATTTGGCAGCCAGCTGGGAACCATCTGGAGTCTTCTGGCTTCTTGAGCCAAAGGTTACAGTAGTTACCTTGTCAAAAACAAGTTTTCTGATTGGTAAAATTATTGCCTGAAGTGCTAGTTTTCTACATTCAAGGGGAATATTTTTTTTTTCTTCCTTGAGGAAACATTAATGAGTACTTAGCCTGAAAGGATGTAGTTTGCGATGGAACAGTCTGGAGTTCTGTGGCTTCAATCTGCAGTCTCATTCAGGGTCAAGTGCAGATTAGTCATGTCATGCTCCAGCAATATGAACTCTGAGGCATTTTTTTCCTTCTGCAGGCCCCTTCAATTCTCTACATTCTAGTTACCATGGCTGTGGCCCAGCCAATCGTTGCAAGGTTGTTCCCAGTTTCCAGGCTAACTTGCTTGAGTCCGTTACAGCCACCACCAAGCAATAGATGAAATTTGTGGCAACCGTACTAACACTGGGGGGGGGGGGGGGGAGGAATGAAAAAAGATGATTAATCATTCTTCTTTTCCTTCCTCTCAGGGTTGTCTTTGTCATGTGAGACTTGCATCGCCTTTATGGATACCTGCACTGGAAATTGGGAAACTTGTCCCCCTGAGAAGAATTCTTGTAGCTTCATCCAGATGGAAGCCTCAGGGCGTAAGTTCAAAAGACCAAAACCTGCTGACAGAAGTACAGTGAATGAGAATGTCTTCTGAATCCATGCTGCTTTCACTTCCATGGGAAGGTCTCAATGAATTGTTCATGCTAGCTACTCTATGGAAAAAGTGTCCAGCCAAATTAGGGCCCTAATTATCTGGATTATTCAGTTGTCAGAGAGCTGTGGCTAAGTGGTAGAGCATCCACTCTGCATGCTGAAGGTCCCAGGTTCAATCTCCAGTTAAAAAGATTAGGAATCAGGTGATGTGAAGAACCTTTACCTGAAGCCTTGGAGAGCTGAAGGTCCCAGGTTCAATCCCTAGCATCTCCAGTTAAAAAGATTAGGAATTAGGTGATGTGAAGGACCTTTACCTGGAGAGCTGAAGGTCCCAGGTTCAATCCCCAGCATCTCCAGTTAAAAAGATTAGGAATCCTGCTGCCAGTCTAAGTAGACAACACTGACCAGGTCCGGCACTGGGGGTTCTGTAGCCACAGGCTGAGCCCCGCCCCCTGACCCAACTTCCAGCAGGAAGTGGGAGAGACATGGCAGCAGGCTGCTCAGAGCTTGGCTGTAACAGACTCGGGGAACATGAAACTGGCAGGGCAACGTCTGTGCTCCATGGAGTCTACTTTCCATTGAGGAAGGCAGGCTGCAAGGAGCACACCTGTTGCACATGGGGAGAGAGGGTACCTGGTGGTGCCCCATAGGCCAGGTGGCACCTTAGGTGGCCACCTACCTGGCCTACTCCCACGCACCTGCCATGATACTGACCTTGGTAGAATGATGCTCTGATGCAGTATAAGGTAGCTTTACACAAAAGCTCTCTCATTCAGGTACTTTCCCTGGATGTTCCTGAAGTTCTTGGTTTATGCAAGGTTTTCTTATCATATATTAAGGAAGCAGGTGTGCCTTACCTCCAAATGGAGGTAAATTAAGATTAATGATTAGCTGGTCATAGAGAGGGTGAGAATATTCGAAGCGGGATTAACACAGAAAACCCACCCACTGTCCTTCAGAACTTATTGATTTAAGTTTTGTAACCCTACCCTTTCTCTTTGAACCACACTCATTTAATACCTCCCCTCTGGTGTTTTTTTGTAGCAGGAACTCTCCTTTGCGTATTAGGCCACACACCCCTGATGTAGCCAATCCTCCAGGAGCTTACAGTAGGCCCTGTACTAAGAGCCCTCTAAGCTCTTGGAGGATTGGCTACATCAGGGAGGTGTGGCCTAATATGCAAAGGAGTTCCCGCTACAGAAAAAGCCCTGCTCTCTTCCAAAATTTGACCCAGCTGCCTTTATTTCCCATCCCTATTCTAAGGCTCCTTCAAACCAGTCGAAGTTACTGTAGCGAAAAATGTTGAATATTAGTCAAAGGAGAAAGGATAAAATTCAAATGCAGTGGCACCTTCAGAACCATCAAGGTTTTATTCAAGGTATAAGCTTTCATGTGCTTTCATACCTATTTAGATACACCGAAATGGAAGTTGTCAGTCTGTACATACAGGTAGAAGGTAAGCAGCAAATGAATATACAGCACGATAAGGATATTTGATCAGGGCTTTATTTTTGAAGCAGGAGCTCCTTTGCATCTTAGGCCATGCACCCCTGCTGTAGCAAATCCTCCAAGAGTTTACAGTAGGCCCTGTACTAAGAGCGCTGTAAGTTCTTGGAGAATTGGGTACATAAGAGAAGTGTAGCCTAATATGGAAAGGAGTTCCTGCTGCAAAAAAGCCCTGTGTTTGCTAGATGCAAGGAGGGCAGAATCACGCCTGAGACAACCTTGTAGGGGAGGATTTGGGGAGGTGCCAAGGGCATCCCCTGCCCCCAGGCCCAAACGATGGGGGGACTTACTAGCAGGGGTGGGAGGCCTAGGTTGCTTTTGCCAGTTATGCGGCAATATCTGGCACATACAGGAAATGACATAATGTCATCGGTGTAGCAATGACGCTCTGGTATTTAGGAAGAAGCTATAGTAGAAAGAGAAACCTGGCAACGGGATTTTCAAATAGATCCTTCATGTCTTGCTTTATCCTTGCTGATGGCCCCCTAATTGGTCAGTCCTCATTCAGAGATTTCTTGCTTTATCCTTTGGGTGAAGAAAGCTGACTGGGAGGTCACTATCCTTTGCCAAGGAGGAAATGGAAGCTCAGTGACAGATCACTGGTTGGCATGCAGTTCAGGCGGTATCTTTCCCTAAACAAACCCTAGAAACCTGATCTAGGACAGACTCCACCCAAGATGTAGGGGGATTGTCACCACTGATTGTGTTGAGTAGGATATGAACCAAGGGTTTCTAAAGCACGCATGGTTTGTGTCTGTCTAATTTACTTCCTTGTCCTTTCTTCCTAAATCCCTGCAGTTATGCAGGTAAAGAGTTTTATGAAGACCTGCATCAGATCAAGAGACTGCGAAGAACTCCCCTATTCTCTTAACCTGGGCAGGGCAGGACAGATGCTCACCCGGATTACCTGCTGCACAGGAGATGAGTGCCAGAAGAGTCCTCCTGCCTGTACGTCCCTCCTCTTGTCTCTAGTTCCCTTCCCCATTCCCACGTAGCAAACCAGCTCTCTAAGGAGAAGTGTTATTCTTCTCCACAGCTCTTGCCAAAGGTTCCATTGAATTCCATCTAGCCCAGGGGTGTCAAACTCATTTGTTAGGAGGACCGGATCTGACATAAATTAGACCTTGTCAGGCCAGGCCATGTGTGTCATAAAATGTAACGCCATAAAATGTAGCAGAGATACAGGGCCTTTTTTGGAGCAGGAACTCCTTTGCATATTCGGCCACACACCCCTGATGTAGCCAATCCTCAAAGACCTTACAGGGCTCTTAGTACAGGGTCTACTGTAAGCTCTTGGAGGATTGGTTGCATCAGGGGTGTATGGCCTAATATGCGAAGGAGATCCTGCTACAAAAAAAAAAAAGCCCTACAGAGGTATAAACATTATAAAGCACACAAACACAATTAAAGATTCCCCCCCCCCCCAAAAAAATCCTTAAAATAAAACATGCTTGAAACATTAGCATTTGTTGGTCTTCAAGGTGTTTTCTTTGTAGGTGAAGAAAGGAACTGGGCAAAGGAAGCTCTGGCTCTTTCCTTTCTTCCCTAGGGGAGGAGTCTCAGCCAACAGAAGGGAGAAAGGCTTGGCTCAGTAGCTATGGTGAGCAAGTTAGCCCTTCCCCCCTCATCCTCGAGGAACGAGCTTTGGCCAATGGAGAAAATAGAGGTTTTGCTCTGTAGCTCCTGTGCGACTGAGCAAGCCTTGCAAAGCCGGATACAGAAGGAAGCAAGAGAGAGGGAGAAGATAGCAGATGACAGCCAGTTGCTCAGGGACCTGATAGGAGCCCTCTGGGGGTCTGATTTGGCCCCCAGGCTGCATGTTTGACACCCCTGATCCAGCTGGTATGTATGGGGTAGACAACGTTGATAGACAGTGCTATTTCTCCCTCTCCCATTATACTAGAAATTGGGAAAATAGGCTCAGGACACACAAAAGAAAATGCAGCTTTGCTGAACAAGTAATTAAATTGTGGAATACACTGCCACTGGATGCAGTGATAGCCACACACCTGGGTGGCTTTAAAAGGCACTTAGATAGATCCATTGAGGATAAGTCTATCAATGGTTGTGAGTCATGGTGGCTACAGAAAATCTCTGAATCGTGTGTAGGGTTGCCAATCCCCAGGTGGGGGCAGGGGATCCCCCGGTTTGGAGACCCTCCCCCCACTTCAGGGTCATCAGAAAGCGGGGGGAGGGGAGGGAAATGTCTGCTGGGAACTCTATTATTCCCTATGGAGATTTATTCCCATAGAAAATCATGGAGAATTTATCTTTTGAGGTAGAGGCACCAAATTTTCAGTATAGCATCTAGTGCCTCTCCCAAAAATATCCCCCAAGTTTCAAAAAGATTGGACCGGGGGGGCCAATTCTATGAGCCCCCAAAGAAGGTGCCCCTATCCATTATTTCCTATGGAAGGAAGGAATTGAAAAGGTGTACCGTCCCTTTAAATATGAGGGCCAGAACTCCCTTTGGAGTTCAATTATGCTTGTCACGGCCTTGATCTTGGCTCCATCCCAATGTCTCCTGGCTCCACCCCCAAAGTCCCCAGATATTTCTTGAATTGGACTTGGCAACCCTAATCGTGTGTGTAGGGAGAAAGGGAAGCCTCGTCTGAGAGAGTGACATGAAGGAAGGAAGTTGTCCCTGAGAACACAATCTACATTTCAAAGGGGGCACTGGCAGAAGAGTAAATACAGGAAGGAACGGTCAGTTTGCCTGTGGTGGTGAGTAGGTGGGTGCGTAGAAGATGTGGTCCAGATTCAGCAGCCAGGCAGCCAAATGGGAGAGGCTTAAAAAGAGACCTAGTGGAGAAATCATCTGCCTTTGATCCATATGGGACTCTCCCCACTTCTGGTCACTTTGGCCAGACTGTTCTTTGAGGACTCATCTTAATGTCTTCTCTTTCTTGTAGTGCCACCCATAAACACGACCCCCAATGGGAGGAAATGCCCGTCTTGCTACCTTGTGCACAGTCACGAATGTAAAGAGGAAATGGCGGAATGTGCTGGAGATGAGAACTATTGCTTTGAGGTCTTTGGAACTGCAAACATTGGTAACTAATCACATAAGAACATAAGAGAAGCCATGTTGGATCAGGCCAGTGGCCCATCCAGTCCTATACTCTGTGTCACACAGCTGCCGAAAAAAAAAAATAATCAAAACCAGGTGCCATCAGGAGGTCCATCACTGGGGCCAGGACACTAGATGCCCTCCCACTGTTGCCCCCTCAAGCACCAAGAATAAAAAACATCACTGCCCTAGACAGAGAGTTCCATCAATACACTGTGGCTAACAGCCACTCATGGACCTTGTCACGTCTCAGGGGGGTATTAACCAATTGCTGCCACCACTCTGAGTTAAGGGTTCCCCTTGAAAAGGCCCAGAGTTCCCTCCCAAGCCTTTCAGGCCTCTTGTAGCTTAGGCCAAATAATAGGCGTGAGGACCAGGTGGAGTGGACAACAACAAAAAGGTTTATTGCAGTGCAATATAAATTAACAAAGTGCATTAACCAGTAAAAGGGTGAAAGGAAAATAAACAAAAGTCCCAAAGGGGCTGAACTTCCAGTCCCTAAACTACTAACCAGCACTCACCCCTTCCCTTGGGTGAGGGAGCTTTCCCCTGCTCAAGCTCTTCAGGCACAGCCTACCTCCAGCTCAGCCTTCCAGGGAAAGAACACCACCTCCTGGGCTTGGCCTTTATATTCTCTTCCCAGACCCCACCCCTCTCTGGGCCTGTTTCCCTCCAAAACATTTGCTACCCAATCAGAGGGGCAGAGGGGATCCTGGGAAATGTAGGCTCTTCCCAGTAACTCCTAAGCAGGCTTCCCTGGGACCTGCAGGCCTCACTACACCCAGGATCATGACAGACCTCTAGTCCATATGTTTATCCAACCCCCTCTTGAAGCTGGCTATGCTTTTCGCTGCCATCACCTCCTGTGGCAGTGAATTCCATGGATGGTTTCAGACAGGAGATTTGCCCCAACCTAACCCCACCTCCCATTCAGATTAAAAGTGCACAAGCACTTGAGCACATCTGCCCTTCGAGCCGCACCTTTACTCACCCCATCTCCAGATGCCTCCTATCCGCATCAAAAAGCAAGGTACCATTCCCCTGAATCAGATGTAGGTCACATAATCGGATGCTCTTTGAATGCCCTGGGGTGACACATAAGTGAAAGAGTTGTGTGATTGTGCCCAGCCTTTTCCAGCAAGGTCAGGGTTGTTTTCTCCCCTTAATCCCTCTCCAAGGTGCGCATGTGTGCTTCTCCAACTGAGCGCACACATGGAGGCCTTTTTAAAAGAGACAACCCTTTTCGCAGCGGGTCCGTGGTTGAGCCAGGGTAGCAGTGTGAATGAGCAACCACTGACTGCTGCCGGGATCCTGCCACTTCAGCAGCGGCTGGAAATGGTTCAAACTGAAGTGGATTGTTTTGCAACAGAATAAAATCATGTCAATTTCACAGTGTGAAACCAGTCCTTGTTTTAGGATGTTTTTACATTCAGTTTGATCCAGAGTTTTAGAGTCTTCAAATCGCCTGCCACTGTTCCACTTTAATTATTTTCCTTTTATATTTAAGCGTTTCAATTTGGGGGGGGGGGGGTGTCTCTGATCAGAGGGCAGCCGGAATACCAGTGCTTAGTTAAATGTATACGATTGCTTGGAAATTGTGTCAACACTGCAAAAACAATATAAATTTAAATACTAGATGATGCAAGCAATGATATATAAAAATTTCAAGTGCTGTCAGTTCTCATGCAAATTACTGCATCTTGTGTTTTTATAATTTTTATTGATTTTAACTATAAAAAAGAAAAAAGCATAAGCATAGATACAGAAGCATTAAAGAGGGGAAGGGGTGGATACAGAGTAGGAGACCAGAAACAAAGAAAAATGCAAATATATCAGTTACATTTCTACCTCCAAATGAAATACCCAATTCTTCCTACCTGCAAGTATTAAATTTTCCCCTTATTTTTACCATCTTTATCTTTCATTATACTTTTTACTAAATTATTGCTTAAAATACAAGTCTAAACTATTCTTCTTCAGCACATATAAGTATAAAAAAGTCAGAGAAGTCTCAACACAGAACTAACTGGCTAAGCTTAACCATATTAAAAATACAGACTAGCTTGTTATTTTAACAATGTTGTCATTAAAATGAGCATAAGAAACAAATATCTTTATCCTAACTTACTTATTTCAAACAGAAAGAAAAAAAATCAGATTTAAAATATCATAAAAGGAGAGAGAAAAAATGTAATAAGCAGAAAAAAACATAGTAATTTATCTGTCTCAGTATAAACATTTTCTCCAAACAAACATATTAAGAGCAGATCTACCAGATTACAGAATAATTGTGTTTGCCTTCTTAAAAATTGATCACGTCAACTATTTATTTATATAAAATTCTTTTCAAAACTTTTCAATCCTTTAACTCTTATATCCATATTGCTCTAGGAGGAACAACTTGATATGACCCCAAAATCTCACTTGGCCTTTTAAAATCACATGTCAGTTCTTGTTGAGAATTCCATATCCAATTACCCACAGAGAGAAACAGTTCAAAGACCCTTCTTCCTGAAAATTTTCCACGTCTTGATTTTTTTGTTGAGATGTACCTTCTCTCTCCTTAGTGCAGTCATCCCTCTCGGTAAAAATAGTAAGGATCCCACGCCACTTGTTCCTCTTGAAAAAACTTCAACTAGTCTCGATTTCCAGTCCTTCTATTTAACTGCGCAATAAGGTTCCATTTTGGTTTTCTTCTGTTCGTTTCCCAGCGGATCACTCTCCATTTCCAATTCCACAGACGTCACTGAGATCTCTTTAACACTTTGCTCATGTAGATTTGAGATTTCGCTAGCTTTCAACATAAAAGCTCCCATTTGCTTTTTTATCAACTCTGTTAATGAACCACGGTCCTGCTTTAGAGGAGTTATGGTAACCATTATATCTTTTTTTATAAAACATTTCACTTGGTAATGCCATTTTTCTCTACCAAAAAACTCAGTCTATTAATCCAAGTTGAAAAGTGACTCAGAGACCCAGTTAGTCTGTCTCTCCAAATCTCCTCCAGCCGTGTGTTTGGATTGTTGCCATTTCAGCTGCACTCAGGCGGCAAAGACAAATCTCTCTAAAATATATCTTGTTTTTGTTCAGACCATATTATAGCCAGATAATAGTCTCATTAACACATATTCAATTATAATCCGGGTCAATTTGAGTATCTATATTCAGTCTAATTCAAATTGTTGCCAATGCTCAAAGTTGTTCTTTGTCTTTTCAAAGCCGCATTCATGGGAAAGTTGGGGGGGGGGGGAATCCGCCTCTTTCCCTTCCTTTGAACTGTCCCGTTTATTGTTATGTAAAGCAACCCATTAGCCAGTGGTATTGAAAACAAATTTACTTGCCGAGTAGAATTGCCATGCTTGAGGTAGAAAAGCAATGCATCAGAAGCTTGTTAAGAAAAAAAAGAGCAAGCGGTCGGGTGTTCACCTCTTACTGCCATAATGGCGATCATGGCGGCGGAGCTTTGGGGCATACAAGAAGGACAGGAACAGCCGCTGCTATGCCCCTGGCTTCTTGCAAAACCCCATGCCGAAAGGAAACCCCTTCAGGGTCTCCCTGGAGATGCCACGTCTGTGGCACCTCTCCAACCGCCTGATTCAGGGCGGCTGCTAGAGACAAACTCCGCAGACCCCCACTGAGCTCAAGGTGACATAACCCGGAACACATTACTGCACCTTGTGGTGGCTTTTGGAGGAGTCTTTTAAAACTCATGAAAACTTTCTACAATACAAGTTTGAAACGCCTGTAGAGAAAAGACCAGATCAAAACTAGTGCGGAGAAAAACGTTGGAGCAGCAGCTCGGAAACTCATCTCACTGAAACAAATGTAGATGCTTCAGGCAGCAACGATGCAAAACAGTTGTGAGAACATTAGGTAATGTAAAAGGTGAGTTTCCAATGCGGAGATAGAGAGTCGCAAACTGCCAGTGTAAAGACACCTTTAATCACCCTTTGGGTAAAGAAGTAAGCAGACACTTTCGTGACATGGTTTTTTATCTTAGTGTGTCGGTTTCAGAATCCTGTTTCAGAATGTGTTTCCTTTGGGAACATTTTTTTTAACTTCTAGTCTCATGGCTTGATGGGTTCTACCCTGGTTTCACTAACATTTTCTGGCAGTACCTGGTGACCTAAATCCCAACATGGTGCCCACCAAGTATTTTCAAAAAGTGGCCAGTGCCAGATTGGACTTTGGTCAATTTAGCTTCTGATTGGACACTGGCAATTTGATAGGCTGTGTAGATTTTTTAAAAAAACATTGCTGTTAAAAAACCTGTGTCACGTAAGTAAGTGTCTGCTTACTTCTTCACCCGAAGGGTGATTAAAACATGGGCTGGTTTCACACTGTGAAATTGACATGATTTGATCCTGTTGTGAAAAAAAATCTGCTTCAGTTTGAACCATTTCCAGCCGCTGCGGAAGTGGCAGGATCCTGGCAGCGGCCAGTGATTGCCCATTCACACTGCTAGCCTGGCTCAACCACGGACCCGCTGTGAAAAGGGTTGTCTTTTCAAAAAAGAGAGAGCCAGTTTGGTGTAGTGGTTAAGTGCACAGACTCTTATCTGGGAGAACCGGGTTTGATTCCCCACTCCTCCACTTGCACCTGCTGGAATGGCCTTGGGTCAGCCATAGCTCTGGCAGAGGTTGTCCTTGAAAGGGCAGCTGCTGTGAGAGCCCTCTCAGCCCCACCCACCTCACAGGGTGTCTGTTATGGGGGGAGAAGATATGGGAGATTGTAAGCCACTCTGAGTCTCTGATTCAGCGAGAAGGGTGGGGTGTAAATCTGCAATTCTTCTTCTTCTTACCACAGCACAAGGATCTTCACGGGGTAGTCATTTTGTGGCTTCACATGCCTCCTGCAGCAGCCATTTTGTGGCTTCCACTTTGTGGTTCTGTCTACCAAGCTCTATCAGCATTCCAAAGATCAGGGATCGTTTTGTAGAAAAATAGGTGGTGGAGCTCATCCAGGGATTGTTATGCAGCTGCACATACTATTCAATGGACAAGGAGGTGGACTCTCAGAAAGGTGCAGGAGCTGCGCTCCTGTGAGCTCCCACTGAATCTGAGGCCTGCCAAAGATACTCTCAGGCTCAGAGAGGTCGAATCCCTGAACTAGATGAATAGTTTAGCACCCCCTACAGACAAATCATGTTGGAAGTTCCTGTTGGACCTTTTCTACAAAAAAAAAAAAACCCCCAAAAAAAACCAACCTGATGGAGAGGCTTGCCTATCCTAATTTCTACCACAGGACCTTTGATTGAAAGTAGAGTTCCCAGCACTGCCTCGACAAATGCCAGGCAATTGGGGGAGGCAGATGAATTTTGGAGGAGGATCTTGTGTCACTTTCAGACAATGTTCTAGGCTGCCTCCTCTAGTCTCTATGGTCTTTACCACAGAGACTAGAGGAATTTCCTAGAGTGTTGCTATGTGGAAGCCATCATTTCTGTTGCGTGTCCATTTCTCCGGGGTGGAAAACTGTGAGTGAGCATGGGGAATTGACTGCTCTGTACAGGTAAGTGGGACACGTAATTCTTCCTCTCCCGCTTTCAACTCTCTGTATCACCCAGTTTAATATATAGGCCCATGGCGTCATCTGCTGCCCCCAATACTGCTGGGAAGTGTTTAAACCATTCCCTGGTCTTCTCTTCCCCTAAATCCAATAACTAAATCTGGCTTCCAGTTTGCTAAATAATCACTCACAGGGTTGCCTGGGTTCTCCTGGAATTACACCTGATCCCCAGATTCCAGAGCTCAGTTTCACTGGATAAAATGGCAGCTTCAGAGGGGGGGACTCTATGGTATCATATCCATCCCCAAGCTCTCCTCTCCCCAGGCTCCACTCTCAAACCTCCAGGAATTTCTCAGCCTGTAGTCAATAACTCTTGTCAGTTGCCATCTACACAGAAAATACGGTTTCCAGCTCCGAAGCTCTTGATGGTAGGGGGTGGGAGGGAGCTTTCTGGGAACAGGGAGCAAGGCAATGTCTCTGTGCGTGTCCCCAGTGTGATGATGTCATCCGGAACTGAGGTCATCACATTGGGGTTGTCACACTGGGTTGCAGCTGTTGGGGGTGGGACTTCCACTTGGTGGCCAGCTGGCTAGTGACAGGCAGGAGCCCACAAAATCAGTGGTTCCCCCACTCCTACCTTGGGGCCAGAAACCCTAACAGAAACAGAAGAGAGGAAAGAAAAGTTGTCACAAGTTGCTGCCTTTCTCGTTCTCACTGCACTCTCCCACAATTCTCTCACCAGGAGGAGCGGTCGCGGATATGGTCATGAAGGGCTGCACCAGCAAAACTTCCTGTAACAGAACGCTGGATAGTGATTCGTTAGGAGCATTCCAGTTTGTCTCCAAAAGCTCTTGTACACCAGCACTGGGGGCGGCCAGCTCTGTGCAGGCCTCCTTTGGACTCCTCCTCCAAGCCTTCATGGGACTTCTCCTTCTGAAGGCTCTCAGCTGATCTCTTTTCCCCAGACGGAGATCCAGGGAACCCGCTTGAGCAATTAGCGCTTGTTTGCGACCTGCTATGTCAAATATAAACCACGCTTTGTCAAATATAAACCACTCAGCCAGTGTGTCATGGAGCTCTCGAAGGAGAGGCCTGGTGGCTGAGGTTCCAGGAGAGGTGGGAGATTTTGAGTGATGACGCCTAAGTGTGTCGGACCAGGATCTGAGAGACTGAGAAGGCTTTTTTTGAGCAGGAACGCACAGGACTGCAATTCCAGCTGGCTTGATGCCAGGGGTGTGGCCTAATATGCAAATAGGTTCCTGCCGGGCTTTTTCTGCAAAAAAGACCAGGAGACCCAGATACAAATCCCGACTGGTGCCATGGAAGCTCACCACCAAATAAGGGAATGAAGGTCTGCTGTGCACACTAGCAAATGTCTTGGGAGGGGGGACTGGCTGTACCTGTGAATGACAGATGCTGCAGCCAGCAACCATGCACAGCGTGGAGCTTTCGGGTGGCCAATAGCATCACCATCAGTGTTCCCTCCAGGACTCTTTTTCTAGCAGGAGCTCCTCCGCATATTAGGCCACGTTCCCCTGATGTAGCCAATCCTCCTGGAGCTTACTGTATTAAGCTCTTGGAGGATTGACTACATCGGGGGGGGGGGGGGGGGGGGTCTAATATGCAGATAAGCTCCTGCTAGAAAAAGAGCCCTGCACTTCCCTCTAGGCTGACATAGGGTGTGCTCACTCAGTTTTTGGGCCTCCGGCTCACACATTTTTGTCTTAGCTCAAGAAAAATGGTCCCAGAGCAAGCTCATTGATTCAGGAGCTCACAACTTTGACGCCTGTAGCTCATAAAGTTAAATGTTTTGCTCACAAGGCTCCACAGCTTAGAGGGAGTATTGGTCACCAGCCCACCACCACCACTGGTGGGGGATGGGGGGTAGGGTTGTCAGATCCAGGTTGGGAAACTCCTGGAGATCTGGGGGTGGAGCCTGGGGAGGAACAGGAACCCCAAAGCAGCCATTTTTTTCTGTAGAGAAACTGATCCCTGTAGTCTGGAGATGAGCTGCTATTCCAGGTATCCCTAGTTGCCAGCCTCCCGGTGGGTCTGAATTATAACTGATCTCCAGACTACAAATTTCCTTGGAGAAAATAGCAGCTTTGGAGGGTGGACTCTTTTGGCATCACCTCCCTGCTAAACTCCCTTTCCAACCCTCCCCCCACCCCCAACTTCAGTCCCTGAATATCTGGGAGTTTCCCAACCCACTGAGGTTCCACAGAGCTCCTGCCATCAATAGCCATCGATAGGCCTCTCTTCCCATGAATTTATCGAATCCCCTTTTGAAGCCATAATCAGCTAGCAGCCATCATTATATCTTGTGGCAGCGGGTGCCATGAGGTCATTAAGGATTGTATGAAGAAGTGGGGCTTTTTTTGTAACAGGAACTCCTTTGCATATTAGGCCACCACCACCCCCCCCGATGTAGCCAGTCCTCCTGGAGCTTACAATAGGCCCTGTACGAAGAGCTCTGTAAGCTCTTGGAGGTTGATCATCAGGGGTGTGTTTCGAAACACCCCTATTTTTACCGGAAGTGTGTCACAAATTGTACTTTCCGGAAAAGAAACTCTGGCACCTTTATATACATATAGTTTGGAAATCGCTATTCTTGTGTCGGTGGACTTTGTACTGAATTCATTGTAGTCTAATATATTTGGATGAATTTTGTATGCGGTGAACTTTGCTGGATATTACTATCTGTGCCAAATGATCTGTATCCACATTCTCCATACTGGCCTAATCGCCTAATCTTCTATCTAATGCGTACTTAGCTGGCTTCCCTCTATACTTAACAGCCAAAGACTCTTCTCTTCTCACAGGAAAGGAGCTTCAACCCCCGCGTCATTTCCATCCTCCCTTTCCGCATCGATTCTAACTCCCAGATAGCCCTTCTGATAGGTGCGCATGATCGAAAGAGTCTTAAAACCTCCACAAAAGTTGAATGATAATGCTGGATTGGATCTTGGGGTTGCCAAGCTCCAGGTGGTCGCTACCGTATAGTCCAGCCTCAAAAAGTCAACAAATCACAAAATTAATCAATAATCAAAAGAAGTCTTGTATATTAAATATCCAAACAACATGAATTCTTGTGGAACATAAGGAACAGTTACACCAGAATGTCAACCCCATCTTCTTCCGTCCATAGAAGTTGTAGCTCCTTTGGGAAAGTTCTGGTGAAGTTGACAATAGTTCAACACGTTCAGAGAGTGACCTGAGTAAAATTGATGGCGTTCTTACCCAGTGCTTAAAAAATTTTCAGTACGGAGCTTGAAGAAGCCACATGCGAAACAGGAAAATAGTACAAACCTGTTGCCTCTGGACTGCTGGCTGTACAGCCTTATGAATTGTAGGCTGCACAGTTGTAAGATTACTGAATGTGTTGAACTACTGTCAATTTCACCGGAACTTTCCCAAAGGAGCTACTACTTCTTGTTGTACTTCTTGTGTTTTATTGATTTTTTGAGGCTGGACTTCACAGTAGCAGGCACTTTTGTTTCTTTATCCTTTTTGCCATGATTCTCTTTTTTGGTTACAAAAGCTCCAAGTGATAGCTGGAGAGATCCTAGAATCATAGAGTTGGAAGGGACTTCCAGGGTCATCTAGTTCAACCCTTGCACAATGCAGGGAAGTCACAAACACCTCCCCCCTGCACACCCGCAGTGGCCCCTGTTCCATGCCCCCAGAAGACATCTCTTGCTATTATAACTGATCCCCAGGAGATAGAGATCAGCTCCCCTGGAGAAAATGTGCTGCTTGAAGGACACTTGGTGTAATTAGTAGACTGATCAAAGCCACCAAGTAATACACTTTCAGTTTGCAAAAATATATTATAAGGATTGTGTACAATACAGAATAAACTATACAATAATGATAGAGGCTGGCGGTGCTAGGGCCTTTTAAAGAAACCCCAAGGGGCAAAAAAAAAAACAACCATCCCCAAATGAATAGATATCAGTCCAAACTTGGAAATAGCCCAACTGAAATTCATAAGGTGGGTGCTCCTGAGGAGTGTAGCTTCGATGCAGCCGCTTTCTTAAAAAGACATCTCTCTAGATTTTGATATTTCCATTCTTTCTTCAGTTTAATGGCTCAATTATCGGATGTTCACACTGAAATGAGAAGCTTAATGCTGTGATTAGAGAATGCAGAACGGGGTTCCTAAATAATTGAGCCGTTGAACTGAAGAAAGAATTGAAACTCCCTCAAGATCTAGAGAGACGCCTTTTTAAGAAAGCGGCTGTATTGAAGCTATGCTCCTTAGGAGCACCCACCTTGTGAATTTCAGTTGGGCTATTTTCAAGTTTAGACTTACTGTATATCTATCCATTTGGGGACGGGTTGTTTTTTTGGCCCCTTGGTGTTTCTGTTACTTTAAAAGGTCCTAGCACCGCTGGCCTCTATCATTATTGTATTGTTTATAATAATATTATTGTATTTATTATGTGTTGTACTCAATCCTTGTAATATATTTTTGCAAACTGAAAAACTTGGTGGCTTTGATCAGTCTACACCTGGAGAAAATGGCTGCTTTGGAAAGTGGACTCTATGGCATCGGGCTCATTGAAGTTCCTCCCCTCTCCAAACCCTGCCCTCTTCAAGCTCCACCTCCAAATCTCCAGGTATTTCACAACCTAGAGCTGGCAACCCTGTGGATCTCTTTTCTCCTACATATTCCTCTGTGTTAAATTCCTTTTAGATTTATTTCAGTCTTGAGTCCAGAAGGTGCTTTCTGGTATAGGCAATCAGTAGGTATTCCTCTTGATAAGAACATAAGAGAAGCCACGTTGGATCAGGCCAACACAGTGGCCAAAAATCTTGTGAACCTCTATCGTGTCACTCCTCAGTTGACGTTTCTCCAAGCTAAAGAGCCCCAAGCATTTCAGCCTTTTCTCATAGGGAAAGATGACTGAGGGGGGACATGAACAGAGGTTCATAAAATTACGCATGGGATGGAAAGAGTTGACATAGAGAAAAATTTTCTGCCTCTACCAAATTGCTTGAACTCAAGGGCATCCAAACAAACTGATGAGCAGTAGGCTCAGGGTGGACAAAAGGAAATACTTCTTTACACAGAGAATAATTAAAATGTGGAATTCACTGCCAGAGGATATAGTGATACCCACAGCTTTAAAAGGGATATATGGAGGATAAGTCTCTCAGGGGCTCCTAGCTATGGTGATTGAGGGAAACCTTCATGTTCAGAGGAACTAAGTCCCTGAATTCCATAGCCCGTCTCTGCTTCCCTGCCCTGTTGTTGGCCCTCCAGAGGAACTGGTCGGCCACCGTGTGAAACAGGATGCTGGACTAGATGGACACCTGGTCTGATCCAGCAAGGCTCTTCTGATGTTCTTATAAAGGCCTTAGCCTCTGTGCCCTGTTGCTGGCCATACGGAGGAACTGGTTGGCCACTATATGAGACAGGATGCTGGGCTAGATGGACTATTGGTCTGATCCAGCAGGGCTCTTCTGATGTTCGTATGAAGGCCTTGACCTCTGTGCCCTGTTGTCCATTCAGAGGAATTGTTTGGCCATTGTGTGAGATGGGATGCTGGACTAGATGGACACCTGGTCTGATCCAAAAGGGCTCTTCTGATGTTCTTATGAAGGCCTTAGCCTCTGTGCCCTGTTGCTGGCCATACAGAGGAACTTGTTGGCCACTGTGTGAAACAGGATGCTGGACTAGATGGACTCTTGGTCTGATCCAGCAGGGCTCTTCTGATGTTCATATGAAGGCTTTGACTTTTTTGCCCTGTTGTCCATTCAGAGGAACTGTTTGGTCATTGGGTGAGATGGGATACTGGACTAGATGGACCACTGGTCTGATCCAGCAATCCAGCAGGACTCTTCTTATGTTCTAATGTTCTTATTAATTGGAGGATGCAGTTCAGTCCCAAATATCTGTACATTTTCTGGCTCACCAAAGGCAGTTCTGTCTTACCTTGGAATCTGCCATCCTTCTACATGTTCTTCTACACCTATAATGTTATTGATTTTTTTTTTATGCATCACAAAACGGAGAATCAAATTATAGAGGATTAAATTCTTTAAAGACAAAAGAAGAATTGTGTCAAAGTTCACTGAAAAGAGAGTGGTTTGGTGTCACAGGAAAGGAAGGAGATTTCCTGCCTCCTGTGACTCCTGCTGAAATTGCTCCTTGGGGATCAGTGGACAGATTGGGGGTGGGGGTGGGGAGCAATGTCAGAAGGGAGAAGGAATAAAAATGACTCTCTCCTGCAAATGGAAATGCTGCTCCATCAGCCGACAAACCAGCCTTTCAGCATCTCTTGTCTGTCTGAGAAGAAGAAGAAGAAGGGAGGGACGGTGGCTCAGTTGTAGAGCATCTGCTTGATAAGCAGGTTCAATCCCTGGCGGCTCCCAACTTAAAAGGGTCCAGGCGAAGAGGTGTGAAAAACCTCAGCTTGAGACCCTGGAGAGCCGCTGCCAGTCTGAGTAGACAATACTGACTTTGATGGACCAAGGATCTGATTCAGTAGAAGGCAGCTTCATATGTTCATGAAAAAGAAGCTGGTGACTATATGTAGATATTTGCTTGTTGTCTACTTGTATATCAGAGAGTTATAAAACAAACAGGTTATCTGCCTCATGTTGGGGGGAAGGTTTCCTTCTCTGGATTCTGTTGTGTTGTGGGGTTTGATGTCAGAGTTTGTTGCAGGCTTTAAAGTAATGTCATCTGAGCTTAAGATGAATGGTTGACTTTCCTTTTCACTTGCCCTTCCCTGCTTGTTCCTGACTTCTTCTCTTAGCCTGGTTCTGATTGGGTCCTCTTCTGGCAGGGTCATCTGATCTAAGTTACTTGCACTTAGGGCGGGTAGCAATCTTTTTTCACCCTTGGAGTTTCAAGAAGGGTCTAGCATTCTTTCTGATCACTTTGCCTAAGCATCAAGGATCTGCAGACATTTTTTTTTTCTTTTTTACAGCTCTGGCCTGGCCTTTTTCTACAGCGTTATACCACATTGTACTATCACCCTGTCTTGGCTGCAAGCTCTTAATCTCTGTTATCTGATTGAGAATCTCTGTTTTCTTGGCCAATTACTCCTGCTGGCAAGGAGCAGAGGCATGCGAGTCTTCCCAATGGAATAAGTCTTATGGTGGCTAGGCTTATACTGGCACTCCCATTGTTCAGAATGCATCTCAGTTAAAAGTCTGAACGGCCACCGCCCATTTCCTTCTCTGGAGGCCTCTCATCCGCTCCTTAAATACAGTTCCCTTCCCTGACAGAAACCCACAAACAACTTGAATTTCTTACACCCATGATACCAAATAATAATAATAAGAAGATATTGGATTTATATCCCACCCTCCACTCCGAAGAGTCTCAGAGCGGCTCACAATCTCCTTTCCCTTCCTCCCCCACAACAGACACCCTGTGAGGTGGGTGGGGCTGGAGAGGGCTCTCACAGCAGCTGCCCTTTCAAGGACAACCTCTGCCAGAGCTATGGCTGACCCAAGGAGGCCATTCCAGCAGGTGCAAGTGGAGGAGTGGGGAATCAAACCCGGTTCTCCCAGATAAGAGTCCGCACACTTAACCACTACACCAAACTGGCTCTCCAGTATATCAACTCAGCAATTCAGCTCATGTGCACAATAGTCTCTTAAGAGGGCTATTGCTCATGTGAACAATAGTCTCTTAAGAGGGCTAAACGCATGCCAATGTTCCCTCTAAGCTGCAGAGTCTTGTGAGCAAAATTTCTACTTTGTGAGCTACTGCCATTAAAGTTGTGAGCTACTGCCATTAAAAGTGGTGAGCTACTGCATAAAGTGCTGTGCTCTGGGGTCATCCTTCCTGAGCTAAGACAAAAATATGCGAGCTAGAGGCTAAACATCTGTGAGCTCGCTCATGCTAACTCAACTGAAGTCCTTTCTACGGTCTCACATTATCATATCCGCCTGAACAGAGAATCTATTGAGATTTACAAACACCAGCACAATTTTAACAGAAAGGAAGAAGGCATTTTCATCCACCAATCTTGGTACCCAGCTCTGCAAAACACCCTACAGACTATAAATTGCAGAAAGTCACAGAACAACCAGTACATTCCACAGAACAATCAGCACAGTCAACAACCACTTTCCTTATCTTCAAACCCCTTCCAACCCACACAGAACAATGGTCACATTCAACAGCCAGTTTCCTTATCACTACCCTTCCAGGAAGCCCCACCAAACAATGGGCACATCCACAAACCAATTGCCCTTTCACCACACCCCCTTCAGCCTAGAAATAGCAGCTCTCCAGCAGCCCTGGCCCCACTCAATGCACAGCAGCCAAGAAGGTCAGAGCGCCTGCTCCGGCTGCAACGCCACTGAGGATGTTCTCCGCAGCTGAGAACGAAACGTCTGGAAGGAAAACTTTCTCCAGTAGAATACGGCACTTGAGCCCGAAAGATTCTACAAACCCTAATGATGCTAACTCAGCTTAGAGGGAACACCGGTGCAGACCCTTTGGAGGCCTCTAGGCAGTGAAAATCGCAGGGCCCCCCTTGCAAGTTTTCTCAAAGTCAGAGCACCTGCCCCATCACCTGTGGCCCCCACTGCAGCCTGCAGGCACCTTTTCAACAGCCCCTTTGGAAAAGCTGCGGGGAAGGGGCAGAGAGAGGCAAACTTGGCAACGATGCCAACAGCAGCCGCACCAGGCAAGTTGGGCAAAGGGTGACTCAGTTGCGGCTGCACATGCAGGCTAGGAGGGCTGCAAGCAGAGGGGGAAGCCAGCTCAGGGCCCCGAAAGGCATGGGGGCCTACTTGGCCTAATTGTTAATCTGCCCCTCTGTGCAGATGGGTCAGTGTGGGGGTTGAATGGCAGCATCCAGTGTCCTTGGATCGCTGCCACTTCATACTCTCCGCCGCTGGAGGCTACCCTGGTTTAGGGAAAAGTTCCTGAGCAAGAGTGCAGTTAAATTTAGCTTCACCGGTGTCTCATCTCTGCCCAAGCGTTTTTGACTCGTGCTGCTGCCTATCGACAGGAAGAAAAGCCGGGGCAGATATATATGTTCTTTTTAGTGTTGCCAAGTCCAATTCAAGGAATATCTGGAGACTTTGGGGGTGGAGCCAGGAGACATTGGAGCAGAGCCAGGAACAAGGTTGGGGCAGAGCCAGGACAAGTATAATTGAACTCCAAAAGGAGTTCTGGACATCACATTTAGAGGGACCACGTGCCTTTCAAATGCCTTCCTTCCATTGGAAATAAGGAAGGATGGGGCACCTTCTTTTGGGGCTCATAGAATTGGGCCCCCTGGTCCAATCCTTTTGAAACTTGGAGGGTATTTTTGGGAGAGGCACTGGAAGCAATGCAGCAAATTTGGGGCCTCTACTTCAAAAAACAGCCCCCCCCAAGCCCCAGATACCCACAGATCAATTCTCCATTATACCCTATGGGAATCAGTTTCCATAGGGAATAGAGTGCCCAGCAGACATTTCCCTCCCCGCCCTCCCGCCATCCACTTTCTGCTAACCCTGAAGCATGAGGATAGCCTCCAAACCGGGGGATCCCCTGCCCCCACCTGGGGATTGTGCAACCAATGAAGAGCAATGCAGTTAGTGGAGCAGGACAAACAGGTTAACAAACCTCCGCGTAAACCAGCCTCAGAAATTATACAAACTTGAATTTGCTAAACAACGTATAAAATTAATATTGAACAATGTCATTTCACAGAAAAAGTGCATAAGGAACATCAGCCTCTCGCCCAAAGTCACTTCAAAGGCAATTAATGTCCAAATTCTTTAGAAAGTGGGTGCAGGCAGTAATTCCACAGGTAGAGCTTTCCCCAGAGACCAACGTCCCTGATGATCTCTTCTGTACAGCAAGGCAGAAAAAATGTTTCTGTTTTTCCCGTTCTGTATATGCCCTCCCCCCCCTTTATGTATCTATGCTTCTTCTTCTTCCTTTTGTAGTTAAAATCAATAAAAATTATAAAAAATGAAAAAATGAAGCACCACGCGGCTGTATTTATTTCACGTTTCATGATTGCTTCTACGAGCTTCCAAAGGTATTCAACATATTTCAAGTGCTAAGTGTCGATGCTTACAATCATTTCCATTTAGTATGATCAATTTCCAAGAAAATACGTTGAATAGTTTTGGAAGCTCGTAGAAGCAATCGTGAAACGTGGAATAAGTACAGCCACATCGGGTTCCATTTTTTATGCCTTGCTGTGCAGAAGAGATCATCAGGGGCGTTGGTCTCCGTGGAAAACTCTACCTGTGGAATTACTGCCTGCACCCACTTCCTAAAGAATTTGGACATTAATTGCCTTTGAAGTGACTTTGGGTGAGAGGATGATGTTCCTTATGCACTTTTTCTATGAAATGACATCGTTCAATATGGAATATTCATTTTATATGTTACTTAGTAAATTCAAGTTTGTATAATTTCTGAGGCTGGTTTATGCGGAAGTTTGTTAACCTGCTTGTCCTCCCCCACCTGGGGATTGGCAACCCTAGTTCTTTTCCCCATTCACATATGTTTGGAGCAAAGGAGGGTGAGGTCTTGGTGGCCAGGAAACACACAGCTGATTCTGCATGCCTACGGCTCGTGACTGGAGCGTGCAAAGCATTCTTCTGTAGATATTGTTCCTCTTGGGTTAGAGCCATCCATCAGAAATTGTCTTCGCTTAGCTTTTCACTTGAATCTCTCCAGATAATGGCCCTGGATCAAGCCAGGGCCATAGTCAAACAGAGACTACACGACATTGAGAGACAGAATGATATTGCCAAGGTCCCGGATTATCCAGCTCCCCTTCAAAGGAGATATGTGCTAGCTCCAGCCCCCTATCTCTCAAATCTAACAATACCATCCCACAGAAGGGCCTTTTCTAGGGCCCGTTGCAATATCTTTCCTTCAGCAGTCGTTGAGGGCCGCTTCAAAAAGGTGCCTATGGCTGAGCGGGTTTGTCCTTGCGGTGCAGATAAAGTTGAAACGATTGACCATGTTTTGTTCGGGTGTGGCCTATACCTGTCAACCGGTTTTGAGGGCCAGGGGGGGCCCTTGACCCCTTAACAATCACCAGGCAGAGACATTTGCTCAGAAGTCCAAAGATTTATTGGTAAGAAAGAAAAGAAAAGATCATTTGCAAATGGGAGAGAGATCTTAGGCTAGGCTGTCCTTTTCTCTCTCTCAAAGTCTTGTTAGCACAAGCTGCTAGTTTTAAAAGCATTTCCCCCCTCCCCTCCTTCTCTCTGCCCCCGTGACTAATCAAGCCAGAGGATTCACAATCTAAGACTTCTCCCAAGCGCAAAGCAGCAGCCCCCTCCTCCCTTCCTTACATGAAAGCACAGACAGGTACTGAGCACATTACCTCATTTTGCTTAATTGGCTAGGGCCTCTTCTGCCCAGCTAGATAGATAACACTTCCCACCCTAGCAAACTCTCCGTTGCATAAACTTTTCACCTTTGCAGTTGTCCAGGCAGTTACACTTTTTCCCAGATCAGAGCCAAACTCCCTATGTGCACAGATATAACAGGCCATCAAAAGTTCCAATATATATATATAAATATTTACATTTGGGGCTTTTCTGAATGAGCCAGACCTTTGGCCTTAATTATTCCAACATACCTAGGCATAGGAGCCAGGTACATTTATTCTTTGTTGGAGGGATGTCGCGGGTTTCTCTGATTTCAAAATCAGAAATATGCTGTTATCGGATTTTAACCCCCAATTCACAATTAATTGTGCCAAATTTATGGCGGCAGCTAGGAGAATTCGTGAGGATTATGTAAAGAAGGGGTCTTGAACTGACTGTTTTTTGAATATTTCCAAGCTTGTATTTTATCTCTTCTTAAATGCCTGAGTACTTTGTATACCATCACAAATGCTACTGAAACCGATACAAATACAGAGACCGTGCATAAAGTTGCCAAATTTTGTTCCCATGCAATCAAATTGCATTTTATGGTTCTTATAAATCAATGCCGAGGTAACAGATTGTAATCTTAACCAGTGTATTCTAGTTAATATTTTTCTGGAGCTGTATAATCTTTAAATTTTTTATTATATATACTGTATCTATTAATCTAGAAGATGTTTTACCACTACTGTATTATTTGTCATATCTCATTATTCATACTAATGTCCTATATTTTACTTTCACGTGTATTTTTTAAATATCTTATGTTTTATCTATTTAGGTCCATCTTGATTTTTACAATTTTTCTGTGGTTGTTGTTGGCCTGCATTTTGCTGTATGTTTGGTTATGGACCGTAATAAAGCAAACTGAATTGAACTGAACTGGAGTCAAAGAAGACAGTTGCAAAAGGGGTGGGGGGAGAACACACCCAAAAAACCCCTACCCGGTTTGCAGCCAAACCGAATGAATGTGTCCAGAGGGGCTGTATTGCTACAAAATTGCTGTGTGCTGTCTGCAGGGTTATTCAGAAGCAAAACATGAGACTCTTCCAGATTCTCTTGTTAAGTGAGGGGGGTGGTGGAGAAACCCAGACTCTACACTAGGGTTGCCAATCCCCAGGTGGGGGCAGGGGATCCCCCGGTTTGGAGGCCCTCCCCCCGCTTCAGGGTCGTCAGAAAGCGGGGGGAGGGGAGGGAAATGTCTGCTGAAAACTGTTATTCCCTATGGAGATTTATTCCCATAGAAAATCATGGATAATTTATCCGTGGGTATCTGGGGCTCTGGGGGGGGGGGGGGGTGCTGTTGTTTGAGGTAGAGGCACCAAATTTTCAGTACAGCATCTAGTGCCTCTCCCCAAAGTATCCCTCAAGTTTTAAAACAATTGGACCACGGGGTCAAATTCTATGAGCCCCAAAAGAAGGTGCCCCTATCCTTCATTATTTCCTACGGAAGAAAGGAATTGAAAAGGTGTGCTGTCTCTTTAAATGTGATGGCCAGAACTCCCTTTGGAGTTCAATTATGCTTGTCACAGCCTTGATCTTGGCTCCACCCCTAATGTCTCCTGGCTCCACCCCCAAAGTCTCCTGGCTCCACCCCCAAAGTCCCCAGATATTTCTTAAATTGGTCTTGGCAACCCTAAAGATTCTCAAGGTCGAAACAAACAGGAAAAGTTCAAAACGTCTCACTCAGTGGACACTGGACAGCCTTGTTTCCAGTTTACCATAAGTTTCTTCCCAGGAGTAGGGAGGAAATCTTTTTGCTGGCCCATGACCTGTGGGTTTGTTTTTGCATTTTGTTAACTGGGGATTTTCATAATGGAATCCCTCCAGACAGTTCCTTGGCTCTGAGCCCAGCTTCCCAGCTCTCTAATGAGCCATCCGACGGCTGTTGCAATTGTGGAATCTCCCTTGCCCCACCCCAGTTTCCTCATTGGGACATCGCTGTCTCTGTGTTGCAACGGAGCGACAGAAGCAAAGGGAAATTCTTCCCAAACAAACCGCTTATTTATCCCCTCAAGTTGCCAACTCTGGGTTGGTGAATTCCTGGAGATTTGGAGGGTGGAGCCTGGAAGGGTGGGTTTTAGGGAAGGGGACCTCAGTGGGGTAGAATGACAGTGTCCAGCCTCCATAGCAGTCTTTTTCTCCAGGAGAACTGGTCTCTGGAGTCTGGAGATGAGTGGTAATTCCAGATCTCCAGGTCCCACCTGGAGGCTGGCAACCCTAGCCACTCAGTTCATGGCACACCATATTTGCATGTCCTGTCCACTCAAAGAGCCAGAGGACTACTGCATGCCCTGTGTGAGTCAAGCACTCAACAAAACACAACAGTATAACTATTAACACAATATATAACCAGGGATTTTGTCCAGCAGGAATGCACAGGAATGCAATTCCAGCTGGCTTGACATCAGGTGTCTTGCTGGGCTTCTTCTACAAAAAAAAAAAAGAAGCCCTGGGTATAACTATGCTATTTTGAATTACCAGACTGCCTCTGAGCACATAGGCTTCACTCTCACAACCACTATGGAACTGTAGCCTCCCCTTGTGTCACCTGGAGCGAATGAAGGGCATTGCTCTCTGCTGTCTCAGTCTTTCCTCAGCAAGAGGCACAGCAGGTCAGGCAAAAGAGTTATGGGGTAGCCTGGATCTGTTGCATCCTGTCAACACCATCTACCTCACAGGGTTGTTGAGAAGATAAAAATGGAGGTGAGAAGAATGATGCAAGCAGTTTTAAGTCCCCACTGGGGAGAAAGGCGGGGTATCAGTGAAGACAGACAGACAGACAGACAGACGATTGTGTGCGTGTGAGATAGATAGATAGATAGATGATAGATAGATGATAGATAGATAGATAGATAGATAGATAGATAGATAGATAGATAGATAGATAGATAGATAGATAGATAGATAGATAGATGTGTGTGTGTGTGTGAGAGAGAGGGACAGACAGACGGATGGAGGAAAAGACAGATGGAGCAAGCTTTAGTTTTTGAAGGTTCCTGTGAGGAGCAGCTCTTGTATGACACAGCAGCCAAATGATATCACAAGCCCCTTCAAGAGTAGCATTTGGTATGAAGAAAAACATTTCCCTCTAGTTTTTTTTTTTTTTTAAAGAATGCTTGCTCCCCCGACACACGGAGGGCTAATAATGAAGGAATCCAGGGTTGCCTGGTGCTGGAGGAAGTAAGCATTTGTGCTTCTCGGTGAGTGGATTGATTAAAACCAATATCCTCTACTGGGCATCCCCTTGGGGGTACTCAACTTATCCTACTGATATGAAGGCCAAAGCAGCAGCGGAAGTCAAGGAAGAGTCCACACTTGGTGGTGGGGAGAAGGAAGGGTATGCCAAGCTTCAGGGGATCCCAGCCAGGCCTATAAACCCATTACCAGAATGGGTCACATCTTTTTTAAAATTAGGGATGCCTAGGGCTTCCAAGCCCCTGGTCTGGGTGGGGGGTTCCCCCACCTGGGAGGTTTCCAACCCACTGGCCCACATTGGGCCAGCAGGGGGAACCTTCTCAGATGCCGTTGGCACTATGACATCACTCGAAAGCGATATCATCACACCGGCAACAGTGCGCGGCGGCCACTCTAGGCATTTCCAGGAAAACTCTATGGTTTCCCCAGACACTCTAGCCATTTGGGAGGGGAAAACTCTATGGTACCTATTGTACCATAGAGTTTTTCCTCTGAAATGGCTAGAGTGTCCGGGGAAACCATAGAGTTTTCCTGGACATGCCTAGAGTGGTTGCGAGCAACATCGCCGGCGCGATAACATCACTTCTGGGTGACATCGTTCCATCATGCATGTGCTTTGCGAGTGCACAAAAGACCCCTGCCAGAGCATGATGGGGACCTGGCAATCCTAGGGTTGCCAGCCTCCTGGTGAGGCCTGGAGATCTCCCACTTGGATCTCCCACCTGGTGAGGCCTGGAGATCTCCCACCTGGAGAAAAATGGCTGCTTTGAAGGGTGGACTCTATAGCATTGTACCACACTGAGCCCCCCACCCCTTCCCCAAATCCCACCCTCTCTCAGATCCACTTCCAAAGTTTCCTGGTATTTCCCAACCCAGACCTGGCAACCCTATCATAAGTAGAATAATTTCTTTCTCAATACACAGAAGGAAGTTGTACACCTGGGACATGCATAGACCATGTGCGTTTACGCACCCTAACACAACAATTGGAAATACCCCAAATGGTCAGAGAGAGAGAAAGCCAGAGATCTGGGCAATGGGAGTCAAAGACCCTTTCCATTTTGGGCTTTCCTTTCTGGCAATTTTTGTACCCACTCTGAATGTCAAAGGTCAATGTAAGCTTGGCAATTTCCTGGTCACATTTGGGGATCTCCTGGTCAGCTGGCTGGTGGGTGGAAGCCTCCCCCCCCCACAACCCCCATTGCCTTTCCACTTTGGAAGGCTTAAGAAAAAGCTTGGAAAGGCTTGCTTTTTAGATGGTGTGTCTATGCCTTCAAATCTAGAAGCCAGGATGAATGGGGGCGGGGTGAGCCGGCAGAACAACATGGCTGCTGCCAGTAGCTCTGAAACTGCAAGAAAGGAAGAAAGCAGCTCAGACCTTCCATTTGTTTTATATAGGGCTTTTTTGGTTTAAAAAAGCCCAGCAGGAACTCTTTTGCATATTAGGCCACACACCCCTGATGTCACCATTGTTTCACATAGGGCTTTTTTCTAGAAAAAGCCCAGCAGGAATTCATTTGCATATTGGGCCACTTATGCCATGCCAGCCAGAACTGTGTTCTTGTGCGTTCCTGCTCAAAAAAAGGCCGTGGTTTTACAATTTTTTCAGAAGTCGTTTGCACAGTTCAGGGTAAACTAGAACCTTTGGTTTCCCTGTGGTAGTCTGAAGAACTTGGAACTTCAGCAACTTGTGAGTAAACTGCCCCAGTGAGACCACACAAGTGTGGGATTGCAAGCTGTTTATTTTGGCTTCTCTCCCCTCACACACCTCTCTCCCTCCCCCTCTGATTTATATCCCGCCCTCCACTCTGAAACTCAGAGTGGCTCACAATCTCTTTTACCTTCCTCCCTCATAACAGACAGCCTGTGAGATGGATGGGGCTGAGAGAGCTCTTGCAGAAGCTGCTCTTTCAAGGACAACTCCTGTGAGAGCTATGAGTGACCCAATGCCATTCCAGCAGCTACAAGTAGAGGAGTCAGGAATTAAACTCAGTTCTCCCAGATAAGAGTCTGCACACTTAACTGCTACCCCAAACTGGCTCTGTGTGTGTGTGTGTGTGTGTGTGTGTGAGAGAGAGAGAGAGAGAGAGAGAGAGAACACACAGGACACAGGACGTGCAACTGACTGGGGATGAGGAAATGAAGACTGTATTCAGGGGAATTGCATTTTTGTATTTTAACTTATTTATTTTAGGGAATGTGAAAGTCTCCGGGCTCTCTCCCCAAGTCCCCAGATATTTTCAGTTTGGCAACCCTTGGTCAACGACCATCAGGGAGGACTGTTACTTGAGAACACGGGATTATACTGAACAGGCCCTTGCATTCTTGGCCAGCACTGCTACCCAGCAACGGTAAGAAAAACCAGTACAGAATTAATATCTCTTTCCCCAGAGCTTGCCTGTGAGAATGGGAGGGACGTCGCTCGCTGTAAACGCTGGGGGCATGAGCCAGTGTTTGGCAGGGGAGGGCGAGCAGAGACAGAGAGAGAGAAACAAATTGCTAAAATCTCTAGGAAGCCAACTAGCCAAGCAGAGATTCGACTGGTAGAAAAGGGTGTCAAAACAGGCCGCTGTCAAGTCTGCGGCGTTGCTTGGAATTGTCAGAAAGGTAGGGGGCTTCCCCCAGATTCTCTCATGAATGGCGAACAAGAAATCAATGGAGACTCCAGACAGATATTTGATCCAGAGGCGGGGGTTTGTGTGTTATTCTTGCCACTCTCTATGCCGCGTCTCCTGTTCCGGCTGCTCCACCCAAACTGGGATGGCTCCTCTGTTGGAATTTCTCCAGATCTCACGCACATTATGATTAAAGGATAGGAAGCGCCGGATCAGACCCCCAGGACAGGCCTCCTCGGGGAAAGCTGTTATTCTCTCATTATGCCTGGATTACCTTTGACCTCGGAGGCAGGGCAGAGAGACTGGAGGAGTTCTTTCAGCGCCACCTCCTCCTCCGCTTCCTAGGAAGTTGCACTCTGCTCCCCCTCCCCCTTGCAGAAAAGCCACAGCTGGATCAAAAGCTTTGCTGCGTTCAACGTTTCCCACCTGGCTTGGGTCCCGGAGGCAGCCCACATCTGGAACAATGCATACATTGCTTGCCGTCTGCCTCTTGGCCGCTGTCGTAGACCTGGGTAAGTGTCCGGGGCAGTTTTGGAAGTAGATTTGGGGCCTCAAATGATGACAGCGTGTATTTTGTATAGCCAAAGAGGCCCCAAGCTTTCCTTGTCTTCTCAAATTCTCTGCAGGCCTAATTGTCATCCTGCCCAGTGCTGGGGGGAAGCAGACGTCTGGGCTTCTCAGTGATTAATATCCGCAGGGCAATTTCCCCCCTAAGCTGTGGAGTCTTGTGAGCAAATATTCTACTTTGTGAGCGACTGGCATTAAAGTTGTGAGCTCCTGCATAAATTAGTTTGCTTTGAGGCTGTTTTTCCTGAGCTGAGACAAAAACATGTGAGCCGGAGGCTAAAAAATCGTGAGCTAGCTCTCACTAACTCAGCTGAGAGGGAACACTGGATGCAACACATACCATCGATGGGTTGCAAAATCTGGAAAAGCTTCACAGGCATACAAAAGATATCCACATCTGAGTATTCAACTGTGTCAAGCATGAGGGTTCAATGATGAGTCGAAGTTGATACAAAGACTACGTTTATTGATAGACCGATACTTTGGTGTAACAGGTTCTTGCCAGTAATGCTTCCAATACATTGAAACAATACTTTTAAGGCTTACTTCAAAAGGATTACAAGGGAGGGGGTTGCGGGGTAGTATTCACACATAAACTATCATAAATGTCTACTTTCCCATAGTGTTATCAGGACATCGTCCTTGCTTCTCCAGATGTCTCGTACTCCCTTGCAAGAATGTATGGGAAGGTGCTGATTACTTGGTTTCTTTCTCACTACTTCTGATTACAAGCCATAAAGCAAGAAGGGGAAAGGGAAAGAATAACAAACTAACAATATTAGGTCTACCATGACGCTTCACAGACCAGGTTTAGGCAAGACCCTCAAACAATCAATTCTCAATGGAATTTTACCATGCTTGACAAAATGTACATTACAAAAATAGAAACAGACGGAAGCAGCCTTCAGCATTTTCTTACAGAGTTGGAAAAGCTTGGGACTGTGAAAGCCGTGAGCTCCCGCATCACTTTGTTTGCTCTGGGGCCAACCTTCCTGAGCTAAGGCAAAAATGTATGGGCCAAAGGCTAAAAAACTGAGTTAGCTCACACTAATTCAGCTTAGAGGGAACACTGCGGCAGGGCTTTTTTTTTCTGAAAGAAGAAGTGCCAGAACTCTCAAAAGGGAAGTGAAGGACAAACACACCGGTGCTGCTCATGAATTTTTAAACAGTATTTGAGAATTTTGTTTCCACAAAGGGGTTCCAGAACCCCTTCCTGCCGCGTTTCCCCAGAAAAAAAAAAGCCTTGACAATCTGCACCAGTGTCTCGTAACAGCACATCCTCTTGGAGCTGCGTCTCATGACCAGAGGACTTTTAGACTGTGGTTGAAGTTTGATGCTTTAAATGACTGATAGGTACTGAAAGGGGAGGGAGGGCAGCCTGGCATAGCCCAGTCTCCTCATATCTCGGAAGCTGAGCAGGGTCAGCACTTTGATGAGAGGCCACCAAGGAAGGCTCTGCAGAGGAAGGCAATGGCCGGCCACCTCTGCTTCTCACTGGCCTCGCGAGCCCCTTGTTGGGGTTGCCGTAATTTGGCTGCAATTTGAGGGTGCTTGACACTTCCACACACACAGCTACTGCTGCTGCTGAAGGATTTGCACTGGTTTGGGTGGGGCCGGAGAAAAACAGCTTGGGATTTTGGGGAAGCGGTCCGAGGAAGCCGAACAAGTTGGAAGTTTTGGTTTTCGGTGTCAGGCCAAAACTTTCGATTGGAAATGCTGTTTAGGAAGTTCTCTCGCGCTGATCGGCTGGGGCCTCTCTTCCTCATCTGCAGTATACATTTGTAAACATAGAGAAAAAAAAAACACCTTGCTTTTCCAGCCTGTTATCTTCACAAAGGAAACGAGCCCAGGAAAAACCTTGGCTTGAAACCCGTTGTGAGCGATGTAGAACGTGGCAAAAAACACAGAGAGCCAGCTGTGGTGTAGTGGCTATGAGTGGTGGATTCTAATCCGGAGAACCAAGATTTGATTGCTCACTCCTCCACATACAGCCAGCTGGGTGATATTGGGTCAGTCACAAGTTCTGTCAGAGCTGTTTTTCTCAAGAGCAGTTTCTGTCAGAGCTCTCTCAGCCTCACAGGGTGTCTGTTGTGGGGAGAGGAAGAAAAGGTGATGGCAAGCCACTTCTAGACTCCTTTAGGTAGCGAAGAACAGGTTATTTCTCATTTTGTTAACAGTCGATTAATATATAGTCTTCTTCTCAAATTGTTATTGTTATAATTGTTTTTATAGTATGTATATGAAGCCTGAGAATTTATTATGTATAGTTATTGTTCAAATGTTATAAATAAAAAGTTATTTTTTAAAAAGGTATTTAAAAAAAAATAACTTCAGGGATGGTGCTCAGTGGTAGAGCATCTGCTTGGTAAGCTGAAGGTCCCAGGTTCAATCCCCGGCATCTCCAACTAAAAAAGGGTCCAGGCAGACAGGCGTGAAAAACCTCAACTTGAGACCATGGAGAGCCGCTGCCAGTCTGAGTAGACAATACTGACTTTGATGGACTGAGAGTATAAGGCAGCTTCATATGTTCATATTAACCCAATCCTCCTCCCCCTCCTCCTCCTCCTCCTTCTTGTTATTTCTTAAATCACCCAGTCACTTGGCTGACTGACTGCGTGGCTGTGAGGGAGAAGCTGGGTACCAAATGGAGTCCGAGGTGAATCATCACTCTGGCCATGAATACTGTGAGCTAATGAGGAAAAAACACAACCCTTGTTTTGAATCAGGTGGGACAAGCAGTGAAGTCTTCAATCTGGCACTGCAACTTGGTAGGTGACCCTTGGAAAGACTGAGCTTGTTGGCTGCAAGCTCCATTAAGGATGCCAGCTCCAGGCTGGAGAATTCCAGGAGATTTCATTGTGGAGACTGGGGAAGGTGAGGTTTAGGGAGGGGAGAGGCCTGAATGAGCCATGATGTCCTAGAGCAGCCATTTTCTCCAAGAGAACTGATCTCTAATGTCTGGAGAGCAGCTATCATTTTGGGAACTCTCAAGGCCACACCTGGAAGTTGGTAACACTACAGGGTTACTTCTCCCCTTCTAGCAGGCTCTCTTATTCAAAGGATGAAAGTTGCCTCATGGGAAGAAGAAATATCTACAGGATACTTTGCCTCGAGGGAAGAAGAAACATCACCCCCATGTAGTAGAGATGTTTAATATGGTCAAGGACCAGTCAGATAGGATATACATTCTAAATAAGCATACATTTAAAATAAAACATATAGGTAATAGTAATAATAATAAGTTTTATTTGTATCCCACACTCCCCGCCGGAGCAGGCTCAGGGCGGCTAACAGGACATGGTATACCATGATCAATTATGCAATTCATAAAAGATACAGTTAAAATACAGTTTAAAAGTTACATAAAAACTATAAAACCATAATAAATTAAAGGTGCTATTTTCAGTGGGATGAAATCTACCCCGATTATATACATTGAGTGCCAGCTTTTAAGCCTCCAAATTAATAAACCAGATAAGTACTCCCCCCCCCCCCCGATGTGCTTCCAGGATCTTATAGCTTGCATAGCAAATTTTGTCATATTTAGGGTGATTTTTTTTTTGTCTCTATCAGCTAGAAGCTCATCTAAGTAAAATTTGGTATTTCTCCCAGGAAAGTAATTAAAGATCGGAGTTATATAGGCGGCTCCAGGGCTTTTTTTTGTAGCAGGAACTCCTTTGCATATTAGGCCATGCCCCCTGATGTAGTCAATCCTCCAGGAGTTTACAGTAGGCCCTGTACAAAGAGCCCCGTGAGCTCTTGGAGGATTGGCTGCATCAGGAGTGTGTGGCCTAATATGCAAAGAAATCCCTGCTACAAAAAAAGCCCTTGGCGGCTCTAATATTTTGGTAAAACTTACACTCAAACAAAGCACGTTCCCCGGCTTCCAGCTTCCCGTCCCCACAAATACACAGTCCTTCCTCATGTGGCTGCCTCATGTATTTATCCTCCAAGACTGACAGTAGCATATCCAACCTGAGGAGAGTAAATGCCCTCCTATAAACAGCTTTATCTAAGTTTGGCAAGTATGGCATCAGCGTCCCTTTATTTAGATCTTCTGTTTCTGGTAGGAAAAATAGCACCAAAGTTCCTTTCTCCATTTTTTTTTTAAAAATCTGGCCAGCTGCAGCTTTGATTAGTGTCAAACGTTTTCCGTTTGCCATAAGGTCTCCTTGGGTTCAAAGCACTTTGAGTGAACATCAGCGATGCGTTGGAAAGACTTCAAAGGAAGGCTGCGCTAACTAGCCTGTATTATCACCAGCTGCTGAGAAGGAACACTGGCTTGGCTGGTATATTTTTTTCAGAGCTAGTGTGGCCTTCCAGATAGACTAAATCCTGTGTCTCACCGGGTGACCTTGACACAGTCATTCTCTCTCAACCTAACTTGCTGTAGAGGGTTTAGGGTTGCCAAGTCCAATTCAAGAAATATCTGGGGACTTTGGGGGTGGAGCCAGGAGACTTTGGGTGTGGAGCTGGGAGGCATTGGGGGTGCAGCCAGGAGCAAGGGTGTGACAAGCATAATTCAACTCCAAAGGGAGTTCTGGCCCTCACATTTAAAGGGACCACACACCTTTTAAATGCCTTCCTTCCATAGGAAATAGTGAAGGATAGGGGCGCCTTCTTTTAGGGCTCATAGAATTGGACCCCCTGGTCCAATCCTTTTGAAACTTGGAGGGTAGTCTGGGGAGAGGCACTGGATGCTATGCTGAACATTTGGTGCCTCTACCTCAAAAAACAGCCCCTCCAGAGCCCCAGATACCCACAGATCAATTCTCCATTATTTTCTATGGGAATAAGTCTCCATTGGGAATAATAGAGTTCCCAGCAGACATTTCTCTCCCCTCCCCCCTTTCTGATGACCCTGAAGCAGGGGGAGGGCCTCCAAACTGGTGGATCCCCTGCCCCCACCTGGGGATTGGCAACCCTAAGAGGGTTGGTGTGAGGTAGAATTGCCACCGACCAGGTGAGTTATACAGAAAAAGATCGCTATACAGAAAAGTGATATTGTAGCAAAGGAAAAACTGGATAGAAGTAACAATTGTTAATACAAGTCTTAGCTTGCTACTCTGTATTTTGAAACTAACAATTTAATTTCAGTATTATTAACAAAAAAAAGCACTAGATGCCAGGATGTAACAATCATTGGCAACATTACAATAGGAGGTTGATATTACAGCAACAGCAGCAATGGATTGCCTGGATAATTATCCATTTCATTTGCCTTCTTCAGGCTGCCAGTACACTAGGTAAAGCCCTGAATACCCAGTATTTCCTTCAACTGTATGCTTAGGACGCTCTCCAGCTTTTACAGCTGCTGTATAAATAATTGCACTTGGAGCCTCAGAGATCAACAGTCTTCTGTTAGGGGTTACCCTTCATCAGATCCATTGAATTCAATATTATTATTTTGCCAATTGTTGTTAAATTCTGTCATCTAGTGTTAATAATACTGAAATTAAAGTGTTTGTTTCAAAATACAGAGTAGCAAACTAAGACTTGTATTAACAATTGTTACTTCTATGCAGCTTTCCCAGTATACTCACACTCATTTAGATGACCCAGGATATATTTGGGCCCAAAATGCCAATGAGTATACTCAAGCCAAACTTCCAACAGATTTTACAGTCCAATAATCATTTCAAATATATTGGAAACAATTTATAATTCATTTGATTTTTGTCAAGTTGTACATCTTAGATGTCTGTATGGTATGGTGATTATATATCATTTCAATATGTAAGTGGGATATCGCATGACTATGAAGAAGATTCTTACCGAAACGAGTGAAGAGCCAGCATCCCGCCATTCTTTGTTCAGGTCTATGGGATTATTTTGATCCATATTTGAAATAATTATTGTACTGTGGAATGAATCTACTGAAAGTTTGGATTGAGTACATTCACTGGCAATTTAGGCCCCTACAGATATATACTGGAACATTTGAATAATTACAGACTAATAATTGACCTGTTCGTATATATACCTGCTAGGGTTGCCAATCCTCATGTTGGTAGGGCAGGGCTTCTTTTGTAGCAGGAACTCCTTTGCATATTAGGCCACACACCCCTGATGCAGCCAATCATCCTGGAGCTTACAGTAGACCCTGTATTAAGAGCCCTGTAAGCTCTTGGAGGATTGGCTAAATCAGGGGTGTGTGGCCTAATCAGGGGTGGAATTCTAGCAGGAGTTCCTTTGCATATTAGGCCACACACCCCTGATGCAGCCAATCATCCTGGAGCTTACAGTAGACCCTGTACTAAGAGCCCTGTAAGCTCTTGGAGGATTGGCTACATCAGGGGTGTGTGGCCTAATATGCAAAGGAGCTCCTGCTACAAAAAAAGCCTGTTGGTAGGCAACTAGAGTGAGGCTCACGGATAGAAGTGAACTTTATGGTTCTCTGGTGCAGAGTATCTAATATCACTGGATGTGAGGTAACACCATCAAAAGTAGCACCAGGGGAACATAAGGGTGATTATTCTGATGTGTGTGGAAAGTCTTCAGGACTATCCAGCTATGACATACTTTATATAATTTTAAGTAACCACACATCATATAGGAAGCAGCACCTGGCTTTCTATCGTTTTTATTTCTGGATGTGTGTCTTCGTACATTTTATATATTGACCACAAAGGAAGGCCCTTAAGGGCCAAAACGTGTATGGTTATTGTGGTGATTGGAAGTCCATCAAAGGTGAGATTGTATGTGGTTTGCAAATGTTATGCAATCTGCTCTCCAAACAATATGTTTTAAAATTCATGTTTGTATATGTTTTATATTAAATGCAAATTTGTTTAGCATCAAAGCCACATGAATAAATGTTAGAAGTCTGAGAGCTGTAAGAAATGAACATCAGATGTCTGAGAGCTGCTAGAAGGAGGAGGAGGAGATATTGGATTTATATTCCGCCCTCCACTCCAAATCTTAGAGTCTCAGAGCGGCTCACAATCTCCTTTATCTTCCTCCCCCACAACAGACACCCTGTGAGGTGGGTGGGGCTGAGAGGACAGAGCAGCTGCCCTATCAAGGACAACCTCTGCCAGAGCTATGGCTGACCCAAGGCCATTCCAGGAGGCGCAAGTGGAGGAGGGGATATCAAACCCGGTTCTCCCAGATAAGAGTCCGCACACTTCACTGTTACACCAAACTGGCAAGACATGATCATCAGATGTTTGAAAGAAGGGAGGGAGGGAGGAAGAAGAGAGGTGGAAAGAAAGCAACTTTAAATGCATTTTCAAAACTGCCAGCTGTCTTGGCTTGGTGAAGTGTTTTAAAGAGAGAAATGCCTTCTCCAAGCCAGCTGACAGGACAGTGGGGACTTTAAGAGCCAAACAATATGTGTGAAGGAGTCACATGTGGCTCCGAAGACACAGTTTGGCTTTCCCTGCTCGGAAGCTTCCGTTTCCACTGTGGAACTGAGCTCTGTAGTCTGGAGATCAGATGTTACGGTAATTCTGGGACAACTCCAGACCACACTGGGTGGGCCCCAACTTTAACAATCTTGTACTGTCTATATACAATGTAATAAAAGCAATAAAAGAAAATGTGAATGAATGAATAATACAGTCTATGGGTGATCTTGGAGGATTGGAATGTGTCGCACACTTGACACTTTCTCCTCACTTGTAGCACTGCCTGCTCTCTGTTTTGAGAAAGCTGCAAACTGCAGTTGGTTTTTCTTCCTGTCAGGCCTCGTTTTGGGCAGGCACTCACAGGAGCAGAGCTCCAGAAAAGGAAAGGAAAGGTCCCCTGTGCAAGCACCAGTCGTTTCTGACTCTGGAGTGACTTTTCACATTTTCACGGCAGACTTTTTACGGGGTGGTTTGCCATTGCCTTCCCCGGTCATCTACACTTTCCCCCCAGCAAGCTGGGTCCTCATTTTACCGACCTTGGAAGGATGGAAGGCTGAGTCAACCTGGAGCTGGCTACCTGAAAACCTAGCTACTGCCGGGGATCGAACTCAGGTCGTGAGCAGAGCTTAGGACTGCAGTACTTTCTTTCTTAAACACCCCCCACCCCCAAATCCTTGCTTCTGGGCTCCATTGCTCAAACCCTCTGTGAGAATTTTGCTGAACTCTTAAGATTTGACAAACTTTCTAAATCCCCCCCCCCCCAAAAAAAAAAAAGGAAAATAAGCAAAACATATAAAGCAGACAGATGGAAATTTTCATCCTGCCACTGTGGCCACATAGGAGAAAGTAATTTAAAATGTATGATGGGAGTAAGGTTTTGTGATGGCAATTATAACTCAAGAAGCATTTTAAGGTAGATGCTGAGCTGATTTAATTTAGTACACCTTCTGGTGATGTCAGGAGTGTGTGGCACATGCAAATGAGTTGTGCTAACAAGCTCTGACACCTCTTTTTCTGTGAAAGGACCCGATTCCTCTCATGCAACGCTATAAGGAGCCTGATCAAGGATGCTCTGTAACTTGAGAGATACATTCTCGCAGGGCCTTTTTTGTAGCAGGAACTCCTTTGCATATTAGGCCACACACCCCTGATGTAGCCAATCCTCCTGGAGCTTACAGTAGGCCCTGTAAGCTCTAGGAGGATTGTACATCAGGGGTGTGTGGCCTAATATGCAAAGGAGTTCCTGCTTTAAAAAAAGCCCTGTTTTTACTTTTTAGAGGCTGGTTCATCACAGGAACCTCTATCCTTCCCACCTGGAGGCTGGCAACCCTATGAGCAGGGCTGGCCAAGCAATTAGGCAAACTAGGCAATAGAAGGGCGCCGGCCTTCTGGGGGTGCTGAATTGGGTGCCTCCCACGTGACTCAGTGACCAGGGCTATCCAGGTCAGGGAGCAATTTCAAGTTTTGTGCTTTTCATTTTCTCTCACAATTCATCGGTTTTTGAAAACTGGTTATCATTGCAAGAGGGTGTGTGTGTGTGCGTGTGTGCCACAAGTTAGCCTTCCCTAGAGGGCCAGATAGTCTAGGGCCGACCCTGCCTATGAGCAGGATTAACTCCTCTTCTCTTCTAAGATCTAATGAGACCGGGCTATGCTATAGCAGGGGTGTTGAACTCATTTGTTATGAGGGCCAGATTTGATATAAATGAGACTTTGTTGGGCTGAGCCATGTTGAGCCGGGCCGTGTGTCTACCTATTTAAGATTCGGTACATATGAGCATATGAAGCTGCCTTATACTGAATCAGACCCTTGGTCCATCCAAGTCAGTATTGTCTTCTCAGACTGGCAGCGGCTCTCCAAGGTCTCAAGCTGAGGTTTTTCACACCTATTTGCCTGGACCCGTTTTTTGGAGATGCCAGGGATTGAACCTGGGACCTTCTGCTTCGCAAGCAGATGCTCTACGACTGAGCCACTGTCCCTCCCCGATAGCAGAGATATAAACATTATAAAAGACACAGACAAACACAATGAAATATATATATATGTATATGTATATCTATATGTATATCTATATGTGTGTGTGTGTGTGTATGTGTATGTATATATATATATATATATATATATATTAAAAACTTCAAATAAAACATGCTTAAATCATTAGCACTCATTGATCTTAAAGGTCCTATATTTCTATCTCTTCCATGAGATCCAGGAAGCTGGGCAAGGGAAGTTCTGGCTCTCTCCTTCCTTCCCAGGGAACCAAGAGGGGGAGGAGCCTCAGCCAATAGAAGGAGCAGAGGTTTGGCTCAGTAGCTCTGCTGTGCGATTGAGAGAGCCTGGCAAAGCAAGCTCACCCTCCTCCCCTTCCTCTCCAAGGGAGGAGCCTCAGCCAATGGAGAAAATAGAGGATTTCTTCTGTAGCTCCGGTGTGATTGAGCATGCCTTGCAAAGCAAACTGAGACACAGAAGAAAGCAAGAGAGAGGGAGAAGGAAGCAGATGATTGCGAGTTGCTCAGGGGCCTGATAGGAGGCCTCCGGGGGTCTGATTCAGCCCCTGGGCCGCATGTTTGACACCTCTGTGCTATAGCATTCCACATCTCTCCCTATGGCAGTACAGGACTTGAATCTAGCTGTTCCACTGCAGACCAGACCGGCTACTTTTGCGCTGGATAATTACAGGATCAGCTAGAGCTTTACATCTGAAAGTATCTGGAGGGGGGAGGAGAGGAGACCGTGACTCAGCACTTAACGTTGATTTTAGGAGTCTGACTAAAGCTTCCATTATCCCTCCAGCTCGATTCATATTAGACCCATGGGGATGTTAAATATGATGTGCTCACACCGCCGAATGTTTTTGTAGGAGTTGTAAAAGAAACACTTGGCCAGACAAGTTTCCAGCCAGAATGACACAGTGGAAAATAAAAGGGGTGTGTGTGTAAAACAACAACAAAACTGTTAATGGGCATTCCATAATTGTCCATCTAATTGACCCTTCTTCTCTTAGCTCAGTTTCTCTTCACAGAGTAATAGAATGCTTCACAATTTACTGGTAGGGTTACCATGTTCAAGATAGGGTTGCCAAGTCCCTGGGGGGAATTTTTTGTGTGCGGGCTGTGACATCACGCACCAGCCACTCTAGGAGCTTCCAGGAAAACCATAGAGTTTTCCTGGAAGCTCCTAGAGCGGCCGGCTCTTGACGTCACTGGCGTGATAATGTCACTTACAAGTGATGTCATCATCTCGGCGATGTCGGGAGGGGATCCCCCCACCAGCCCACTGTAGGCCAGCAGGGTGGGGACCCCCAGAGTGGGAGAACCCCCACCCTGCTTGGGAGATTTGCAGCCCTGGTTCTGGATGGGGACTGGAGTTGTGCCCGAATTACAGCTATTCTCCAGTTCATTTCCCCGGAAGGATATGGCAACTTCACAGGGTGGATTCCATCTGAGATATGAGCTGTGCCTCAAGTACTGGGGAAATTGGGTTCCATTTTTCAGCCGTATAACCAATGAAGATTTGTTTTGAAACATCTTGTATACCTGAGAACAGAGGTGGCCAAACTGTGACTTTCATACATATTGTGCGCCTCTTGAAACCCCCCACCCAACCCCATTGGCCAGTTTGCAGAAGTTGTCTTTTTAAATCACTTCTCCAAGCCAAACCAGATGGAGAATATTTAAAGTTGCTTTCTTTCCACATCTCCTCCCCCCTCCCCATCTATTTGCCTTCCTTCCTTCCTTCCTTCCTTCCTTCCTTCCTTCCTTCCTTCCTTCCTTCCTTCCTTCCTTCCTTCCTTCCTTCCTTCCTTCCTTCCTTCCTTCCTTCCTTCCTTCCTTCCTTCCTTCCTTCCTTCCTTCCTTCCTTCTGGCTCCCAAACATCTGGTGTTTATTCTACGTGGCTCTTACGTCGAGCAAGTTTGGCCATTCCTGCCTGAGAAGGATGTATCGGCTGTAGAAATTTCTCTGGGACATCCTCTGCCTTCTCTTTGGACTTTAGGAGAACTTTTGGACACTATAATATGAAGGAGCAGACAGGAGTCTCTTGCTGGATTCATGTTTACTACTGAAGAATGTTTCTTGAATTGAGATATTTAGTTCTTACTACATGTATCTGAATTGTGACACCCGATTCTATTTCATTATCTGTCTTTATTATGATTAGGTTTCGACAGACTGATGTCTAACGGTACTTGTGAGTTTTTGAGAATTTTTTTTTATGGTCTCCCATTGCGTTTTCCTTCTTTGTCCATTGCAATAAAGCAGTTCATAGCTCAAGCCTTTTGTTCATCAGAATCCAAGCGAGCTTTTCCCTTGGCTTAATTATAATTCTTTGGCCGAGCAGCCTCAGGAAATGACGAGACCGAATCAGGATCAATTCTCCATGGAAACCTCTGGAAGATTACTCCTGATTCTCATGGAAAGTTAATTACCAGCTTCCTAACTCTGGGCTTAAAAATGATAAGAGCTGTGTAGGCAGAGAGACACCATTAGCAACACCTGCGAGATGGAACAGACCCCTTACGATAAACATTAACCCTTGAGAGGGATCAGTGTGCTTTGTCTCACAGCTGCTTACCCTGAAGGAGATGCACATTTTCCTCCTCAGCTGGGAGGGGTTCTGTCAGGTCAATATGGTATATGAGGGTTGTCCATGCTCCACAAAACCATTTCATACAAATTATGCTTTCCTGGGGTTTAGGTGAAAAGTAACCCCTCCCTTCATAAGAACATAAGAGAAGCTATGTTGGATCAGGCCAGTGGTCCATTCAGTCCAACACTCTGTCACACAGTGACCAAAAAAACCCAGGTGTCATCAGGAGATCCACAGCAAGTAGGGTGGCCATAATATCTGCAGGCCAGCCAGGGACACCTTGAGGAGGGAAGGAATGTGTGTGTGCGCGCGCCGCCAGAAACAGGAAGTGACGTCACTTCCGGTGACGGCATGCCACTGCCGGAAACAGGAAGTGACATCACTTCCTGTAACATCATTTTCCCCGTGCCACCTGCCAGAAGCAGGAAGTGACATCACTTCCTATGACATCATTTCACCCGCGCCACCTGCCGGAAGCAGTGTGACATCATTTCCCCCAAATGACATCATTTCCCCCAAATGCCACTGCCGGAAACAGGAAGTGACTTCACAGCACTTCCTGTGACGTCCCCAAAAATCCCCCAAATATCACTGCCGGAAAAAATTTTGTTCTCAAATCCTGTATATACTTCATCAGTATATGGGATAAGGCACTTTCTCAACTGTGCTGCATAATGCAGCCTATTTATTTTGTCCTGTTTGCTCTGTTGGCTCTATCTGCGCCACCTTCATCACTTTCGGGGTGTGGATCCCCCAGTGGGGTGGTCTCGCGACTCCCTCCGCCGGCTGTTTCTGATAGCCCTGAGCCCCCTCTTTCATTTGATATGTGTCCCGTGCAGGTGCCACGCTCCCGCCGGGAGATGCCGCAAAATGAGCCCCCTTGAGGCTTATGGCGGCAGGGCTCGGGGGAAGCGAGCTAGACTGCTGTTCTTTTGAGGGGTTATAGAGTGTTTCGAGCCCGTCCCTGTGGCATCAGTCCCATCGTTGTGGGACCCAGGGGGCCGGCGCAGCGGCCCGCTGAAGCAGCCTGTCGGTCACTTCCGGGTTCCTGTCCTGCATCTCGACCTGTGTTATTAGTGACAGGCTGCTTCGGCGGGCCGCTGCGCCGGCCCCCTGGGTCCCACAACGATGGGGACCGGTGCCACAGGGACGGGCTCGAAACACTCTATAACCCCTCAAAAGAACAGCAGTCTAGCTCGCTTCCCCCAAGCCCTGCCGCCATAAGCCTCAAGGGGGCTCATTTTGCGGCATCTCCCGGCGGGAGGGTGGCACCCGCACGGGACACATATCAAATGAAAGAGGGGGCGCAGGGCTATCAGAAACAGCCGGCGGAGGGAGTCGCGAGACCACCCCACTGGGGGATCCACACCCCGAAAGTGATGAAGGTGGAGCAGATAGAGCCAACAGAGCAAACAGGACAAAATATATAGGCTGCATTATGCAGCACAGTTGAGAAAGTGCCTTATCCCATATACTGATGAAGTATATACAGGATTTGAGAACAAAATTGTTTCCGGCGGTGATATTTGGGGGATTTTTGGGGACGTCACAGGAAGTGCTGTGAAGTCACTTCCTGTTTCCGGCAGTGGCATTTGGGGGAAATGATGTCATTTGGGGGAAGTGATGTCACAGGAAGTGATGTCACTTCCCGTTTCCGGCAGGTGATGCAGGGAAATGATGTCACAGGAAGTGGTGTCACTTCCTGTTTCCGGCGGTGGCATGACGTCACCGGAAGTGACGTCACTTCCTGTTTCCGACGGCGCGCGCGCTTCGCGCGCACGCACCCCTACCTTCCACCCCCCCCAAGGTGTCCCTGGCTGGCCTTCAGACATTATGGTCACCCTACCTGCCAATGATTTTTGAGAAAGTGTGCTTGCCCACAAAAGCTCACACCTTGAATAAAACTTTGTCAGCCTTAAAGGTGCCGCTGGACTATTCCTTCAGACCAACACAGCTGCCCACCTGGATCTTTTAGGGTGGATTTCCCAATCAAGTATTTCTTCCTGTCCACCTTGGACAGTTCCTGTTATCAATACCTGATCTATGGAAGGTACAATGAGGAATCAGAGGAGGTTGGCACTCTGGGGGTTATTTTTTTATCCTCCCCCTCCCCATGATAGATCATATAGTTTCATATTTCTAGAATACAGAGGGGACCCATCTTGGTCTGAAGCAGTAGAACAATGTTCCTGCCCAGCGGCACCTTTAAGACCAACAAAGTTTTATTGAAGTTATAAACTATCGTGTGTGAGTACATTTCCTCAGATACATTGAAATGGAAGTTGCCAGTCCACACATATAGGAAGTGGGTGAGCAGCAAATTAGCAGATGGCAGAAAAAAGGTGTTTGACAGATGCAAGGACCAAACTGGAATAACAAGCTTAGTTTATATGGTCACCATTTGTTTGGGTTGAATTCCAAGGGGGAAAACATAGCGAAGGAAATCAAAACCAGAGACTGATGGGCAGATGGAGCTTTGTTAACTGTGAAATGCTGCAGGTAATTAACTGAGACTATGCATCTCAGTTAACCAGTTTGGTGTAGTGGTGAAGTGTGCGGACTCTTATCTGGGAGAACTGGGTTTGATTCCCCACTCCTCCACTTGCAGCTGCTGGAATGGTCTTGGGTCAGCCATAGCTCTCGCAGGAGTTGTCCTTGAAAGGGCAGACTCTTATCTGGGAGAACCGGGTTTGATTCCCCCACTCCTCCACTTGCACCTGCTGGAATGGCCTTGGGTCAGCCATAGCTCTCGTAGGAGTTGTCCTTGAAAGGGCAGCTGCTGTGAGAGCCTTCTCAGCCCCACCCACCTCACAGGGTGTCTGTTGTGAGGGAAGGAGATAAAGGAGATTGTAAGCCGCTCTGAGTCTCTGATTCAGAAAGAAGGGTGGGGTATAAATCTGCAGTCTTCTTCTTCCTCTTAATGTATCTGAAGAAGTGTGCATGCACACAAAGCTCATACCTTGAATAAAACTTTATCTTTTGTATTTCTGCAACTCTGAGCATGAGGAATCTTGAGAAAAGAGCATTTGTGTGTCGCAACATGAAAACAATGCAACGGAACCCCCTTCTTCAGAACTGCACTTCTCCTTTTGTGCTGAAAGCCTTTTAAAAATTCTTAAAATGTTATGTATTGGGGGGGAAAAAGAGATTTGCTCTTCTTTGTCTCCCTTTTAGGACTGTCTTTGACTTGTGAGATTTGTGGAGGTATTGGGAATACCTGCAATGGGTCCTTAGAATTTTGCCCGCCGGGGGAAGACAAATGTGGCATCGTTCTGCTAGAGGGCACAGGAGGTGAGTCCCAAAGACCAAATGCTAGCAGGGCTGGTCTTTCCTATAGAGCAGGGGTGGCCAAACTTGCTTAATGTAAGAGCCGCAAAGAATAAATGTCAGATGTTTGAGAGCCACAAGACAAGAATGTCAGATGTTTGAGAGCTGCGAGGCAGGCAGGCAAATAGATGGGGAGGAGGGAAAGAGAGGTGGAAAGAAAGCAACTTTAAATATATTTTCCAAGCTGAGGCTGGCTTGGCTTCAAGAAGTGATTTAAAGAGACAAATGCCTTCTCCAAGCCGGCTGATGGGTGGCGAGGGCTTCAAGAGCCACACAATATGTTTGAAAGAGCCACAGTTTGGCCGCCCCTGCTACAAAGTTTTGCCCCAAACTAGAGAGTTGCCCCTGGTATCACTGATGCAATGGCATTGCTTCTGGGTGATGTCAGCACATCACATGATCCCCACTCCCTCACTGGAACATCCCCCAAATCCTCCCGCCGCCATGGCGAAAAGACCTGGCAGCCCTACCCAATGGGGAGGTTCCCCTCAGTTACCATGGCGAGTAGCCATCGATAGACTTCTCCTCTGTGAATCCATCTAATCCCCCTTTGAAGCTGTTCATTCCTGTGGCCTTCACCATATCCTCTGGCTGCAAATGCCACATTTTAATCACCAGGGCAATTTTTGAGCAGGAACGCGCAGGAATGCGGTTCCATCCGGCTTGGTGTCAGGGGTGTTGTGGCCCAATATGCAAATGTGATCCTGCTGGGCTTTCTCTACAAATGAAGCCCTGTTAATCAGCACTCCCTGGTGAAGATCCTGATGCTGGGAGAGGCAGAAGCCAAAAGAAGAAGGGGATGGCAAAAGATGAGATGGCCGAACAGTGTTACCATAACTAACACGAATGGGAGGATGGTGGAAGACAGGAGGGCCTGGCATGACTTGGTCCAGGGGGTTGCAAAGAGTCAGACTCGACTGTGTGATTGAACAACAAATCACCCTCTGTGTTCGAAGGGCTGAGTCATGATAAGGCAGCTTCGATACAGTGTTTGTGTAATACGTGCTTCCCTTGAGCCTGACTTGTTTATTCAGATGCTCTGTCTTTTTAAAAAATCCTTTCAGAGCTGCAGTTGAGGAGCATTGCAAAAACGTGCGTCCCGTTGAATTCCTGTGACGAACCCTTCACTTCTGTTAGCATAGGCAAGGCCGGAGGAGCAAGGACCTATCTTACCTGTTGCACGGGGGACGAGTGCCGGAATATCACTCCCACATGTAAGCCGCTGCTACGTTCCTCTTTCCTTTCCCTCCCTTACAAGTTTGGCTCTTTGGTAACCCCCACAGTCCTCATGCATCTTCCGTATCCTTCGAAAGGATCCAGTTCAATAGATTATGACTGATACATCCATTTCGTAATTAGACAATAAAAGGGGAATTCCACATCACAAAATCATTTTCTGTTGCACAGATGTTCTCTGGGTCTCATCATTTCTCTCATTGGAATAAAAAAGCTTGTATGTGTCAGGACTGGACCACAGCGGTGGTGGAATGGCCATGCCTTAATCTGGACTTTCTCTTTCAGGGTTCCTATAGTCAGAGCTGGATTGACAATTAGCAAAAAAGAACAATAAACCCATGCAGGGCGCACAGCCTGTAGTGCTGCAGATACTTATAAAATACTTATAAAACACTTCTATAAATTCATCAATGGTTTTAATCCTGCGTGCTGTCTCAGTCGAAATACTTGAAGCGGTACACGAAAAGCATTCGCTTCATTTCCTGAGGACCCTTAAGGACACATACAAATTTGTGCGCATTTTATAATGGCTCTGTAGAGCTTCCACTGTTGATGCCTCAGTCCAAGAGTCCAAAAGTCCCTTGTGTGGAAGTCTTGCGCAACAGGACACCGGTAAGACCTTGTTTCCCGGAATCGCTTCCTCAGGCACATGCGTGCTCCTAATTACATAGTTTGAGGGACAATGCTGCCTTTGCAATACTCTCATGAGCCCAGCACAGACTGCTGGCGTCTTTTTGTTTGGAGTGGCCAGCTCCTCCCTGCCCCAGTTTCCCCCCTGCTTGCAGCCCTCCTAGTCTGCACATGCAGCCAGCAACTGAGCTACTCTTTGCCCAACTTGCCTGGTGTGGCTGCTGCTGGCGTTGTCACCAAATTTGACTCTCTTTGCCTCTCCCCCACAGCTTAGTAAAAGGGGCTGGCAGCAGGGGTGGTGGGCAGTTGGGCAGGTGCTCAGACTATGAGATAATTTGCATTCCTGATTGCTCCTATAGAATCATAGAGCTGAAAGGGACTTCTAGGGTCATCTAGTCCAACCCCCTGCACAATGCAGGAAACTCACAAACACCTCTCCCTAAATTCACAGAATCAGCATTGCTGTCAGATGGCTATCTAGCCTCTGTTTAAAAACCTCCAAGGAAGGCAAGGAGGGGGATGAAATAATATTGATTATAACTGTTCAATATTAAAAGGCAAATCAGTTGGCAGCTGGTTGGCAGAATAAAATAATTACAGAGAGTAGAGACTTTTTCAGGCTGAGGTAAAAATATAACAAGACTTTGGCAGAAGATCCTTCAAATAAACAATAAACCAGGCAGGTTTCAGAGTCCTGCTAGGCTCTACTTCACACAGGCTGTCTGTGCCTTCTGGGCACTCAGAATGCTGTTTTTTCAGATGTTTTACTCTAACTTAGACAGTGCCAAATCATATAAATAACAAACTTCAGTCACTCTTTCACACACACATAGAGAACTCCTGACTGGTGTCGGTATTCTCCCTCACAGACCCTTTCACACTAGCTATCTTCCAGGACTCGCACCTCTCAATTCCGATGCATCTCAGCCCCACAGCTAGTCCTCTGGTCTGAGTCTTGAGCAACCCTGCTGACCACCAGAATCCAGTTCTCCCCTCAGTGTGTATTTGTGTGATCTTGTTTGTACTTGTAGATTGCCTGATGCACTGGCAAAATCTCCCTCAGAGAGTTTCACACCACTTGAAAACTCCCTCTTCCAGACAGAGTCCACTCAGCTCTGTCTCCCACAAGGAACTCAGCCACTCTGGCTGCTCTCTGCCCCTCGTCCAGTTGGTTTTACCACTGCCCGGCCTAAGCCCACTGTCTTCACTTCAGACTGGTATACTGAAGACTTCTCTTGAAGACCCTCTGGCTAAGACTAAAAATCCTGAGGTAATTTTCTGCTGAGCAAACCTCAAAAGGATACTTTTTCATTGCTCAGGCAACGTTCCGGCCAATCGCTGCAAGTCTGTTTCTCAGCTACTTAGACTAAGGGCCTGAGTCTGTCACAGGGGAGATATAAAACTTTTGTTAAATAAGTAAATTAAGGTGTAGGAGATAAACTAAGCCCGTCTAAGATGAGTAAGACAGAGAGATTGACACCCTTACCAGGGATCCCTGAACCGGGCGCATGTTGTGATTTCACAGGAGTTTGTTGAAGAGTGGCAAACCAGTATGAAAATGTACCTAGTGACAGCATTGAGTCAGATGCAGGCCAATCTAATGGATCAGATTGGAGGGCTAAATTCAAAAGTCGATGATCTGCAGGGAAAGATAATTGATTTAAAAGTGGAAGTGTTTGGTTCAAGTCGAACTGTTAAGTCTTACGGTTTGGAGATGAAGGAAATGAGCCAAAAGGAGGAAGTCATAGAAACAATTCAAAAATCAGAAGAGAAACTGGTTGGATTGGAGACAGAGCAGACAGCATATATACCAGGGCAGCAGGTAGAGGAAGGCTTATCTGGTGTATTGAGTGAGGCCTTGGCATTTGGAGCCCAAGAGGTCCCAATACAAACATCAAGTGATGTATGGGCAGTGATAATGAAAATTGAGTCTTTGGATACGAAGAAAGCAACATGATTCACGGAGGGACAGATTAGTTGATATTGGAAAGTACCTATTTCAGAGGGGTAAACATGGAAGTATTAATGGAAAAATACTTAAGGAGATGATTTGGAAAATTTTTATGGACCAACCATTAAAAATTACCGAAAGAATGACTAAGCGGTTGAGAGAAACTCCATGGCTGATGAAGAAGAGAAGACTAAAATCAACACTAGCCTCTATAAATGACTCCAACCCAACAAGGAAGAGAGAGAGGGAGATAAAGGGGTATAATAGAGGGAGGGAAAAGAGAGAGAAAGAGAAGAAAATAAAGGAAAGGAAAGGGATAGATACTTGGTCAAATATATTGAAATAGAAGAGAATTAGCTTGAGGTATGGAATTGATTACTGCCAAATGACTGGATATATAAATCTAAATAACGGATTACTTTAAAGAGTGAAGCCAGCAAAGGGACTGCTGAGGTAGTATCTAGAGTAAAGAGAAGTTAAAACAATGGTGAAAAGGATATGTGGTTGTATGTTAGGGTTTTGCTATGTATGGAAACTGCATTCTCCATCTTATTTTTTGTGTGTTTGTCTTGTTGTTGATGTATTTTTTTTGTTTTTTATTTGGTGAAAATAAAAAGCTAAATGCAAAAAAGAGAGAGAGAAGACCAGGTTTTTAGTGGTTATACCAGGCTTGGCCAATCCAGAGACTTGATAGTTCCAGGCCAATCATGAGGCTTCTTGTTGCACAGACCTATTCTACACTTACATGGCTTTGAAGTCTTGAATACATGCAACCACCCCTTTCAGTCTCAAGACCCAGACTCAAAGTGCAGAGTCTTTGAAGACTGCATTTTCAAAGGCATTGTGACGATATCACGACATCAGACAATACGGAGGACATTGCTTCCTCCCCCTGTTCTTGCAAACATGTTCTTCATGCAGCAGGACATCGGGCTGCTGCCAGTAGAGATGACTGTAGTAATGAAATGTGTCCTGACTCTCGTCTGATGAAGCGCGCTTACGTTCTGAATAAAACTTGGTTGGTCTTAAAGGTGAAACTTGACTCCTGCTTTGTTCAGCTAGTCCTAAATAAATTCAGTGGGTTAATAGAAAATGTATCCTAAAGTTTTAAGCTACTCTGTAGAATGGGAGGAGCTTAGGAAGTTGCTGAGTGAAGAATTCATTTGTGTTTGAGTCATATTATCCCTTCCCCTAACATGGCAAGCTGGTTCAGTCCTGAATCCTAGCCCATGATGCCCCTCTTTATTCCCAGTAGGAGCAAAAATGGGGTGGGTAGGAAGCAACGCTGCATTACACCATAACATCACTTCTGGTTGTACCCAGAAGTGATGTCATGACAGATCTAGGAATTTCTCAGTTCTCTGTAGTTTTCTACCATAGAGACTGCAGCATTCCTAGAGCACCATGGCATCACTTCCTTGAATAACTGGAAGCGATATCGTGGTGTTGGGTGATGTCACTCCACTACTCCCACTGGGGCAAAGAGGGCCCTGCAAGGACTGTTCTTTTGGTACAAACCTTACTGTCTCTTTCATGCAGTGCCACCCCTGAACACCACAGCTAATGGGAAAACATGTCCTGCTTGCTACTCCATGAACAGCCTTGCATGTGAGGAGGAGATCATCAAATGTACTGGAGACCAATTCTACTGCCTTAAGAAATCTGGGAGTATAACCCTTGGTAATTTACCTCTATTCATAAATGCACGTCCTGGTCTTTAAGTTAGGTTTGCCAACCAATATTGTCCCATTCTACTGGCATCTTTCTTCTCGTTGTCCTACCTCTGCCAACCAGCCGAGGTATAGTGGTTAAGAGCAGCAGACTCTAATCTGGAGAACTGGGTTTGATCCCCCACTTCTCCACATGCAGCCAGCTGGGTAACCTTGGGTCAGTGACAGTTCTCTCAGAGCTCTCTCAGCCCTACCTACTTCATATGGTGTCTGTTGTGGGGAAAGGAAGGGAAGGAGATTGTAAGCTGCTCCAAGACTCCTTCAGATAGTGAAGAACAGGGTATAAAACTGACTCTTCTTCCTCCTCCTCTTCTCCGCCTCCTCCTCTCTTCTTCCTCCTCCTCTGGCATAGCCTCCTCATCTACGCCCCACCTCCTACATAGAGAATATCCAGAATTAGCAAAGCCTTCCCTGATTTTTCTTTTCTTCCTGTTCTTTTAACTCGAACAAAATTGGATCTATTTACTGAACAATCAGTCACTCATTTTCATGCTCAGGACACATAAAATTGATTCCTGCTGAGCCAGACTATTGGTCTATCATGCTCAGTCTTCTCTACTCTAACCGACAGCAACTTTCCAGGGTCTGAGGCAGAGGTCTTTCACATCATCTACAACCTGATCTTATCAACTGGAAAAGCTGGGGATCAAACCTGGAACTTTCTGCATGCAAAGCAGATGCTCTACCGCTGAGCCACAGCTCTTTCCCCAGATTGCCAGTAAAAAAATAAACATATTATCATATAGCATTGTGGGTAGTAGAGTCGGGAGATCCTAGTACTGTCTGGCAGCCAGATGTTCTAGCTCTTTTATAGCATTATGTACTACTAGGACCTTTTTTTTAGGCAAGAGACATTTCAGAGGTGGTTTGCTGTTGCCAGCCTCTACATCATGACCCTGGTATTCCTTGAAGGTTGTTCTTCCAAATACTAGCCAAGACCAACCCTTCTTAGCTTCCAAGATCCGATGAGATCGGGCTAGAAATCACTGGGCACTGCACTGCAATTCTAATTCTGACTGACTCCTTTTGCAATTATCTTGGCAGGTGGAAGAAAAGTTCCAGTCATCATAAAGGGATGTGCAAACAACGCATACTGCAACAACATACAGGAGCATCCCTTCTTTGACGGGATCCATAATGTCATAACAGCAAATTGCACACTGACCTCTGGGATTGCCGGTATTGTTCCAGGACCGTTTGTACTCTTCCCCCAGATTCTTGTTGGGCTTTTGATTTGCCAAAGCACTGGAATGATTTCCTAGGGCAGGTATTCCACTACAGCAGTTTCTCCTGGCCAATCGCTTGTGGCTCTTAGGTGGACAACTGGCCTTAGATTTTATCAAGCTCTCTACAGAACAAAATATTAACTTCTATCCCATCATGGCTTCTGGCAGAACCATTGTGTGCACAAGAAGAGGAGGGGCATTTGGGCGAGGCATCCCATCAGTGACGGAAGAAGATCGGATCTGGAGGTGCTCACTCGTTGATAGCAGTGGTGGGTACTGGATGGATGAAGTGGGTCTGCCGGAGCTGTATGTTTCAGATGTTTCAATACCCAGAAAGAAGGTGGTCGGCGGTGCCCAGGCTGAGTCACTGATGGTATCGCGTATCAGCACATGGGAGACATAATGGGTGTGGCCTCCATGGCTTACCTTGCACTATATCACTTTGAATGTATGAAACTGCCATGTTAACGGGGAGGGATAAGCAAGAACAATCCCGGAACGCAATTTATTAAAGGTTCTGAAAAATCCAATGGGAGAATATTTGAAATGTGTTCGCTTTCACAAGGGGTGCGGTCAGACGTCCAAAAAACCCCGCTACGGGCATGAGTTGAGCCCGCAAGCATGTCGGATTTTACCGGGACGTTCACACGTCCACATCTGTGAAGCGTGCTTAGCCCGTGCCCGTTCCACGCTGATGCGCCTTGCTCGCGGATTAATTTGCTACTGCTTTTAATCCGGAACAAGACGCTTCCTGAGCGCTTCCTGAGTGCTCTGGAGCATCTGAACGGGCAATCGTTGCTGAGTCACAGCAGCGCTTCCCGCTTCCAGCTTCCTGCCACAAACAAAATGCATATCACTGCGCCATCGAAGGAAGGAACTCGAAAAAATTGCTTATTAGCGGCTGTATTCCTAAGCTTAATTGGGGGGGGGGGCTTCCGAAACGTGCGTGCCCGGCCTTTTTTTAAAAATATATTTTAGTTTATTGCGTAATAGCGATATATCGAAATCTCGATATGCGAGTATCGAGATTTCTAGCATGTGAGGCGATCTTTTCCGAAAAGTAGTGCAAAAAAAAAAAAGAGCCATTTTTATTTAAATTTTTTCAAAAGGTGCATTTAAACAAGAAGCCGGGTAAGGATTTCGCGCCCTGCATTAGACATGCCCCTGGAACAGCTTTTGCATGCAAAAGATTTCACTTCGTCACACTTATACAAAATCAGCTCTGAAGCATCAACGTGATTGTACATGGCATTTACATGGGGGGGGGGCAGGGAGGGAGAAAAGGTTCTACAATACAGTTACAGCTCCCCAAAAGCCTCTGTGCGTCTGTGTCGTCGATGGAGCCCTTAACCAAACGTCGCCCCGCAGTTAGGGCATCTCCGTTGCCTCAACGCAAGGCAGAAAAGAATTCCGATAGGGAAAAAGGCAATCGCGCAAAAGACGCCGAGACAGGTGAAAGTGTGTCTTCCAGGACTCCGACTCTGCATGCTGGCAGCCACCTACTACTACAACCGAGGTAGTGGTTGTAGGTTGTTGGATTATCGTGTAGGTGGTGTTGGGGTAGGCATGCGGAGAAGCAGCAGGAGGAACAGCGTAGGCTGCGGGGGACCCCATGGGGTACGTGTAGGGCGGCGGCTGAAAGCCCGGCTGGACTGAAGGGATGGTCCCGTAGCCCCCCTGCTGCCCATACTCGTAGCCGCCTCCCTGGGCGGCCGGGCTGTAGGCGGGGGGTCTGTCTTGCAAGAGGGGCTTATTGTCCATTGCTCAGGCAGGGCGAGCCGCCCTCCCCAAGCCAGAGAATCGGCAAACGTTGCTGAGCCAACTTTTTGCACCCGGCTTTTGCAACGGGAGGAAAGGCAGGAGGCGCCCAGGGAGCAGCGCTAGAGCTGGAGAGCTTGCAAAATAAAATAAAATAAAATAATAACCGGCGCTTGCAAAAAGATCCCACCCCGCACACGCCCCGCAAGGCAGAGGCAACGCTAATTCGACACAACGATATATCGATAGAGCTGCCGGGGAAACAAAAAAAAAAAAGGTTTAAATAGCCGGAAACCCCGCTACTGCAAACGCGCATGCTCTCAGCAGAAACACACCCTCTGTTAGCCCAGCACTGCGCCTGCGCTAATGCGGATTGCCGCCATCTGAAAGAAGTTCCGGAGGGCGCTGTGTGATCGAGCAGGGGACGGGATCAACACGGCATACCATCAGAACTGTAAAGGAACAGCAGCTGTCTGATCGGGAAACAGGATGCGGCGGATTATCTGACAGACGAAATAACGGCGCTTTAAAGATGGGTTGCTGATGGATTTAATGTAAGTGTGACCTCACCCAAGGACAATTCTGGAAAAAGGCAACGTTTCTAAATCAGAGGTAATAAATACTAGGCTGATCTTCTTTGTATTATTTATTCGGATCTGCCTTTCTATCCCAAGAGCCTGCCCCCTGATAAAAATTATATTTTGTTGTCTTAAATGGCACCACTCCGGAATAACAGCCCCCCCAAAACTGTGCATATTTTCAAAATGTAGTACAAATTATTACTATCTATTTAAAATAATTCAATGTAATTTAAATATACCTTTGAATAAAATGTCAATATAAAATCTACAGGGATGTGGAATGGTATCGTACAGCCCAATCTCATCAGATCTTGGAAGTTAAGCAGGAGTAGGTACTTTGGTAGGAGACCACCAAGGAAGACTTTGCAGAGGAAGGCAATGACAAACCACCTCTGTGTCACGGGCTGGGGCCGGGTCAGGCAAAGTCCAGGGGCAGTCCAAGGTCTGTGGCTGGTGAGCAAAGAGGGTCCAAGGCGCCAATCGAATCACAGTCCAGGTATCGCAGGTCAGAGGTTCAGAAGCTGAAGTCAGGGGGTCCAGAAGTCAAAGCCAAAGTCAGGGGGTCCAGAAGCCAAAGTCAAAAGCCAAAGTGGCCGCTAGAACATCAGGTAAGTGACTAGTTGCTTCCACAAAGCCTCCTCCCAAAGCCCACAGCTATATAACACTCTGATGTCTGTTGCCCATTTGGGCTAATTGCTGGCTCAGAGAGGCAGCCAGGATCCTGCTGAGACTCAAGCATCCTCACTCATAGAAGGGCCAGAATCCTTACAAAACTCAGGGCTCAGGGAGCGTCTTGCTCGTGAGCGTGCCGCCCTCCTCCGATCCCTGATGTCCTGACGAAGGCGGTCACGCACACGAGCCACCTGAGAGGGCGAGGCAGGGGGGCTTGGATCTTCTCCAGCAGGAGGCAGGGGCACTGGTGCAGGTGGCAGGGGCACAGTTTCTTCTGCAGGCTCAGCTTCTTCTGCAGGGTCCCCAGTACCCATGACACTCTGCTTCTAGGATTGCCAGGTCCTTCGTGGCAACTGGTGGGAGATGAGGGGGAATCACCAGGAGGGAGAGGAAGATCCTGGTGATGTGGGGATGTCACTTCTGGTGCACATAGGAAGTGACATCATCGAGTTGTGATATCTCAGTGATGTGCCGGGATTTGGGCAAAAGCTGTATGGTAAAAATGGCTTCTACCATAGAATTCTTGTCCAAATAGCAGTGTCACCTGGATGTGTGGTGGCATCATTTCTGGTGGATGCCAGAAGTGACATCACCATGTCACAAGCAATGCCCAGAAGGGTCTCTGGAGTTCAGTCATGGGTTTCTCACCAGTTATGGGCTTAGAGGTCACATCATCTTATGGACTGAAGTAGTTACGTCAAGCATTTTGCTACAGACAGACACACCCCATTCATAGGGGTGGCCAGGGCTTTTTTGTAGCAGGACCTCGTTTGCATATTAGGCCACACACCCCTGATGTGGCCAATCCTCTTGGAGCTTACAGGGCTCTTAGTACAGGGCCTACTGTAAGCTTCAAGAGGGTTGGCTACAGCAGGGGTGTGTGGAGTCTAATATGCAAACAAGGTCCTACAAAAAACTGCATGATGGGAAATTTCTGGAGTTTTGAGGGTGAAGCCCAAGGAGGGCAGGGTTTGGAGAGATGAGGGACCTCAGTAGGCTATTATACCATAGAAGGCCACTTTCCAAAGCAGTCATTTTCTCTGGAGTAACTGACCTCTGTAATCTGGAGATCAACAGAAATTCTATGAGATCTTCAGGCCCTGTTTTAGGGTTGCCAAGTACCTTTAATCCCCCAGCGGGGGACTGTCTTCATGCTTGCGCTAGCATGCGTATGCAACACAATGACATCACCCGGAAGTGACATCATTACACCAGCGATTCCAGGAAAACTCTATGGTTTTCCCAGATGCTCTAGCCATTTGGGAGGGGAAAACTCTATGGTACCTATTGTACCATAGAGTTTTCCCTCTGAAAGGGATAGAGGCTCTGGGAAAACCATAGTTTTCTCGAAATCGCCTACAGTTGCTGGCGCGATGACATTACTTCTGGGTGATGTGATTGCACTGGCGAGATTGGGGGAGGTTCCCCTCGCTGGCCCAATGTGGGCTGGCTGGTTGGGAACCTTTCCCACCCAGACCGGGGGCTTGGCAGCCCTACTCTGTCTGGAGGTTGGTAACCCTACCCATTCAGCACTTACCCTCAGCCCATGGAAGAATCAAGCTTCTGTTTCCCTTGCACCAAAGTAAATGGGGCAAAACAGTGGCTAGTCTTGCCCAACAGTGTGACAGAGACCACAACCGTGCCCTTTTAAGAAATGGGCCTCGGTAAAAGACAGGGAGGTTGACAGTGTTGATAGTAAGACAGTCTAACTGCATGAAGAAAAGTCATAGCTGTGAGCATGTCTAAGGTCTATTCTGCACAGGTGCTTGGCCTTGCTTTCACTGTGAGTGTCTGTAAGCCTAAATGCCCTCCAAACAAGGTTGGGGAATTAGTTAGGTGGGCACCTGGCTCACTAGGAATCTTTTACCAATGTATACAAGAACACACGTCCAGAAAAGTAATGCTTAGATATTTGGGACTCTAATTTAATAACACCAATTATAATTTATTAAGAAAAATATAGTCTTCCATACAAGATAAAAATACACATACAATCATACATTCACACAGTCCTAAGAAATACAGATAGATCGATAGGGGAACATATAAGGGTAGACACACAGGGTAATACTTACCTCTCGTAGCTTCCAAGGAAGGCTCCGATGGTGACAAAAGAGGACGGGGGAAATGGACCCAAAACTGTGGCCAGAATTGGGGATGGATCTATGCAGCGGAAGTTGGGTTGCTGATAGAAGCACACATGAGTGGAGTTGGGTCAGAGGTTAAATAGGCTACCTTTAGACCCTGGAAAGTAGGAGGGAGGAGAAAGGGGAGGCTCTGCAATGACCAGGAAGGCTGGACTACTGCAGAGCCAATAGAAAGTTCCTTGGTGGTGCCCCATTGGGTACCTGCTTTTGACCAATGAACTTGCCTGGGTCCTGTGTACCTGAAAGAACTTTCAGATTGAAACAGGCCATGGGGGCAGGCTCCAAGGTGTCAAACGGGGAGAATAATGGAAGTGGACACTGGGTGGGGAACACTTAAGATTAGATGGACTTATCTGGGAAGGTGACAATAGGGAATCAAATATTGACCTAGGTATCACCCGGCTTAGACAAAGACTTGGCTCTGGCAGGAGATGGTCTTCCTCTTTTTCTATCTTAAGAGCCTTTGTCCAGGGTTTTATTAAACAAAGGCTTGAGTGGTCTGGCAGGATCCATGCCTGGATAAGCTTGATTGCCTTATGCAAAAGTTGAAGCAGATGCTGGAGATGGAATCAGGAAAACAAGATGGATTCTGGTGGTGTTAGCCTTTGGTTCATGGAGACAGGCTGGAAACTGCTTGCCTGTACAGTTCATGGTGGTGTGGCTTCTGCCACTGCAGTGGCCAAGACTGGGCACACATGGAGTAGCTGGCAGCTCATCTGTAATTCTGGCTAACACCCATCCAGATGTAGAATGCTGCTGCAAAGCTGAGGCTTATAGTATCCACATAAGCCTTAGAAACTGTAAGCAAAGTCCACTTCTTAGAGCAGATGTGTGAGAGTCAAAACTCCAGGCACCCTGGCAACCATACTGGTGATCATGATGTCCATATGTATGAAAAGTAAGGGGCTTTCCTTGCATGTCAGTCTGGTTTTCTTTGTGGTTCTACATTGCCACCACATTCACTGTGCACATGCAGCCAGATTTTTCGCTTCTGCATTGTTTTTCCTCCCTTCAGCACTCAGTTCACTTTCCGTCCACTGTTTAGCTCTGGCTATTTGAGAGCAGTGTTTCAGCCAGTTTTCCCCTCCCCTCTCTCCCAAGCCGAAGCTAATTCAAAAGCTGACACGTTCATCTCAGATTTCCCCTCCCACCCATTTCTAGCCCCTCGGAGGTCACTCCCTGCCGCCCCCTCCCCCACATACACTGAGGTCATTCCTCCCACTCCTTATTGGTCAGTTCCGTGCTGGGCTCGTTCTTAGAAAGGAGATCCTTCAATCTGTATGTACTCTCGGGTAGCCTTTTGAAAAATTACTTTTTACAAGCTCATTAGTCTCCCAAAAGAAGACTTTCGCTGGACCACGATCACAAAGACTACAGTTCCAGAGATTTTTGCTAGACAGATTGCAGGGGGGGGGAAGCCCTTTAAATGACTGGGGGGAGGGGAGTTTACAATGAGCTGTGCAAGGTTTTATTCTCCCCCTGATGCTGCTTCCCCCATAAGAAATGGGCTGCTCTGAGTGCCCAAAGGGTGAATGCCGAGCCCTATGTTCACAGGAGCTGCCCAGGAGTTCCATTTCCAGGGCATCTCTTTCCTGCCCAACTGGTAATCTGCGGCTGCAGCAACAGAAGCCCAGGGAAGCAGAGTTTTTTTGCATATTAGGCCACACCTCCCTGATGCAGCCAATCCTCCAAGAGCTTACAGTAGGCCCTGTACTAAGAGCCCTGAAAGCTCTTACAGGATTGGCCACATCAGGGGTGTGTGGCCTAATAAGCAAACAAGTTCCTGCTACAAAAAAAAAGCCCTGCAGAGAAAGATTGGGGTGGGTGGGATAGGAAAGAGGGGAGGCAGAGGGAGGGGGAGAAGAAAGCAGTATGCTCTCTGCCCCCAGTGTGGGCAGCCTCGCTTCTAGTTGGGATTGTTTGAGTGAGGGGAGGGTGGCTTACAAAAAAGATAAGTCCTCCCCCCCAATGATTTGCAGGAGTGGAAGCCAGAAGTAAGCGATACTCAGATAAGAAATGTAGGGAGAACTGTAGGATGCCTAAAGTGGGGGTAGGGAACAGTGGCTCTCCAGAAGTGTTTTGCCTACAACTCCTATCAACCCCAGCCAGCATGGCTAATGGCTGGGGCTGATGGGAGTTGTAGGCAAAAAACTTCTGGAGAGCCACTGTTCCCTACCCCTGCCCTAAAGGAAACAGTAAGTTGGATAAGAATAAGAATATTGCTATCAATAATGATCTTCGCTCTTATCTTTCTGCAGTCCTTTCCCGTGGGTATTTAGAATAAGCAGTAAAAATTGCACAGCCTCTCACAGCTTGGGAGGGGGGGTGGAAACCCGCCAAATTAAAAAAAAAACTTTAGAGGACTCTGAATCTTCAAAGCTAATTAAATCTTAATGAATCACACCAGCCAACTGGAAGCTTTCTTTAAGCTGCTAACGACCAGCTCCTCATTAGTAGGATAAAGCTAAATATAAAAAGTGCCAGGGCTTTTTTATTTTATTTTTGGGCAGCAGGAACTCCTTTGCATATTTGGCTACGCACCCCTGATGTAACCAACCCTTCAAGGGTTTGCAGGGTTCTTCTTACAGGGCCTACTGCAAGCTCCAGGAGGATTGGCTACATCAGGGGTGTGTGGCCTAATATGCAAAGGAGTTCCTGCAACTAAAATAGATTTCCCACTCGTCTTACGCTACTCTCACCCTCCTCTTCTCCATCTGATTTCATGCTATCTGCCCTGGGGCTGCAACTAGCTTCAGCCTTTTTGCAAGGCAAACAGAAGCCTCTAAAAACCAGTTTCTGTTTGTCTTGTGAAAAAGCCGAAGCAAATTGCAATCCTGGGACAGATCGTGTGAAATTGGACAGAAGCCTTGCTGAGAAGAGGAGCTTGAGAGCGGTGTTAGGCGACTGGGAAATTGGTCCCAAGTTCTTGGAATTTTTCAGTTCTTCAACCAAGATGAGAACAGGCTAAAAACAGCTTGAAATAACATAAAAGTACTCTGCATTTTCGGAGCTTTGTTTGTTCTCCCACCATCGGTGGACAGCCCCTTCTCAGGGATTCAGCAAAAATAAAGGCAAGGGAGAGGGGAATTCAGACTCCCGCAGAAAGACTGACAATTTAGGGGGCGGTATTTGTGAGTTTCCTGCATTGTGCAAGGGGTTGGACTAGATGACCCTGGAGGTCCCTTCCAGCTGTATGATTCTATGATTCTGCGTTTGGAAGCAGAGAATCCCATAGTCCTCAGCAATACAGAAAATGGGGCTTGTAAAAGTTTGGTGGTTTTCAAGAGCGGGTTTCCCCCCCTTTTGCTTGCGTTCCTTTTAGGTCCCTTTTATTCAAAGAACGAATGCTAAAAGGCATGCCCTAAACCTGAATCAGGAAGATTTAAATGAAAAGTGTTTGCTGGGCAGTACTGCACAGCTGCATTAGGATGGCTATATCAATTAAAAACCCTGTTGGTCACCACCCCCACATGTGACAAGTGACATGTCCACCTATATATATGGGTTTTTGTTTATTGATGCAGAATTCATACCCAGAATCAGAACTTTTTTTGTAGAAGGAACTCCTTTACATATTAGGCCACACACCCCTGATGTAGTCAATCCTCCAAGAGCTTCAAGGGCTCTTAGTACAAGGCCTACTGTAAGATCCAGGAGGATTGGCTACATCAGGGGTGTGTGGCCTAATATGCAAAGGAGCTCCTGCTAGAATTTCACATTTGATTAAGCCACACCCCATGATGTAGCCAATACTCCAAGAGCTTACAGGGCATTTAGTACAGGGCCGACTGCAAGCTCCAGGAAGATTAGCTACATCAGGGTGTGTGTGGCCAAATATGCAAAAGAGTTCCTGCTACAAAAAAAGCCCTGCTCAGAATACAGTATAAATAAACCAGAGGATAAAAAAAAAAATAGTGCAGAGGGAAGACATGCAAATCCAAAATCAAGCTTTAAACCACTGGCTGCTGGGATTCTCCGGAGAAAGCTGTCAGTGCAGAATGGGCCTAAATCTATTTGAATGTATCCAAGCACCTTACAAAAGGACTGGAACCCCTGTTTGCAAATGTTAAGCACAGTATGAGTTGAACCCACCAGGGAATGAATGCAGCTCTTAAGGACATTGTTTCTCTGGATTAAAGCGAGATATAGATCCTGTAGGTTTCTTAAAAATTATTTCTGCAAAGTATTGCTGGATCATTTGCAAATCTGACTTGCTGACAAAATTCTGGAAAAGGAAACTTTCTGAAGCACTCAATGGAATGTATCCCCGATGGAAGCATCTAATCAGAACAGATCTCTAATGCAGGATGTTGAGTTGAAAGATCATTTTTACTGTCTTCTTTTCACTTAAGCTGTCTGGATTTGCATAATTTATATGGTTTTGAATCATCCACTGGGCAGTGTCATGACTAGGCATATTGTATTCTCGTTTTGCTATGATGGAAAAAGAGACACTGCGGTGCATCAGAGTCTCCCCCCCCATCCCGTTCCATCCCGGACCTGTTATTCTCCCATCCTTTGAGCTTGCGGGGTGTCGCTGCTCCTCCTCAAACTGAAGCACATCTTTGCTGCTGTAAGTTTTAGAAGTACTTAACGAACGTGGATATTCTCGCATCCCCTCTAAAACCTTCAGTGGACTATGGGGGTAAGTTTGGGAGCAGCCAATTGTGACTTTCCATGTTGTCCCCAAAATGTTGCACCCGAGACTGGCGTGGAGTCCAGGCAGCACCAGCTCGAAGCATACCCTCTGAAACTGCTGTTTCCTTCCAGTTCAAAATATATTTATCAGGAGGAGTCAAATTTAAATTACATTTAAAAAAAAAAAAAAGCCCTGTAAATGACAACAATAACCATTCCAGATGGCGTCTAAATCAAATTTCCTTACCTCGAAGGGGAAATGGATGGAAAAAGAGATCAGGCTAGTTCTAAATCAACAAAACATCACACTGTGTTCCTCAGTAAGGTATGGTCTTACCCAGAACGATTTAGACTTCCTTTTTTGGGAGCACGGAAGAGAACGGGAGAATTGTTTTGATGATGCCTCCTGCTCCTTCTCCTCCTCCTGGGAGACATTTGTTTCCTTCTATGCAAGATCTGCAGCTAGACCAGAGGAGGAGGTTTTTGCAGATATCCAGCCTATCTTTCCGGGAAGAGGCTGGGCATTCTGGCGAAGAGCCACAGTTATATCAGACAGAAGCAGAGACTTTGCTGAATTCAAGAGTTCCAGCCCGGCTCTCGTCCCAGCTAAAGGCAACCTCCGGAACAATGCAGAGCTTTCTTCCCACCTGCCTCTTGGCCACCTTCATAGCTACAGGTAAAGATTTTTCATGTTAAACAATTTTATTTGGTAATATATGGTAATCATATCCAATACTAAAAAAAATATTAATAAACACTTACTACCTTCCCCATACATTACACTGTCCCCATCTCCCCTCCTCCCAAATCTTGACTTCCGCCGGTGCCAATTACCTAAAATTCTAATATCAAAAGGTATTTTTAACTTTAAAAGAATCTTAATTTAAAAAGGAAATATATATATATCATTTTGCTGAGAAATAAACACATTTCTTATACTTTATAAAGTCCCACCCAGTTATTATAGTTCATCTTTTTTCTTCTCCTAAAAATCTAGGTGGTATTCTCGAAAATCGCCCAATGTCCTTTTACTTTCCATTCTTTTTCTATATATCTTCTGAATTTATCCCAATCCCTTTTAAATCCCTCTAAATCATAGTCTTTCAAGATTCTTGTAAATTTATCCAATTCACTCCATGACATGGCTTTTACAATCCAGTCGCATTTTTCTGGTATTTTATCTTGCTTCCATAACTACGCATATAATGTCCTAGCAGCTGATAGCAAATACCAATTTACAGTTCTATCTTCTTTTGGAAATTTCTCCATTTGTAATCCCAATAGGAAAGTCTCTGGAGTTCTCTTAAGTTCATATCCCAACGTTTTAGAGATTTCTTGTTGAATTATTTGCCAAAACTTTTTTGCTCTTTCACAAGTCCACCACATATGGTAGAAAGGGACGGTGGCTCAGTGGTAGAGCATCTGCTTGGGAAGCAGAAGGTCCCAGGTTCAATCCCTGGCATCTCCAAAAAAACGTTCAAGCAAATAGGTGTGAAAAACCTCAGCTTGAGAGAGCTGCCGCCAGTCTGAGAAGACAATACTGACTTTGATGGACCAAAGGTCTGATTCAGTGTAAGGCAGTTTCATATGTTCATGTTCAACCTTCATGCTTTTTGCATTTCCAACATCTATCTGGCATCTTATTGTTCATTTTTGCTAACTTTTTAGGAGTCATATACCACCTGTGCATCATTTTATAACTTTAATATTATAACATGTCGAAATTTTCATAGAGTTCTTCCACAAGTATTCCCATGTTTCCACCTGTATTTCTTTATTAACATTAATTGCCCATTTTATCATTTGAGATTTTACTACTTCATCTTCAGTAGACCATTTCAGTAATAGTTTATATAATTTTGAAATCAACTTTTCATTATCTCCAAGCAGAACATTTTCTAATTCAGTTTACAACTACAGGTAAAGATTTGTAAGGAGTTTGCAATGGGGGACTTTGGGAAGCAGTGGGGGGCCCGAGCTAGCGATGTTGCCCGTATCAACACGAACATGTGCGACTGTCAGCCATATCATATACAAAGGTTGGGATCAGTCTGTTGGGCACATGTTGAATGTCCGCGCCTCCCTGCCAGACTGGTTTGTGTCAGATTCCACCCAAACAGCACATGGGCAGAGACCCTGGTGATTCAAACTGATTGGCAGCCATTAGCTTCTCAATGGACTCTGCAGATCAAGGATGGCCAGCAGGGGTCGTTTTGTAGATTGATTGGCAGCCATTAGCTTGATCGGCAGCCATTAGCTTCTCTATAGATTCTGTAGATCACGGATGGCCAGCAGGGGTTGTTTTGTAGATTGATTGGCAGCCATTAGCTTGATTGGCAGCCATTAGCTTCTCTATGGACTCTGCAGATCAAGGATGGCCAGCAAGGGTCGTTTTGTAGAAAAATAGGTGATGGAGCTCATTAGCATAACTCACTCGCATATGCCAAAAGCAGCCCAATGCAAGAAAGGAGAGACCCAAGCGAGCAAGGCCTGCTTGGGCTGGCTAGAGATCCAGTCAGCCCAAGCAGGTCTAGCTCGTGTGGGGCTCTCCCGGGCCGCTCCCCCCCAGTCAAAAGGCCAGAAAGTCACTCACTGCCCAAAATCACACAAGAAGTGGAGAAAGGGTGGTGTGGGCATCATCAGGGGTTAATGAGGGGTGCTGGGGGCGTGGCAAAGCTCCTGGTGTCTGGCTGGCTGCCCGCTCTCCTAATCCAGAGATTGTTATGCAGCTGCACCTACTATTCAATGGACAAGGTAGGTAGGGAGGAGGAGGGGGAATCCTCAGAAAGGTTCGGGAGCTGTGATCCTGTGAGCTCCTGCTGAATCTGAGGCCTGATGCCCAGTTTGAGCCCATTTGCAAGGAGGGTGGGATAGAAATTGAACTAACTAACTAAATGCAATATGGCATCCATGGGCTCCATTATGCCCACTAGGGCTGCCAATTCTCAAGTGGAGTCAGGGGATTCCCCAGTTTGGAGGTCCTCCCACCACTTCAGGGTCATCAGAAAGCGGAGGTGGGGGAGGGAAATGTCTGCAGTGCACTCCATTATTCCCTATGGAGACCAGTTCCCATAGGGTATAATGGAGAATTGATCCATGGGGCTCTAGAGGGGGGGGGCTGTTTTTTGAGGTAGAGGCACCAAAGTTTCAGCATAGTATCTGGTGAGTCTTAAAATATTCCCTGAGGTTCAAGAGGATTGGACTGGGGGGTCCAATTCTTTGAGCCCCCAAAGAAGGTGCTCCTATTCTTCATAATTCCCAATAGAGGGAAGGCATTTAAAAATAGTGTGCTCCCTTTAACTATGATGGCCAGAACTCCCTTTGGAGTTCAATTGTGCTTACCACACCTTTGCTCCTGGCTCCACCTCCAATGTCCCCAGATATTTTTTGAGTTGTACTTGGCAATCTTTGGTTCTTACAAACACCTCTCCTGGTGAAGATCACCTTTCAGAGAGGGACTTGGGTTATGTTGAGCAGTGCAGGGTATGTTCAGTCCAACTGGACTCTAGAGAAGCTGTGATTTACCTTTTCAAAATGAAGAATCTCCCTTGATTCTTCTTGTGCTTCTCCCACACCTATAACTTGGATGTATCCTCTCTACTGCTAGAAGGCCTACCGTCAGTAAATGCTTCAAGCAGTGATGTTTTTGCTGTAAAATTTATAGCATGCAACAGCACAGGCGGGGCTGGTGGATTTCCCCAGTTCTCCCAACACTCCCTGTTCCAGTCTCTGCATTGTACACGGGGTTGGACTCGATAACCCTGGTTGGACACGATTACTCAGTGATGAGCCCCCTCTGAGCCAGTTTGGTGTAGTGGTTAAGCGTGCGGACTCTTATCTGGGAGAACCGGGTTTGATTCCCCACTCTTCCACTTGCAGCTGCTGAAACGGCCTTGGGTCAGCCATAGCTCTGAAAGAGTTGTCCTTGAAAGGGCAGCTGCTGTGAGAGCCCCTCTCAGCCCCACCCACCTCACAGGGTGTCTGTTGGGGGGAGAAGTTATAGGAGATTGTAAGTCGCTCTGAGACTCTGATTCAGAGAGAAGGGCAGGGAAAAACCTGCAGTCTTCTTCTTCTTCTGAAGCGCCCTGCCATTCATGCGTCCCATGAGTCTCCCCAGAAAGGGCTCCTGTCCCACATTCTCCATGCCTAGGCATTAATTGCACCTCGGGTGGTAACCTTGGACATGAGAACAGGTCCCTGAAAGATCAATCCGGTGATTGTTTCTACTTTCTCCAACTCTTAGGAGAGTCTCTTTCGTGTGAGCATTGTTTCTCCGTGGGCCCCACCTGTAAGGGACCTTTTGGGGAGTGTTCTTCTGATACAGACACATGTGGCATCATACAGCTAAGATCCTCGGGAGGTAAGTCCAGCAGCTGCCATCAGGGTCCGGTGAAGGCGAACCGAGATCCAAAATCACAGATTCCCAGGGCTTGTTTTGTAGCAGGAAACTTCTTTGCATATTGAGCTACACACCTCAATGGATCCAATCCTCCTGAAGCTTACAGTAGGCCCTGTAAGCTCTTGGAGGATTGGCTACATCGTGTGTGTGACCTAATATGCAAAAGAGTTCCTGCTACAAAAAAAAAGCCCTTCAGATTCTTATTCCAGGACTGGCTTACTCAGGAATGCTACCAAGGGATGCTCTAACACCTGCCAAGAAGCCGGAGCCTCTATGCAAGAGGTCCACCTGTCCTCAACTTTTTCAGTCTTGGCCCCAGCTTGGTGGAATGCTCTGCCAGAAGATATCAGGGCCCTGCAGGATCTTCTACAGTCTTGCAGGGCTTGTAGGGCAGAGATGTTCCACCAAGCCTTTGCATGAGGACAGCGATGGTTGCCATGCTGGCACCTTCTTTTCCCCGCCCCTTCTTGGGGGGATCCCTCCACCCCTGATGCGATGTAATGACGGAATAAGAACACTTTAAAGATACCATCAGGGTTTGTAATCTTTTTTTAATGTAACTGATTTTATATATATATATATACAGGGCTTTTTTGGGTAGAAAAGGCCCAGCAGGAACTCATTTGCATATTAGGCCACACCCCTGATGACACCATTGTTTTGCGCAGGGCTTTTAAAGGAAAAGGTCCAGCAGGAACTCATTTGCATATTAAGTCACACACCCCTCATGCTAAGCCAGCTGGAACTGCATTCCTGTGTGTTCCTGCTCAAAAAAGCCCTGTATCAGCACCAGCTGATCCATCAAGTTTAAATGATGATGATGATGTTGATGATGATGATGATGATGATGATTCTATGATTTGATTTCCTGAAGGTAGCCCAGCATCCTGAAGGGCACAGATTCTGCACAAAGAAGGCCCCAAATGCAAGTCTCAGAACCTCGACCTCAAGGCTTTTGGGTTGCAAGTCAATCTGGGCATGACAGACCAAAGATCTGACTCCAGATGAAACGGCTTTGTGTGGTCCTCTGATGCTCCCATGGGATGCTGGGGGTGTGGCTGGGGCAGGGGGAGGTCTCTATCCTAAGACTGGATCTCTTAATTCAAACACCAACCTTTCCCACACTACAGTGTTTGAGGAAGAGGCCATCGGGAAGGCTTGTCTCCATTCAAAATTATGCAACAACCCCATCCGTTATCTTGATTTTGGCATCATGCAGCAGATACTGGTCAAAACAACTTGCTGCGTGGGAGAGGAGTGTGAGGTCATTCCGCCATGTAAGTGCCTGCTGCTTCCCTTCTTTCCTCCTCCCACTCCCTCTTACCACTTCAAGCTTCTGAAAATTGAACCCAAGAATTTATACTGCACACCAGCTTTGCTCTATGCTCTGGTTCACAGAATCATAGAGTTGGAAGGGACCTCCAGGGTCATCTAGTCCAACCCCCTGAACAATGCAGGAAATTCACAAACACCTCTCCATAAAATTCACAGGATCTGCATTGCTGCAGATGGCCATCTGGTAACCGTGAATCCTTCCTTCTTTCTTTCTTTCTTTCTTTCTTTCTTTCTTTCTTTCTTTCTTTCTTTCTTTCTTTCTTTCTTTCTTTCTTTCTTTCTTTCTTTCTTTCTTTCTTTCTTTCTTTCTTTCTTTCTTTTTCTTTCTTTCTTTCTTTCTTTCTTTCTTCCTTCCTTCCTTCCTTCCTTCCTTCCTTCCTTCCTTCCTTCCTTCCTTCCTTCCTTCCTTCCTTCCTTTCTTTCTTTCTTTCTTCCTTCCTTCCTTCCTTCCTTCCTTCCTTCCTTCCTTCCTTCCTTCCTTCCTTCCTTCCTTCCTTCCTTCCTTCTTTCTTTCTTTCTTTCTTTCTTTCTTTCTTTCTTTCTTTCTTTCTTTCTTTCTTTCTTTCTTTTCTTTTGATGGAAAAAAAGAAAGGGACTGCTGATGTCAGTAAAAGTTGCAGCTATGTAGGGGAAAAAATCACTGTATGCCTCAAAAGACATTCTTGTACACATTATACTTTTCTAATAATAAAACTTTCATATTTAAATATCAATGCGTGTGATAACACTAAACGATGTACAGCAGATGCAGCCAATGCTTCCTCTAAGTTGTGGAGTCTTGTGAGCAGGGGTGGAATTCTAGCAGGAGCTCCTTGGCATATTAGGCCACCCCCCCTGATGTAGCCAATCCTGCAAGAGCTTACAAAAAAGAGCCTTGTAAGCACTTGGAGGATTGTCTACATCAGGAGTATGTGGCCTAATATGCAAAGGAGCTCCTGCTAGAATTCCACCCCTGCTTGTGAGCAAAAATTCTACTTTGTGAGCTACTGGCAGGGCTTTTTTTGAGCAGGAATCCACAGGAACGCGGTTTCGGCTGGCTTGGTATCAGGGGTGTGTGGCCTAATATGCAAATGAATTCCTGCAGTTGAATACTCAGATTCGGATATTTTTCGTATACCTGTGGAGCTTTTCTGGATTTTGCCACATGCAGATAGTGTGTATTGCATCTGTAGCACATTGTTTAGTGTTATCGCACACATTCCTATTTAAATAGAACCGTTTTATTCATAGAAAAGTATATCATGCACAAGAATTGTTTTTGAGGCACACGGGCTTCGATCACACACACAAAATAATGCACTTTCGTTCTACTTTCAGTGCACTTTCCAACTGGATTTTGCAAGTTCACACAGGAAAATCCAGTCGGAAGAGTGCATTGGAAATGGATTGAAAGTGCATTATTTAATGTGTCTGATCGCAGCCACAGTGATTTTTTCCCTGCATAGTGCAACCTTCACATCGTATTTTATCCTGTCTTTATAATTCCTTGTGCTGTCAATAAATGGGCAGGGGCTATGAGAGGATATGGTAGGAATGGAAAGGTTCAATCTCCAGCCTCTTCAGTTACATGGACCAGGTAGCAAATGTGTGAAAGTCCTCTGCTTAAGACCCTGGAGAGCTAATGTCAGTTTGAGTAGAATAAGCTGACCTGGATAGACCAAGGGCACATTGCACCAGGGATGCTCTAGGATTCGTGGTGAAACTCTATGGTACCATAGAGTTTTTACCGCAAATTCTAGAGCGTCGCGCTGGAGAGCCAAGGCCAGTTTGAGTAGACAAAATTGGTCCTGGTAGACCACGAGCTGGATTCGGTGAGGGGCAGTTTCTTGTGTCCATGTGCTTACACACTCGTGGTTTGATTGATCATGAGGTTGTAAAAAACTTGCCCCAGAGTTAGCAGTGAGAGAGGTCTGAAAATACAGATAGCGAAATTATTTGGTTTTGTGTTCACTTGATTGGGTTTCCAAAATTAAGTCCCCAGTACTGCCATTTATGTCTGCTGACGCCAGGTTGAGAAATTCCTGAAGATTTGGAGGCAAAGCTTGGAAGTTTCAGGGTAGGGGGAGAGACCTCAGCAGGATATAGTTCGATATGATCAGGGGTGGAATTCCAGCAGGAGCTCCTTTGCATATTAGGCTACATACCCCTGATGCAGCCAATCCTCCAAGAGCGTAGAAGATTCTTTTTTGTAAGCTCTTGGAGGATTGGCTACATCAGGGGTATGTGGCCTAATATGCAAAGGAGCCCCTGCTATAATTCCACCCCTGCATATGGTCCACCATCCAAAACAACCCTAGGGGTACTGACTTCTGTAATCTAGAGGTCAGGTGTAATTCCAGGAGATCTCCAGGCCCCACCTGGCAATTGACAATCCTAGAACCAAACTCACACTTTTCTCTTTCATGCAGTGCCACCCATCAATGCCATCCCCAATGGGAACAAGTGTCCAGCTTGCTATTCTATGAGAAAACGTGACTGCAAGGGCGTGGTTGTAGAATGCACGGGAGACAACACCTATTGTACCGAGCTCATGGTGGATAAAAGCTTTGGTAAATAAGCATATAGGCCTGTGCATGTAGATAGCAATGTTCCCTCTAAGCTGCAGAGTCTTGTGAGCAAAAATTATACTTTGTGAGGCACTGGCATTAAAGCTAATGTGAGCTAATGCATCAAATAATGTGCTCTGGGGTCCTCCTTCCTGAGTGAAGACCAAAAGGGAGTCTAAAAATCTGTGAGCTAGGTCATGCTAACTCGGCTCAGAGGGAACACTGGTAGATAGGCCATTACTTGAGTGTTTAAAGTAATATACCACCCAGGGTTGGGTGTACATCGAGCCCATCCCCTCATGCCTGTTGCTGCCCTTGCCTGGCTAGCAAATATCCACTGGCTTCAGTATTGTAGGGAAGAGGGGGTTAGGCAGCGTCTAGAGCCAGTCTGGTGTAGTGATTAAGTGCGTGGACTCTTATCTGGGAGAATCAGGTTTGATTCCTCACGCCTCCACCTGCAGCTGCTGGAATGGCCTTGGGTCAGCCATAGCTCTCGCAAGAGTTGTCCTTGAAAGGGCAGCTTCTCTGAAAGCTCTCTCAGCCCCACCCACCTCACCGGGTGTCTGTTGTGAGGGAAGAAGATAAAGGAGGCTGTAAGCCGCGCTGAGTCTCTGATTCAGAGAGAAGAGTGGGGTATAAATCTGCAGTTCTTCTTCATCTAGGCTTACTGTCTCCATCCAGGCCAACCTCAATGTGGAGTGCAAGCAGGGCTTTTTTTTGTAGCAGGAACTTCTTGGCATATTAGACCACTCCTCCCCAATGCAGCCAATCCTCCAAGAGCTCACAGTAGGCCCTGGACTAAGAGCTCTTGGAGGATTGGCTACATCAGGGGAGTGCAGCCTCATATGCAAAGGAGTTCCTGCTACAAAATAAGCCCTGGGTGCAAGCATGGCTGAGTGGTAGTTTTGCATGCTGAAGGTCACAGGTCCAATTGCCAGAGTCTTCAACGAAAGGGACCAGGGCAGCAGTTACGTGAAAGATCTCCCCTTGAGACCCTGGAGAGCCACTGCCCATCAGAGCAGACAATACTGATCTCGATGGACCATTGATATTAGGCCACACACCCCAGATGTAGCCAATTCTCCTGGAGCTTACAGGGCTCTTAGTTCAAGGCCTTCTGTAAGCTCCAGGAGGATTGGCTACATCAGGGGTGTGTGGCCTAATATGCAAAGGAGTTCCTGCTACAAAAAAAGCCCTGGAAAACTGTACAAGGTGTGGCAACCGCTCTTTTCAGCAGTAAGCACCAAATGCCTGTTTGAAAAGGGTGTCGCTTATCTAAGTAGCTATGCCACCACCTCTTCCCCTTAACTGGAACATTTCCAGCCCAGATCAATACTACCTCATGCCTCATTTGCTGGAAGGGGCCAGGGCAAATGTATCAATGGCTTCTAACGCTGTGAATGCTACTTTCTGCCATGGTTTATATCCACTCAGGATAAAACTGCTTTTCTGTATTTTGCCTCACCATTTAACATGATTCAATATATTACCATTCAAATCGATGCCTATTAGGCCACACACCCCTGATGTAGCCAATCCTCCAAGAGCTTACAGTAGGCCCTGTAATAAGAGCCCTGTAAGCTCCAAGAGGATTGGCTATATCAGGGGTGGAATTCTAGCAGGAGCTCCTTTGCATATTAGGTCAGTGGCCACACACCCCTGATGCAGCCGATCCTCCAAGAGCTTCCAGTAGGCCCTGTAATAAGAGCCCTGTAAGGTCCAGGAGGATTGGCTACATCTGGGGTGTGTGGCCTAATACGGAAAGGAATTCCTGCTACAAAAAAGCCCTGGTTAATTGGTTTGTGCCTGCTCTCGCCAGTCCTCCAGCAACGTTTCCATCACTTGTAGAAGGGCAGGGAATTGAACGGTCAGCTTGTCAATCGTTCCCAAGAATCTTGGCCAAGTTGCTGCCCCTTCCGCTTCCCTGCCAACCCCTTGCGTAGCCACAGGCCTCTCTCCATACTGAACCCATACTCTTGATGGAACAAACAACAACATATTTCTTGGCTTCTTTGGGGGCCAGGGCCGTAACTAGGCGGGGGGGATGGAGGCAGCGCCCCCTCCTAAATCTCCCAGACATAACCTCTCCTGGTCCCCCAGCCCCCCTCTCCTTTTATTCTGTTTCATTAATTATCGTCCCTGGCACCCCTCTAGGGGAAAAAAAAAGCCTTAGATATGGGCCTGTTCGAGGCTTGGAGGTTCTAAGCTGCTTCTGTTCTTCATTTTTCCTGTCTCCACCCTTCATATGCACTGTTGCAATAGCCATCTCCTCTCCCTTCACGAAACCCACAGAATGTCGTAATGCATTGAAGCCTCCTCTACATCCTAAATTCCCCTAGTTTTTTTTTTTAAAAATTAAATTTCCAATGGGTTTGAATCTATGCTTCCTGTCTCCGCGAGAGTCAGTCTGGTGTAGTGGTTAAGTGTGCGGACTCTTATCTGGGAGAATTGGGTTTGACACCCCACTCCTCCACTTGCACCTGCTTAAATGGCCTTGGGTCAGCCATGGCTCTCGTAGAGTTGTCTACTCCCAGAAGCTGCTGGGAGAGGGTTTCTGTTGTGGGGGAGGAAGGTAAAGGAGATTATAAACCTCTTTGAGATTCAGAGTAAAAGCAGGGTATAAATCCAATCTCCTCCTCCTCCATAGGCATTCACTTCCCCTCTCATATAACAATTGGGTAGGGTGGATTGGGAGTCAAAAGACACTTGCAATTCTAATTATGACTGCCATTTCTCTACAGGACATCTGAACATCAGCTTTGTCCTGAAAGGTTGTACCAACTATGATGTCTGCAACGATGAGTTTCTGGGTTCCTCAGATCTCATCACCTTGGAACGTTGTGTGGCATCTTCTGGAACTTCGATTGCCTTCCCAGGATCTGGGCCTCCTACTGCCTTTCTAGGATCACCTCCACTCTTCCTTCAAACCTTTTCTGGGCTCCTCCTACTCAAGATCTTTCTCTGATAAGCTCTGCTGTAGAGATATGTAACAGCTGCTTGAGTGATTCCTTCTTGCTGCTTCCCTTCCTTCAAATACAAAATACAAATTTTCCACAGGATGTGCAGTACTGATGCTACAATTTAAATGCACCCCCATCCTTTTGAGAGGGTGGGTGTTATGGTTTGGTTAAGATTTTTTTTCCTGCAAACCTGGCAGTTTCTCCAAATTTGCACAGACATCTCCCTAACCGGGGAGGGACGGTGGCTCAGTGGTAGAACATCTGCTTGGTAAGCAGAAGGTCCCAGGTTCAATACCTGGCATCGCCAACATAAAGGGTCCAGGCAAGTGGGCGTGAAAAACCTCAGCTTGAGACCCTGGAGAGCCGCTGTCAGTCTGAGTAGACAATATTGACTTTGATGGACCGAGGGTCTAATTCAGTATAAGGCAGCTTCATATGTTCATAACCTGTACAGGGCTCTATTGTGTGCATTTTTTTACATGCAGGCTGCGATAAGGTTTAAAATTGGGTACGTCTATAGAAGAACCATGCTCTTTGAGGAAGGAATTCGCAGCTGTGTGCCTCTTGCATTTCCATGGGTGATCCTACCTATGTCAGGAGAGAGCTGAAGAGAGAAAGGAGAGTGTTCGGTGGAGCTGGATCCAGGCACAAATGAGGAGGCGGGAGGTGCATTAAATCCTCCAAAGTGTGTTTTTTTAATCAGTATCCTGGGACCAGATTTAAAAGGGTACATTAATGAAGTAACTATGTTCTTTGAGGAAGGAATTCATAGCTGCTGGAGTGGCTTGGGGTCAGGCATTGCTCTTGTAGAGTTGTCCTTGAAAGGACAGCTTCTGTCAGAGCTCTTTCAGCCTGTTGTGGGGGAGGAAGTTATTGGTGGAGCTGGACTAGCCACACATTGGAGGGTGGGATTTGGCTTATTCCTCCAACTATTAAAATGGAATCAATCTTTTACTACCTGAATCAGTGCTTTCGGATTTAAAGATCTTACCCACCTCCCCTCCTTTATCATTAATGGCAGGTGTTTTAAGGAGTACTTTTCCCATAATGTACTGGGCAAAGAAAGTGGAGGAGTAAAGATGGAGATAAGTCTCTCCCATGTGTAACCCCGGTCTACTTGGTGGGGGAGCCCTGCTGAATCGGAGTGACTGGAATCCTGGAACTGCAACTGCAATGGGACTACTGATTTGAAATTGCTTCCCTGTGCGACCAAAGAATATGTTTATATAACTTTTCAAGATATCACATTTATATTGTAACATAAGACGTCACCATCGGTTTTAAAGCTTTCCTTGTAATCCAAATTCAATTTGAATAAAAGGCAATAGAAGTGCCCTATGTGAAAACATATCATCAGAATGAATCCCTGATGCTTGGAGGTTGTTCATGAGGCCTTTAAGTCCTTGGACACTTATGGCGCTAGCAGACCTGGGGGGGTTCCCATGCAGCCCAGGTGAGGAGCCTGAGTATTATATAGTGAGTTCAGCCAGCTTGAGGTAAGCAAGAATGTTTATTGAACAATAGCAGAATGGAACACAAACAGGTCACCCCACTTCTTATATACATTTGGGCTGAGTTAAACACGCCCCCTTATGTGGGCAGCAATCCACCCAATTGGTCTTTCCAGGATCCTGAGAGAACTGCCTCACGTTCCGATTGGCTGGTTCTAAAGAACAGCCAATCAGAATGCAGGCATCAGGGTCCAGGAGGGTGAGGAAGTATGTTTCAAGGTCAAGCAACAGACATAACAAACCAGCAGTCAAAACAACCAATACACAACACTGAGAAATATCATTGGAAAATCCATCAATCCATCCGGCTGTGGCTTTTCCTACTCAATGAAATTGCTGAGCAGTTGGGTTAGAATCCCAAACGGTGATTAACATGTGGAATTCAGCGTATTGATGGAACTCTCTGAGGCAGTGATGCTCTGTATTCTTGGTGCTTCGGGTGGGGGGGGCAACATTTGGCAGGCTTCTAGTGTCCTGGCCCCGCTGGTGGATCTCCTGATGGCACCTGGTTTTTGGACCACTGTGTGACACAGAGTGTTGGACTTGATGGGCCATTGGCCTGATCCAACATGGCTTCTCTCATGTTCTTACTCCTTCTATGGTCCTTTGCTTCCCACCAAGCAGGAAAGACATCTCTTCTGGCCTTATTTGAAAGGACATCCCCACTGGCCTTATTTTGCTTAAAATCTCCTGATCTGCATTTCAGTTTATAAGGTCCGGCATAACTTTGTGTGCAGTGCCATCTTTGTTCTCTTTCTGCTATGATGGAAAAGGAGCCATGCAGTGCATCAAACCTTAGCTCCCATCCCATTGGTGCCCCATAAATCTACCATCCTCTGGGTGGCTGGGATCTCACTGCCGTCACACCCACTGAGGAATAACTCTGCAGCCATATGGACTCCAGTTGAATGAAATCATGGAAACAGAGGCTCTCGCATATGTGGCCAGGGCTTTTTTTTGTAGCAGGAACTCCTTTGCATATTAGGCCACAGCTCCCTGATGTAGCCAATCCTCCAGAAGCTTACAGAGCTCTTAGTCCGGGGCTTACTGTAAGCTCCAGGTGGATAGGCTACATCAGGGAGGTGTGACCTAATATGCAAAGGAGTTCCCGCTACAAAAAAAGCCCTGTATGTGGCTATTCCATTTCCATATTTTCTCCAGCCATACAGTTCCGGGTTGTCCCATTGCAACATACCATCAGAGCAATTTCTTGTGCAAGACAGATGCTTGGAGAAGGAAAACAAAAGCTGCTTGCAATCTGTGTTTCAGGGAATTCCTTTCCATGTGGGACCCTGTGGAAAAACAATATCCATGTTTCTGGTGCTTGATAGAAGAGTAGGCCGTTCCCTCGATAAGTTGAAAATCTATATTTAGGTGATGCTAAAATCTTCTACTTAATTCCACATTTGATTTTTTTGCATTCCCCGCATAACTGATTACTTCTCGGAGTGAAACCTGATTTTCAGCCTCAAAGATTTTTATTTTTATTTTAAAGACGACAGAAATAAAGAAGAAAAAGGGGAAAAAAAGACTTTTTGTAGCAAGAACACATTTGCATATTAGGCCACACCCCCTGATGTAACCAAGCCTCCAAAAGCTTACAGTAGGCCCTGTAAGAAGAGCCCTGTAACCTTTTGGAGGATTGGCTACATCAAGGGTGTGTGGCCTAATATGCAAAGGAGTTCCTGCTACAAAAATCCCCTGAAAATAGTAAATAAGAAATAGCAATATATATGTATATACATAGACATCCCCCCTTCTACAGTTACAATTTCAAAGCAGCTCACACATAACACTAACAATGCTTTCAATTATTATAGGTCAAGTCTAGTCTTCTAACCCATTGATTTCTCTTAAACACAATTTAAACAGCATTATTTCCTTGATTCTATTGTTATCATAATTTTCTCTTGCTATTACTATCAATCTCCTAATTCATTGTATCTTAATTATTTAAATTCAAACCAATTTCCTAAGAAATAGGAGCATCTATAAAATACATTCTTTTATGCAAACATACAACATTTCCATATGAATTTATTTATTATTCCTGTACCTTTATATCCCACTTCTCCTGAAATAGCTCGGGGCGGCTTCCAACAATATCAAAATCGATATTAAAATTACGCATCAATAAAATCATATACTCTACTATAAAACATGTGTCGTATTCAGCAGACTGCAGTCAACGATAATGGCAATGGCCATGTGGCATATTGATCTCAAAATATTCTTCTAGAGTTATGTTTCGTAATTTCTTTCAGAAAAAATAGATTCGTTTTGCATTTCTTCCTCCCCTTACTTAAAAGAAGCATAACAATTTTTCCCATTTTGGAGTGAAACCTGATTTTCAAAAGATCTAGGAATATTTTCCCCTTCATCCCGCAATTGCAAAGGGGACATTTTGACCGATTTCCCACTAGCCTTGCGTCCCTCTCACTCTCCTCTTCTCAGTGGGGCTTCTATAGGATTTCGTACAAGCTGCCCAGAGGCTGCAACTTGCTCTGCCTCTTTCACACGGCAAACAAGATCCTCTAAAAACCAGTTTCTGTTTGCCCTGCAAAAAAGGCGAAGCTAGTTTCAGCCCCCGGGGCAGATAGTGTGAAATCCAACGGAAGCCCCACAAAGAAGAGAAATTGGTCATAGAACGGTTTTCTTTAAAAGAAACCAAAACCTGTCAAAATCTATTACTGGACTGGCAAAAATACCCATTCCTCCAACACACAGTCTTAAGCAAGACGCTGTAAAAACCATGTGCTGGATAAACTTAGGGCGTTTTCGCACTGACTTTACTCGGGAGCGACGTCCCTCTTCACCGCGCAGCGTCTGCGCGGATTTCGTACTAATTGCTCCGCAGAACCCGGAAGAGCCGCAAAGTCCTGCGGCTTTTGCGTCGCAAATGTAAACTGGTTTTTGGCCAGTTTACATTTGCTACGCAAAAGCCGCGGGACTTTGCGGCTCTTCCGGGTTCTGCGGAGCAATTAGTGCGAAATCCGCGCAGACGCTGCGCGGTGAAGAGGGACGTCGCTCCCGAGTAAGGTCAGTGCGAAAACGCTCTTAGAGTCCAGTGGCACCTTTAAGACCAACACAATTGTATTCAAAGTATGAGCTTTTGTGTGCATGCACATCTCTTCAGATAACCTTGAATAAAACTTTGTTGGTCTTCAAGGTGCCACTGGACTCTAACTTTACTCTACTGCTACACACCAACATGGCAACCCACCTGGATCTAACAATGTGTTGATTGTGACAACCATATGCTTTTTTTAGCAACACCACTTTATGGATTAGTCCATACATCTGGCTCCTTTCACAAACCTGCAGCAACAGCACAGCCTTGTGGACTTGCTAATGCAACTGTTCGTGGACTGCAGAGGAATTTGCATTGAAAAAGGCAGTGCTGTGCCCTCCTTCCCCTTATTGCACCGAGAGACCTGCTATTGCTCTTGCCTTTGCGATTTGTGATGAACTTTAGTTTGTGAGCCTGTTCGTGCCCATCCCTCATCGTATCTGAACAAGGCTTGGGTAAGTTTCTCTAACGAGACAGGCACATCATTGTCCTGGACAGCGGATGAGTTCTCATCACTGGATCTAGAGAGCAAAAGGTGCCCCAAGTTATGACATATCTGGTCAGTTCTGCAGCAGATGTAAAGAAGTCATTTTTATTCCTTCCCTGCCCTTGTTCTGCACTTTGTACCAGTGCAAGAAAACCAGTTTGGTGTAGTGGTTAAGTGCGTGGACTCTTATCTGGGAGAACCAGGTTTGATTCCCCACTCCTCCACTTGCAGCTGCTGGAATGGCCTTGGGTCAGCCGTAGCTCTCCAGAGCTGTCCTGAAAAGGACAAATATATAAATCCAACATCTTCTTCTTCTAAAAGCGATGCATACCCTGCAACAGACAGTGGCTGCATGCTCTTTCTTCTGGTGGCTAATAGACAAGGGGAGGGTTTGTGGTTCACTGAGCTGCCCTTTCAAGGACAACTGTTCTCACAGAAGCTGCCCTTTCAAGGACAACTCTTGCGAGAGCTATGGCTGACCCAAGGCCATCCCAGCAGCTATGAATTCCTTCCTCAAAGAACATAGTTATTCCATTCATGCACCCTTTTAAATCTGGCCCCAGCATACCGATTAAAAAATACGCACTATGGAGCCATGAACAGGTTTGGGAGGGATCTGTGTTAATTCGAAGGAACTGCCAGGTTTGCAGAAAAACCATAATCGAACCATAGCTCCCATAAAAACGGGGGAGAGATTTAAATGGTAAGATTACTGCTACACATCCTGTGGTGGAAAGTAAAAAAAATACATTCTGCGTTTGAGGGAAGGCCAGCGGCAAGAAGAGGTTGCTTAAGCAACATCTGCATACGTCTGCCTTGGAGGAAATCAGAGAAGGATCTTGAGCAGAAGGAGCCCAGAAAAAGTTTGGAGAAAGCGTAGAGTTGATCCTGGATTGCCTCTAGGAAGCCCAGATCCCGGAATGGCATTAGGAAGCCCAGGAGAAATTACACACTGATCAATAGTGAAGAAATCTGAAGAGGTACCCACACGAACATCTTTGAGGACATTGCGGTTGGTGCAACCCTTCAGGACAAAGGGCGTAGTCCTATTACCTGCAGAGAGATGGAAATCATAATTAGAATTGCAAGTGTCCTTTGACATCCTCCCCGTTCAATTCATATATATATATATATATATATATATATATATATATATATATATATATATATATATATATATATATATATAGGAGAGTAAGTGAATGGCTATGGAGACAAGAAGCATATATATGGAGACAAGAAGCATATATATATAGGAGAGTAAGTGAATGGCTATGGAGACAAGAAGCATATATATGGAGACAAGAAGCATATATATATAGGAGAGTAAGTGAATGGCTATGGAGACAAGAAGCATATATATGGAGACAAGAAGCATATATATGGAGACAAGAAGCATATATATATAGGAGAGTAAGTGAATGGCTATGGAGACAAGAAGCATATATATGGAGACAAGAAGCATATATATATATAGGAGAGTAAGTGAATGGCTATGGAGACAAGAAGCATAGATTCAGACCCACTGGAAACCGAAGAGCTAGGAAAAGATAGGATGTAAGAGAGAATGATCTTTATAGGACAATCTTTATGGGCCACACAATATGTGTGAAAAAGCCACATGTGGCTCCCAAGCCACAGTTTGGCCACCCCTGTGTTAGCCCGTGAAGTCCAGATGAAGACCCTGGGTGTTTTTTATTTCCAGAAACAGGATACAGGATGACCTTGAGAGGCTGGAAGACTGGGCTAAAATCAATAAAATGAATTTTAACAGGGGTAAATGTAAAGTTCTGCATTTAGGTAGGAAAAAATCCAATGCATGGTTATAAGATGGGGGAGACTTGTCCTAGCAGTAGTATGTGCGAAAAGGATCCAAGGGTCTTAGTGGATCATATGCTGAACATAAGTCAACGGTGTGATGTGGTGGCTAAAAAGGCAAATGCAATTTTGGGCTGTATCAACAGAAGTATAGTGTCCAGATCACATGAAGTGATGGTATCGCTTTACTCTGCTCTGGTAAGACCTCACCTGGAGTATTGTGTTCAGTTTTGGGCACAACATTTTAAGAAGGACATAGACAAGCTGGAATAGGTCCAGAGGAGGGCGATGAAGATGGTGAGGGGTCTGGAGACCAAGTCCTATGAGGAAAGGTTGAAGGAGCTGGGGATGTTTAGCCTGGAGAGGAGGCGGCTGGGAGGTGATACAATCACCATCTTCAAGTACTTGAAGGGCTGTCATCTAGAGGAGGGTGTGGAATTGTTTTCTGTGGCCCCAGAAGGTAGGACCAGAACCAATGGGTTGAAATTAAATCAAGAGTTTCCGGCTCAACATTAGGAAGAACTTCCTGACAGTTAGAGTGATTCTTCAGTGGAACAGGCTTCCTCGGGAGGTGGTAGGCTCTCCTTCCTTGGAAGTTTTTAAACAGAAGCTAGATGGCCATCTGATAGCAATGAAGATCCTGTGAATTTAGGGGGAGGTGTTTGTAATGACCCTGGAGGTCCCTTCCAACTCTATGATTCTGTGATTCTCCATTTCAATTCTTAGAAAATCTTCAACAGTGGTGCCAGCTTCAGTATTGTATTCTAACCAATGTAAGGCTTGAGTCCATAGGAGTGTTTAGTGATTATGGAAAGGATGATAAGAAGGTATTTGTATTTTGTAGCCGACATTATTCTTCCTTTGGCATCCAAATACAATTCTGAAGCTTGTCACGACTGTGGAAGATTTTCTAACAACTGAAATGGAGAAATTAAAAAAAAAAAAAACATCCGGGGTCTTCATCTGGACTTCATGAGCTAACACAGGGGTGGCCCAACTGTGGCTCATGGGCTAACAGAACTTCAGTGTGGAATGAATGTTTATTAATTAATGAAAAGATATTATATCTCAAAGAAGATATTATAGCATTGGAAAAAGTCCAGAAAGGGGCAACTTGAATGATTAAAGGGTTGGAACACTTTCCCTATGAAGAAAGATTAAAACGCTTGGGAGTCTTTAGCTTGAAGAAACGTCGACTGAGGGGTGACATGATAGAAGTTTACAAGATTATGCATGAGATAGAGGAGGTAGAGAAAGAAGTCCTTTTCTCCCTTTCTCACAATACGGGAACTCGTGGACATTCAATGAAATTGCTGAGCAATCGGGTTAGAACTGATAAAAGGATTTCTTCACCCAAAGGGTGATTAACACATGGAATTCATTGCCACAGGAGGTGGCAGCGGCTACAAGAATAGACAGCATCAAGAGGGAATTGGATAAGCATATGGAGCAGAGGTCCATCAGTGGCTGTTAGCCACAGTTTATCGTTGGAACTCTCTGTCTGGGGCAGTGATGCTCTGTATTCTTGGCGCTTGGGGGGGGGCAACAGTGGGAGGGCTTCTAGTGTCCTGGTCCCACCGGTGGACCTCCTGATGGGACTTCTTCTTTTTTTTTGCCACTGTAGGACACAGAGTGTTGGACTGGATGAGCCATTGGCCTGATTCAACACGGCTTCTCTTATGTTCTTATTTTCTAATTGTTGCCCAGTGTTGGTTACAATTATTGTTTTATTTGCATGCTGCTTAAGACAGGAGAGGAACCAGTGAAGGAGGACTCGCTCAAGCTTGCTTCTGAATTAGCAGGGGACTGGACAAAGAGGAGATAAACCACATCAAGACCAGCTTCAAGATAAGTATTGTCTACTCTCATGGTCAATGGCTCTCCAGGGTCTCAGGTAGAGATCTTTCACATAACCTCCAGCTTGGTCCTTCTCACGGGAGATTCTGGTGATTGAACTTTGGACCTTCGCCATGCAAAACTAGCACTAAGCCATGCTTCCACCCCACATTGAGTTTGGCTGGGGTGGAGATAGAGGGCCGGGATGCTGCCTAACCCCCTCTTCCCAACCTCACTGAAGCTGGTGGATTCCTACTAGACAAGCATGGGCAGCAATAGCCATGAGGGGATGGGCTAGATGTACACCCAACCAGGGGTAGTATATTACTTTGAAAACAAATCTACATGTGCAAATCTATGCTTATTCACCAGAGCTTGCAGTCGCTGTGCAATCAACACAATAGATGTTGTCTCCCATGCATTCTATAACCTCATCCTTGCACTTATGACTGTTCGACCAATAGCAAGCTGGACACTTCTTCCCATTGAGGTTGGTGTTGTCGCGTGGCACTGCGTGAAAGAGAAAAGCATGAGTTTGGACCTGTACACTGGCTTCTCATGGAGCACTGGATTAGATTTAAGGTGCTGATTCTGACCTTTAAGGCCCTTAGTGGTCAGAAACCCACACACCTTTGGGACTGCCTCTCTCTGTATGCCTCAAGAAGTGCATTACTCTTGGGTAATAACAACCTTCTGGTGGCCCCGAGTCCAAGAGAGGGCCTCAACCAGACCAGAGCCTTCTCAGCCCTGGCACCAGCCTGGGGTAACTACCTGGTGGAGAATATCTGTGCCCAGTGCAGCCTGTTATCTTTCTGCAGGGCATGCAAGGCAGTGATGTTCCACCAGGCATTTGGTTGATGGCAGTGATGGCACAGTCTGGCACTCTCATACGCCCCTAGGGTTGCCAAGTCCCTCCGCTGCTGTGGTAGGGGACTCTTCTCTCATGTGCACATAGCATGCATGGCACAATGACATCACCTGGAAGTGATGTCATCACACAGAGTACATTGCACCAGGGATACTCTAGGATTCACAATAAAACACTTTGCATTGAAAATCCTAGAGTGTCCCCAGCATGACGCTCTAGGATTTGTGGTAAAAACTCTATGGTTCCATAGAGTTTCACCATGAATCCTAGAGTGACCCCAGAGCAATATGCCCTTGGTCTATCCAGGTCAGCTTGGTCTACTCAGACTGGCACTGGCTCTAAAGGTCTTAGGCAGAGGTCATTCACATCATCTGCTACCTGGTCTTTTTAACAGGAGATATTATGGACTGAACGTGCATGCCTCGCATATCCTTGCATGGCCCCTGCCCATTTACAGACAAAGGCAGCCACTTCCTTCTTTTCTATCAAATATGAAGTATCCACGGTTACCGGGAGGTGGAACTTAATCCAAGCCACACCCACTTGTGGCTGAATCCAAGCCACACCCACTTCTTCTGCACAACCTCAGGGGCTATGACTGGGGACTTCATCTGACTGCCTGTCTTCTAGCCTCCCAGCTGTCATGCAGGAGGGGATGTCAGTTATATCCCTGTCCTGGTGAACAGCAGGAGCCAAGAAACCTCAGGATTGGCAGGACTGGCATAACCACCCACCAACTGAACTCAGGGACTCTGAACTGGAAGGTCCAGATTAAATTCTGACACTTTCAGGCTCTTTATTCCCAGGGGAGTATTGACAACTACCAACTCAGGAACTATGTGCATGGCACAGGTAGAGGTTCTAGTTAAAGATCCCTCTCTTGTTATTTCACCGATAAAGTCTTTTATCTCTGTGAGCTCTATGAACAGGGCTAGAACATACAGCAAAGGTGGTGAGTAGGGATGGGCATGAACAAGGAAATGGTGGTTTGTTTGATTGCACATACCACAAATTCACACGATCTTTTCATTTTCCTGAACTAGTTCATGGTGGGGTCTTTTTTTGGGGGGGGGAGGTTGTTTGGTTCAGGAGGTGGTAGACCAGACCCCTCATGAGTCAGAGATGCTAACCCCACAGGGAGTCTTCAACAAGCTCTCCCCTCCACTTGCCCTCCAAGTTTGGCAACAATTGGATTTGGGATGTCCGAGTTATAGCTCCCCAAAGCAGGAAAGCTCACTTCTAGCTTCAAGTTTGGCCCCTGAAACCTCAACAAGGAACACCTTCCCAGCTGGGAGAGGTGTTTTAAAAAAATTTCCCCACTGTGTATGGGGGAAAAGGAATCCCTCAAAGCCCCCCCCCCCCAAATCAGACACACAGCAACAATTATTCTTCTGTTCTCACAACAACTCTCCTCTCTTTTTGCTGCAAAGTGAAAGCAGCTGAGTAAGGGTATGGTATTGTACCGTAGAGCAGAATGGGAGCTCCATGGTTGGCTCCCAGATCTGCCAATCAAGCTATGGACAACTGCCTTAGATGTTTTGAGGGCTCTCCACAAATCCACCTCCAGCGTTGCCTAGGAATTGACTGAATCAGTGCCAGGCTGCCGAGAGAATGAAGTACAAAAACAAACCATCCAAACCTGCATGGGGAAAAGGTGGTGTTTTGTGGTCTGGGAATGACTTAACCAAATGAAGAGGAGAACCCCTAACTGGCCTGGTTCATGCTTGAACTGTAGTGCCCAGGGCTTTTTTTGTAGCAGGAACTCCTTTGCGTAATAGGCCACACACCCCTGATGTATCCAATCCTCCAAGAGCTTACAGGGGCCTTAGTACAGGGCTTACTGTAAACTCCAGGAGGATTGGCTACAGCTGAGGTGTGTGGCCTAATATGCAAAGGAGTTCCTGCTACAAAAAAAAAACCCATGGTAGTGCCCATCCCTAGTGGTGCAGACTTGCATTTAATTTCCAGGGCCTTGAAGCACTAGGAGGGAGTGTGAGGAGCAGTGCTGGCACTGGGGAGCCGGCACAAGACTGACGCCCCAGGCCAGATGCCCCCTGCTGCCCCTCACTTCCTTGGGGCTTCTGGCCTCAGCATGCATGCATGTGTGCCCGCCATCGCTCTGACCCTCACATCTGTGCTTGGAAGCACAGATGTGAGGGATGCAGCAAAGTGAGCGAACAGCGTGCATGTGCGCTGCTGCTGAGCTTGCTATTCCCCTTGCTGAGGAAGTGAGGGTGGGCAGGAGCATCAAAATTGGTACCCTCCCCCACAGCCACACTCCAGGCAGCTGCCTCATGCTGCCTAATGGACGTGCTGACTCTGGTTAGGAGGAAAGGGTGGGTACAGCAGTGACTTACAGGGTGGAACGACTTTCTCACACTCCTTTCCCACGCAGCAGGTTGTTCTGGTCCAGAATTGTCTTCCAATGCGATACGCGATAGAAAGGAGGGGTTTGTTGCAATCTCTAGAATGGAAGCAAGCCTTCTCAGTGACATCATGACCGAAGTCTGTAGTGAGGAAAAGAAGGGGGTTTAAATAAAACAGATGGACATTGGATGAACAGCCCAGCAGCCTATGGGAGTAGGGTTGCCAAGTCCCCTTTACTCTCCACTAGGGGACCTATTGTACCATAGAGTTTCCCTCCCAAATGGCTAGAGCGTCAGGGAAACCCATAGAATTTTCCTAGAAACACCTAGAGCAGCCGCCATGCACCGGCGCGATGACGTCACTTCCGGGTGACATCAGCATGCAGATGACATCATGGAAGGTTCCCCCCACCGGCCCAATGTGGGCTGGTGGGTTGGGAACCTTCCGGGCAGGGGAATCCCCACCTGGACCAGGGGCTTGGCAGCCCTATATGGGAGCATCAGAGGACCACACAAAGCTGTTTTGTCTCAAGTCAGACATTTGGCCCATCAGATTTATCTGCTACTCAAAATCCTTGAGGGCAAGGTCCTGGGACTTGCATTGGGGTCCTTTTACATACAGAATCTAGGCTCCTTCACACTGCAGTGTTTGCTTCATGAAATGACATCTTGCTATACCTCGCATGTGGGAATGTCCACAGAATTTCTCTTCAGAATGATTTATTGTTAAAAGTTTTGCTTAGGTTCTTCAGGGGTGTCTAATTCATTTGTTATGAGGGCTGGATCTGACATAAATTAGACCTTGTCATGCCAGGCCATGGTGGGCCGGGCCGTATGTGTACCTATTTAAGATTAGGTAGCAGAGATATAAAATCTATAAAGGACACAGACAAACACAATTAAATATTTTTTTTTAAAAAAACAACCCTTAAAATAAAACATGCTTAAAACACTAGCATTCGTTGGTCTTAAAGGTGCTTTCTTTGTATTTTTCCCATGGGATCCAGGGAACAGGGCAAAGGAAGCTGTGGCTCTTTTCTTCCTTTCCCAGGGCATTGGGGGGAGGAGCCTCAGCCAATAGAAGGAAGAGAGACTTGGCACAGTAGCTCTGCTGTGTGATTGAGAGAGCCTGGGAAAACAAGCTCTGCCTTCCCCTTCCCTTCCTCCCCAAGGGAGGAGCCTCAGCCAATGGAAAAAAATAGAGGTTTTGCTCCGTAGCTCCTGTGGAATTGAGCAAGCCTTGTAAAGCAAGCTGTTATGCAGAAGGAGCGAGAGAAAGAGAGAGAGAAGGAAGCAGATGACAGCCAGTTGCTTGGGGGCCTGATAGGAGCCCTCCGGGGGCCTGATTTGGCCACCAGGCCACATGTTTGACACGTCTGTTTTATACCATTTATATAGCCTTCCATTTAGCACAGCACTATACCAAAGAAGGTGGCCCCATGAACAAGGCTGATCCCAACCATGGGCAGCCAGATATTCCACTGAGTTTTGGGCTTCCTGCTGCCACCAATTAGGGTTGCCAAGTCCAATTCAAGAAATATCTGGGAACTTTGGGGGTGGAGCCAGTAGATGTTGGGGGTGAAGCCAGTAGATGTTGGGGGTGAAGCCAGGAACAAGGGTGTAACAAGCATAATTGAACTCCAAAGGGAGTTCCAGCCATCACATTTAAAGGGATCGTGCACCTTTTAAATGCCTTCCCTCCACTGGAAATAAGGATAGGGTAACCTTCTTTTGGAGCTCATAGAACTGGACCCCCATATCCAATCCATTTGAAACTTGGGGGGTATTTTGGGGAGAGGCACTGGATGCTATACTGCAAAGCTGGTGCCTCTACCTCAAAAAAAACAGCCTTTCCAGAGCCCCAGATACTCATGGATCAATTCTCCATTATTTCTTATGGGAAACAAGTCTCCATAGGGAACAATAGAGTTCCCAGCAGACATTTCCCTCCCCTCCCCCCGCTTTCTGATGACCCTAAAGTGGGAGGAGGGCCTCTAAACCGGGGGATCCCCTGCCCCCACCTGGGGATTGGCAACCCTACCACCAATTGTTAGAGCATTGCTGGGTAAAATTTATGATTGAACCAACCCTTTTCCTGGAATAGGAACCTGGAATTTCTGATCATGGCTGACCTTCACCGGACAATGCTGGAAGCTTCTGGACTTACCCTTTCTCATCTGTGTGATGCCGCATATGTCTTTATCAGGAGGACAGTCCTCCAAATGTCCTTCACAGGTATGGCCAAAGCTCCAACAACTCTCGCACGATAAAGACTTCCCTAAGACCAGAGGAAAGAAGAAGTGGCAAACGAACTCATCCATTCTTGACATATACTCATTTCAAAGGTTACAGCCAGACTGACCAAACCAAGCCCTCATTAAGACCTGAAGCTGCCTTATAATGAATTAGACCATTGGTCCATCAAGGACAGTATTGTCTATTCACAGTGATCTTTATATATTTGTAGGGGCTTAGGGAGGAGAGAGAGAGTTTGTTCTGCTAGCTCCTTGGGGTTTTTCCCTCATTGAACTTTTTGCATAATTCCCCGTTTAAATCACCCTTTACATTGCTAGAGGGTTAAGCTCTCTGCAGAGGCCGTTGGCTATAGTCTCACCTTTTTGCTCTTTCTACTTTTAGTTTTGCTTTTTAAACTCCTATTAGTGTGTTTTTTACCCACTCTAAGCAATTTGGTTCTCTATACAGAAGGAAGGAAGGTGTGTGGCATCAATCTATTTACCTATAATTCGCTGTACTTTTATCTAGCTTCCTGACTATAAGATCTGGTTCATTTTAAAAGTTTTAACGATAGTGACTGTTACACAATTAACTCCAGTATTATACAGCTTTCAATTATCAGACTGCCTAAATAGATCTCTCTTTCCCGTGGCTGGATCAATTTTCATTAAAAATTATAGTGCTCTTATAAAAAAAAGTATTAAGCTACACCAGAGCTGGTGGGGGGGGGGGGGAAGAGAATCATAATATTGTACAATAGAGTCTACTCCCATTGAAATCTACTGCTACAGATCATAATCTAATGTTAATTCAGAAGTGCATCCCTGTCCTGTGCAAGACCACCATTTTTTTTTTTTGAGAAGCACCCATAAATAAGGTTGCCAAGTCCAATTCAAGAAATATCTGGGGACTTTGGGGGTGGAGCCAGGAGATTTTGGGGGTGGAGACAGCAGCAAGCGTGTGACAAGCATAATTGAACTCCAAGGGAGTTCTAGCCATCACATTTAAAGGGACCGCACAATGCCTTCTTTCCTTAGGAAATAATGAAGGATGGGGCACCTTCATTTGGGGCTCATAGAATTGGACCCCCTGGTCCAATCTTTTTGAAACTTGGGGGGGTATTTTGGGGAGAGGTGCTGGATGTGATACTGAAAATTTGGTGCCTCTATCTCAAAAAACAGCCTCCCCCAGAGCCCCAGATACCCATGGATCAATTCTCCACTATTTCCTACGGAAATAAGTCTCCATAGGGAATAGTAGACTTCCCGGTAGACACTTCCCTCCTCTCCCCCTGCTTTCAGATGACCCTGAAATGGGGGGAGGGCCTCCAAATTGGGGGATCCCCTGCTCCCACCTGGGGATTAGCAACCCTACCCATAAATCAGTTAAATTGCAGAAAACTGGGGGGTGGGGGTGGGGAGAAGAAGTTTGGATCCCACTGGTCCCCAAAGTCAGATCTCATGATCCTCACCTGTAGCTATGAAGGCAGCCAAGAGGCAGATGGTAAGAAAGCCCGACATCATTGAAAATATTGCCATTTGCTGAGATGAGACCTCTGGAGTGCAGCAACCACGACTGTGGCTGTTCTCCAGAAGAAAGTACGGAACCACTTCCCAGAAATGAAGAGAGACACCCGCAAAGTCTGTTCTTCTTATACAGTTGTGGTTGTCATGCATGAGAAAACACAGGCCCTGTAAAGACAAGGGGGAATGGGAATGATTTCTTCCTTCCCAGCCTGACCCCTAATAGACCTCATCAATCCTAAGGGTGTGGTTCCACCATAACATAGAGAGGAATGCAGCATTTTTGTTTTGTTTTGAGCATAATTTTAACCAAATTTGGACAAACTGCAAGTGAACTATCAAAACAAGGATCCATCTGAAACAGCAGTGTTGTAGATATTGCGTTGACCGCATGCTTTATGGCTTTTTCCTGCATGCTGATTCCAATATCTGAATAAATCACCGGAAAAACTGTGCATTCTTTGATGCCACGGGCAACCAAACCCGTGCAACCAAACCACGGGCAACCAAACCAAATTCTTTCCCTAGAAAAAGTGAGATATGGGCATCCTGTTTGCTCTTTGGATGCCAGTTGGGTGCACCCAAGTGTGATGGGAAGGAAAAAAATCCCATCTTCTTTTCTCCCTGTTCAGCACGGGCCAATCAGATTTGAAAGGCTGGATAGACTGCTGAAGTGATGGGGGGGAATGGAGGAGTTTAACTGTCAACAACCAATGAACAAAAAAGATAGTTGGGTTTCAAAGGGAGAAGGGATAGGAGATGTGGTAGAGCATGCCTACTCTGGCTGGCAGCCCATATTCTGCTGTGCCCACCTAGGGGTTCCCAGCTCCCTGGAGTTATCTTTCTCTCTAAGATAGCCCACTACCACCATCTGATCATGGGTGGGATTTCCTTCTGGGAGGATCAGGACTCCCAGGTTCCTTCCAAGGTCAGTGGTCTTGCCTCAATGTCTCCTAGGCTTGCCAATCCCCAGGTCCCAGCGGGAGTTCTTCTGCTTTCCCAGGCTCCTTCCCTCCCCCAGTCAGCTGGCCGGCGGGGAAGGGGGGGGGAAGCCCCGCCCCCAGAGGACCATGTGCCTTTCTACCTCCGGAGGCTTCAGTCTCCGATTGAAAGGCTTCTTCTTGGGATGGGGTGTCTGTGGAGAAGCTGGCAGCAACTCGTGAGTAGAGAGGCCACTCCTTCGCTTCAGAGTCGCCGGAAACGAGGGGGGGGGGAAGGAAACGTCTGCTGAGCACTTCATTATTCCCTATGTGGAGATCAATTCTCATAGGAATAATGGGGAATTGATCTGGAGGTTTCGGGGGCTCTGGGGGGGCTGTTTTTTGAGGTAGAGGCACCTAATTTTCAGTATAGTATCTAGTGCTTATCCCCAAAGTACCCCCCAAGTTTCAAAACGATTGGACCAGGGAGTTCAATTCTATGATCCCCAAAAGAAGGTGCCCCTATCCATTATTTCCTATGGAAGGAAGGTATTTTAAAAGGTGTGCTGTCCCTTTAAATGTGATGGCCAGAACTCCCTTGGAGTTCAATTATGCTTGTCACACCCTTGTTCCTGGCTCTGCCCCCAATGTCTCCTGGCTCCACCCCCAAAGTCTCCTGGCTCCACCCCCAAAGTCCCCAGATATTTCTTGAATTGGACTTGGCAACCCTAATGTCTCCTGATGCCCGGCACCTGGTCACTACGGGGAAAGTTTGCTGCCTTGGCCTCCTCTCATGGTGTAGTGGTTAAGTGCACAGTGTAGTCTGGTGTAGTGGTTAAGCGCACGGACTCTTATCTGGGACAACCAGGTTTGATTCCTCACTCCTCCATTTGCAGCTGCTGGAATGGCCTTGGGTCAGCCATAGCTCTTGTAAGAGTTGTCCTTGAAAGGGCAGCTTCTGAGAGAGCTCTCTCAGCCCCACCCACCTCACAGGGTGTCTGTCGTGGGAGGAGAAGATATAGGAGATTGTAAGCCACTCTGAGACTCAATTCAAAGTGAAGGGTGGGATGTAAATCCAATTTCTTCTTCTCCTCCTCCACCTCCTCCTCTGGAGGAATAGCCATTTGTCAATCCCCCCCCCCCCCCGGAGCCCCTTTTAAAATAGGCTGTCCAGAATGGTGGAGGAAGAAGAAGAAAAAGGAGGAGGAGCAGATTAGATTTCTACCCTGCCCTCTGTTGTCATTTCACATCCCTCTGTAATTATTTCGCTGAGATATATCTCTGTGGACTCCAGGGACTGAACTTGAGTAGACAGAAAAGGGGGTGAGTAGGGATGGGCATGGAACGCACAGGAAAACAGTTCCAGCTGGCTTGGCATCAGGGGTGTGGCCTAATATGCAAATGAATTCCTGCTGGGCTTTTTCTATTAAAAAGGTTGTTGAATGCGTACCCAGCTTGCTGGAGGCAAAGTGTAGATGACTGGGGAAGGCAAGGGCAAGCCACCCCGTAGCAAAGTCTGCCAAGAAAAATGTCATGATGTGGCATCACCCCATGGTTTGGTTATGACTCAGTGCTTGCACAGGGGACTACCTTTACCTTTTTACCTTTTAATGGTGCGATCCAGCTTATGTTCCTCTCACACTAAGCAACTCAAATAGCTGCAGAAAAGAGGTTTGCAGCTGTCCTGTGGGTCAGAAGACCAATTGGGGGGGGGGTCAGGCTGTGATCTCCCAGCTCTTCCCTGTGTTGTAGTTTCAGGGAGCAGCTGACTCCCGGCTGAAGGAGGATCCAACTGCTGGTCCACCTGCCCCCTCTGTTGAGACAACAAACTTGTTGGAGTTGTAGAAGCAGTTCCCACTGGTCAGACCAGTCACAGGCAGCAGTCCCAAGGAAGACACTCAAAACAGACAGCAGGTTAAACAAACTGTATTGGGTTCAGGCAGGTAACAGAGTCAATAGGCAGTCCAATAGTCATACACTTACACACAAGTAGAGCCAGGCAGAGGTACAGAGTCCAAGAGAATAGTCAATACACAGTCCAAAGTCATCAATTCAATATCCATCCAAACAGTATGACACGCTGGTATCTTCCTTTCCTATCCCACACTGAACTGGTAGCTGGCTACTGCATTTCTCGTGGTCTTAGCCAATCACATTACAAATTGGTTAAGTGGCTTACACCTGATAAGAACATAAGAGAAGCCATGTTAGATCAGGCCAATGGCCCATCCAGTCCAACACTCTGTGTCACACAGTGGCAAAAAAAATTATATATATATATACACACACGCACACACACACTGTGGCTAATAGCCACTGATGGACCTCTGCTCCATATTTTAATCTAAACACCTCTTGAAGGTGGCTATGCTTGTGGCCACCACCACCTCCTGTGGCAGTGAATTCCACATGTTAATCACCCTTTGGGTGAAGAAGTACTTCCTTTTATATGTTTTAACCTGTCTGCTCAGCAATTTCATCGAATGCCCACGAGTTCTTGTATTGTGAGAAAGGGAGAAAAGTACTTCTTTCTCTACTTTCTCCATCCCATGCATTATCTTGTAAACCTCTATCATGTCACCCCGCAGTCAACGTTTCTCCAAGTTAAAGAATCCCAAGCGTTTCAACCTTTCTTCATAGGGAAAGTGTTCCAGCCCTTTAATCATTCTAGTTGCCCTTTTCTGGACTTTCTCCAATGCTATAATATCCTTTTTGAGGTGCGGCGACCAGAACTGCACATAGTACTCCAAATGAGACCGCACCATTGATTTATACAGGGGCATTATGATACTGGCTGATTTGTTTTCAATTCCCTTCCTAATAATTCCCAGCATGGCGTTGGCCTTTTTTATTGCAAACGCACACGGTCTTGACATTTTCAGTGAGTTATCTACCACGACCCCAAGATCTCTCTCTTGGTCAGTCTCTGCCAGTTCACACCTCATCAACTTGTATTTTTAGCTGGGATTCTTGGCCCCAATGTGCATTACTTTGCACTTGGCCACACTGAACCGCATCTGCCACGTTGACGCCCACTCACCCAGCCTCAACAGATCCCTTTGGAGTTCATCACAATCCTCTCTGGTTCTCACCACCCTGAACAATTTAGTGTCATCCACAAACTTGGCCACTTCACTGCTCACTCCCAACTCTAAATCATTTATGAACAAGTTAAAGATCATGGGACCCACTACCGAGCCCTGCGGCACCCCACTGCTTACCGTCCTCCACTGCGAAGACTGCCCATTTATACTCACTCTCTGCTTCCTATTACTCAGCCAGTTTCTGATCCACAAGAGGACCTGTCCTTTTACTCCATGACTCTCAAGTTTTCTAAGGAGCCTTTGTTGAGGAACTTTATCAAAAGCTTTCTGGAAGTCAAGGTAAACAACATCTATCGGGTCTCCTTTGTCCACATGTTTGTTCACCCCCTCAAAGAAATGTAACAGGTTAGTGAGGCAAGATCTTCCCTTACGGAACCCATGCTGAGTCTTCCTCAATAACCCGTGTTCATCAATGTGCCTACTCATTCTGTCCTTGATAATGCTTTCTACCAACTTTCCCGGTATTGAAGTCAGACTGACTGGCCTGTAATTTCCCGGATCTCCTCTGGAACCCTTTTTAAAGATGGGGGTGACATTTGCTACCTTCCAGTCCTCAGGAACGGAGGCAGATTTCAATGAAAGATCTGACTCAGGTCTTTCAACACCCCTTCCAAAATTAGTGGTTCTGGGGCGGGCAAAAAGTTGTCATCTTCCACAATGAAGACGGAGGCAAAAAATGCATTCAGCTTCTCAGCCATTTCCCTATCCTCCTTCAGTAATCCTTTGACCCCATGGTCATCCAAGGGCCCCACTGCCTCCCTGGCTGGTTTCCTACTTCTAATATATTTGAAGAAATTTTTATTGTTGGTCTTTATGTTTTTTGCAATATGCTCCTCATAGTCCCTTTTTGCCTGCCTGATCACAGTATTGCATTTGATTTGCCACAGTCTGTGTTCCCTTTTACTAATCTCACTTGGACTGGTTTTCCACCGCTTAAAGGAGTCCTTCTTACCTTTTACAGCTTCCATTACTTTGTTTGTTAACCATGCAGGCCTTTTCTTATACCTGTTTGTGCCTTTCCTAACTTGTGGTATGTATTTTATCTGAGCTTCTAGGATTATAGTTTTAAATAGTCTCCAGCTTCCCCAAGGGTTTTGACCGTATTTATCTTTCCTTTCAGTTTCCTCCTCACATGCCTCTTCATCTCAGTGAATTTACCCCTTTTAAAGTTAAATGTAGTTGTGGCGGTCTTTTGGGGCAACTCCCTATTTATACAAACGGTGAAATCAATAACATTATGGTCACTGCTCCCAAGCGGCGCAATCACTTTTACATCTCTCATCAAGTCTTGGGCATTACTTAGGACCAAATCCAGGATCGCCCCACCCCTGGTAGGTTCTGAGACCATCTGCTCCAAAGCACAGTCGTTGAGAGCATCAAGAAACTCAATCTCTTTCTCTCGACCAGAACACATATTGACCCAATCAATCTGCGGGTAGTTAAAATCACCTATTACGACACAGTTTTTACATTTAGCCGCTATCTTTAAGCCTTCCATCATATTATAATCATCCTCTCTCTTTTGATTTGGTGGGCGATAACAAACTCCCATAGTTAAATTTCCTTTTGGGCCCTCTATTTCAACCCAAAGCATTTCTAAAAGGGAATCTAATTCTCTGACGTCAGTCTTACTGGACCATATATCCTCTCTGACATACAGAGCCACCCCACCTCCAACCCTTCCCTCCCTATCCTTCCGATATAACTTATATCCAGGAATCACCGTGTCCCAGTGATTCTCCGCATTCTACCAAGTTTCTGAAATTCCCACAATGTCTATGTTTTCTCCCAACACTAAACATTCCAATTCACCAATTTTACTTCGAACACTTGATGACAGTGTACCACCTGTAATCAAGTGTGACTCAATCTCTGACAGTTCCAAATCTCCTTAAAGGAATAGGACACTGTCAAAACTTCCTCTTGTGAACAAAAGGTTACTGGCAACCTTCTCATGCAAACAGATATTTACCTGTTCCTTAAGCACTGTAGTAAGACTACACAACCAAAGAAACCCATTGGCATCATTTGTTCAGCCACAAACACAGGATACCAGTAACAAAACTAGAAATGGCAAAACAGTCATCATCGTGCAGGCTGCATTTCCCATGACTTGCCATTGCAGCTGTGTAGACACAGGGGAAGGCAACTCTAATGAGAAAATGTCATTATGGGGTGCCAACAGAGAGGTCATAAAAGTCACAAAGAAGGGCTCCTGTAGCCCACAGACTGCACCCAGTGAGCGTTTTCAGTGGACCCTTGGCGACAAGACGTTTCCACGTGCCTAACTCATCTCATGAGCCACCTCGTAGCTTTGAATATGCCAATATTTGCTTCTGGAGCTGTGTGTTGAGCACTTACCTCTTCCATGGGCTATGACCTCATCCTATTTACGAAGAGGCCACAGAGGGGTTCTTCTGAATTTCCACCCCTCTGCATGCAAAGTGGATGATCTGACACTAAACTCTGGGCATTCCCTTTGTCCCTTATCCACCAGAAAAAGTGCACACCACCACTGTCTGCTACAGGTTATATATCACTTTCAGTACTCTTGCACTGATACAGAGTGCAGGATTATGGAAGGGAAGGGAGGGAAATGTGCATTGCTATTCAGATATGTCATAACTTCAGATCTGTTGTGATGTCTTACAATTTTGGCAGTATCCTGTGATGGGAACACATCCAGGTGAATGAGGGGCAGGTCTCAAACTGGAGAGCCAGTTTGGTGTAGTGGTTAAGTGTGTGGACTCTTATCTGGGAGAACCAGGTTTGACTCCCCACTCCTCCACTTGCACCCGCTGGAATGGCCTTGGGTCAGCCAGAGCTCTGGCAGAGGTTGTCCTTGAAAGGGCAGACTCTTCTCTGGGAGAACCGGGTTTGATTCCCCACTCCTCCACTTGCATCTGCTAGCATGGCCTTGGGTCAGCCATAGCTCTGGCAGAGGTTGTCCTTGAAAGGGCAGCTGCTGTGAGAGCCCTCTCCAGCCCCACCCACCTCACAGGGTGTCTGTTGTGGGGGAGGAAGGTAAAGGAGATTGTGAGCCGCTCTGAGACTCTTTGGAGGGAGGGTGGGATATAAATCCAATATCTTCTTCTCATTAGAGATTGTTCAGATACCACAAGACCCCAAGCAACAAAACACTGGCACCATTCAGTGTAATTATCCCTTACATTTCTTTTGCCAATGAACATACACAAGGAGGCAACAAATCCACAGATTTTGTCACAGGGGTGGGTAGCCGCAGTCCTCTGCTGTCTGTACAGAGCCATGAGTGTAGTGCTTTACAAAAGAACACATAGGAAGATCAGACCTTTCTCTCAAGGAGCTGAAAATCTAAATTTAGGCAGAGGACAATGATAAAGTCCTCTTCTATGAAATTTCACCAGAGGAGTTGAAAATGAACATTAGAAAGATTCCTGTCAGAATGAAACTGCCAAGCTGCCCCAAGCCATTTCAGCCTTTGTGTGTGTGTGTGTGTGTGTGTGTGTGTAAAACCTAACCAGAGCACTTGAGTACATGAGCGTACAAGCGCTTGACTCTTCAGGAGAGAAAAAGAGCAGTCCAGCTTCTGAGGCAGCTCCCCGTCTGAATGTGCCACATTGTCTTGTAGACAGGATTGGGCCACCTCACTGGGGAGTGCGTGAAAGCTTCAGGGTGGCTCTTTTTGAGTTGGCCCAGTTTGGAGTGCTTCCCAACCACCCCGAACTGCCCATCTGTTAGTGGCCCACAAGTCTTTTCTTTCTTTCTTTCTTTTTAAATACGTTTTTGTCCCTTGCTATTTGTCAGTGGCCACTGGCCGGGGCCTGTGGCCCAACTGTAGTTTTCTAAATGAAGGAAGGGAAGGGTGGTGACTTAGCGAATGATCTCAAAGCAAAGGAGGACAAAGAATTTTCCTGAGCCGTTGTGTCATACTCTCCTTGAAGAGGACAGTTGGGATCACAAGGGGAACTGGTTTTGTTTTCCTTTTGAACTGGGATGGAACAAGTGTCTTGGCTGGTAGTTCATATCAACAAGGAAGAGATGTCAAAATGAAGCAATGATGATATATCAACCCCAGTATTAAAAAAAAAGGAATACCAGGAAACTCGAAAAGCACGGAGAAGAAGAAGAAGAAGATATTGGATTTATATCCTGCCCTCCACTCCGAAGAGTCTCAGAGCAGCTCACAATCTCCTTTACCTTCCTCCCCCACAACAAACACCCTGTGAGGTGGGTGGGGCTGGAGCGGGCTCTCACAGCAGCTGCCCTTTCAAGGACAACTTCTGCCAGAGCTATGGCTGACTCAAGGCCATGCTAGCAGGTGCAAGTGGAGGAGTGGGGAATCAAACCCGGTTCTCCCAGATAAGAGTCCGCACACTTAACCACTTAACCACTACACTTGGAGCAAGGTTAGTGGAGCAAAGTTAGTGAGGAATCAGCCCTAGTTTTCTTAGCTGCCTCAATCAGGCGCTGGCTTACAGCTTCTCAAAGGCCTTGGTAAGTGTAGCCAAACCAAAAGCCAGTGTGGTATAGTGGTTAGTATGTTGAGCTAGAAATTGGGTAGCATTGCCAGATCTTACTTTATTTCCAGTGGGGGGCTCTTTGGTCCATTTTGGCCAAAATGCTAAAGCGTCCACATGCAACATGTTCGACGTGATTATGTCACTTCAGGAGGATGTCATCATGTTGATGACGTTGATGCAGGAGGAAGTTGTTCAGGCATAGGTTTTCCCCTGCTGTCCAACTGGAAGGCAGGGTTCGGCTCCAGGGAGGGGCAAAGGGGGCTCTTGCCCTGGGCGCCCCTGGAGGGGGGCACTAAATTGGGTATGGAGACCATTATATTATATGGGCTCATAAGATAAAATGGGCCCACAAGGGGGAGTATTTTTTTTAAATTCCCACCCCCTCCCCGTTCAAACCCCCCCCCCCCATGTAGATCTGGTCCTGCTGGAAGATGGCAGATTGGAGCCCCCGAAATCAGGGGAACCCCCACCCAGACTAGAGGACTGGAAATCCTAAATTTGGGAGACCTGAATATTAGAGTTTTGCCCAATCATAGAAGCATGATACTGAGAGCATTGAATAAATTGCCCAAGATTTATATTACCTACAGCAGGGCTTTTTTTGTAGCAGGAACTCCTTTTCATATTAGGCCCCACACCCCTGATGTAGCCAATCCCCCTGGAGTTTACAGAAGGCCCTGTACGAAGAGCCCTGTAAGCTCTTGGAGGATTGGCTACATTAGGCGTGTGTGGCCTAATATTTATTTATTCATTTTATTATATTTATATCCATCTCTCTGCTAGATATTTTTTGGTTATTTTCCCTTTTTTGTGAGGGGAAATATTAGAAAGTTTGTCGGATCTTAAGAGTTTGGCAAAATTCTCACAGGGGGGGGTTGAACAATGGAGCCCAGAAGCAATTATTGGGGGTGGGGGTGGGGGTGGTAAGAAATAAAGAGCACAATAAAATTTAGCGGTTTCAGAGCTCTGCTCCGATAAGCTCCTGCCCAAAATGAGCCCTGCTTGGCATGGTGACGTAGCAAAGGAGCATCCAATGTTTTTGGGTGCCCTATGCAAACTATGACCTTGGCATCCATCTTGTTTAGTGTTTCATTTTCTGCAATGGCTAACCAAATGTTTTGGTGAAGCCAACAAACATCACACAATATGTACAGTTGACCCTGCTGTGAATCCCAAGCAAGTGGCATTTCAACATACACAACCTTTACATGTGGCGGTTACATGTGGAGCCTTTGACCACCCTGTACTAATTTATATCTCTTTCTAATCCCCTCTTCCTTAGATTCTAAGAACTCACCTTAATAACCACTAGGATGCATTCTACTTGATCATCGTGTATATATAGTGAGGAATAAATACCAACGAATGCATGACATGGAACATACAGTTTCAAAGTAGTATTTCCTTTTGTCTGCCCTGAACCCTAGATTTGTGAGTCACTTTAAGGTCCCCTCACAACCAAAGACATGGAATTTGTGGTTTTCTTTATAACAGTCAGGGCAAATAATGCCAAACAAGCAACACTTCTCAGAAGGCTCTTTAGAATCTTGTATTTGCCACCAGGTTTTGGCACAACATTTGAAGTGGATTTGGAGGTTCTGTTAATGACAAATCACTTGAGGGGATTTTGAGAGAAGATGAAGTGAAGGAAAGCTGATTCTTTCTTTCTTTCTTTCTTTCTTTCTTTCTTTCTTTCTTTCTTTCTTTCTTTCTTTCTTTCTTTCTTTCTTTCTTTCTTTCTTTCTTTCTTTCTTTCTTTCTTTCTTTCTTTCTTTCTTTCTTTCTTTCTTTCTTTCTTTCTTTCGTCCCTTACTATCTATCACTGGCTGAGGCCTGTGGAGCAACTGCAGTTTTCTAAATGAAGGAAGGGAAGGCTGGTGACTTAGCAAATGATCCCAAAGCAAAGCAGGAAGAGGAATTTTCCCTTCCACAGTCCCTTTTCCTGACTCATTCTGTTGTGCTCTCCTTGAAGAGGACAGTTGGGATCCCACCCAGAACTGGTTTTGTTTTCCTTCTGAATTGAACAGGACAAGTGTCCTAGCTGGCAGTTCATATAAACAAGGAAGAGATGTGACAATTAAACAATGACGATATGCCAGCCCCAGTATAAAAAGGGATACCAAGAGACTCCAAAGACACTGAGAAAGAAAAGAACATTATTTCAACCCGCAGCTTATCAAAGGCCTCGGTAAGTAAGCATAACTAAACAGAAAGCCAGTGTGGTGTAGTGGTTAGTATGTTGAGCTAGAATTCAGGAGACTTGAGTATTGGGCTATTTGGTTAACATAGCAGAATTTTACCCAGTCGCAGAAGTATGATACTTAGTGTAGTAAATAAATTTCCCTAGAAGTATATTGCCCCAAAGGTAAACAATATTTATTCAAATAGGTTTTGCAATTGTGATTAAAAAATAAATAAATCTCAGCTTTGAATTTTGGTAATCCAGTGATTTAAAAGTTAAAAATAAATCAAATGTGAATGGATTATCTGTGTCTGTTGTCCCTTTAGAGCCTAGGCGAATCCCTTCTTCAGCAGAAATCCCTTCTAGGTCACCATTTTGGGCATCTTCCATTGTGCACCATGTGGACTCTTCTAGGCTGCTGCCTCTTTGCAGTTCTCCTAGCTACAGGTGAGACACCGTGAACCACCTGGGGAACTGTCCAGTTGAGATCTGTTTGCAGCCAGTGGGATCCATTCTCACAGTCTTACCCTCCTCTGGAGTTGATATCCTGGGACGACAGTAGGAGGGCTTGTTGAGTTCTGGTCCTGCTGGCGGACTTCCTGAGAGCACCTGGGTTTTGGCCACTGCATGATACAGAGTGTTGGACTGAATGATCCATTGGCCTGATCCAACAAGGCTTCTCTTACGTCCTTATGTTCTTCTTTCTGCTATTTGTATATTACTTCATGCCCCCACACACATCTAAGCATAGGCTGCAAACCCCTATCTTGGTTCCATGGTATGCTGCTACAAAGGAAGTACATTATGGCTTCTGAAATTGGATGCACATCATGGCCTTCATGGCCCTGTGTATCAAAGGATGTACATCAAGGACTTCATGATCTGGGCCAGAGGGTGATACAGGGGGTAGAACACCATGAGCCAATGGATACTGATACCTTTTGCTGTTCCTTCCCCAGGCACCTGTCTCAAGTGTGAGGTTTGCAATAGCATAGGAACCACTTGTAAAGGTCCCATGATGACTTGTGGAGCCGGTGAAGATACTTGCATGATCCTGCGGACAGTGATTGTACAACGTACGTGAGAATCTCAGCACTCAGCTTTTCTCCTTTCTTAAAAAGTGTCTCGTTCCTGTGGCTATAGCAATATGCTTCAAGCGCTGTGGCAACAAAATCTCAGAACCTTTGAGAGTTGGCAGATGGCTGTTTCATAGAAGCACAGAGTTGGAAGGGGCTATATAGACCATCTAGTCCAACCCACCGCTCAATGCAGGATCAGCCTAGAGCAGGGGTGGGGAACCTTTTTTCTGTCAAGGGCCATTTGGATTTTTATAACATCATTCACGGGCCATAAAAAATTATCAACTTAAAAAACAGTGCTCCGCCGAGGAAGCCTGATTCAGGCTGGCAAAATTAATGCAAATAATGGTTTTTCTATTTGAAGTCACATGGGGAGAGCCTAATTCAGCACACACACACACACACAACCTGGCCTGCTGTCCTAGGCAAATGCCTAGGTCCAGGCATATTAGACCACAACTCCTAATATTAGCATATTAGGCCACACCATCTGGGATAATCATGTGCAAATTGAACTGGTGATAGCCGGCTCCCACCCCCCACCCCTGCCAGCTCTCCCTTCCACCCACTGCTTCCAGCAGATCTTTAAAGGCACCCACATACCCCAGCAGCAGTCCTTCACAATGCCCATGAGAGAGGGGGAGAGAGAGAGACTTGGGCCAACTATCCCTGAGGGCCAGACTAAATGATATCGAGGGCCGTAAACGGCCTTCAGGCCTGACGTTCTCCACCCCTGGCCTAGAGCATCCCTGACAAGTCTTTGTCCAGCCGCTGCTTAAACACTGCCAGTGGGGGGGAGCTCACCAGCTCCATCAGTAGCTGATTACACTGTTGAACAACTCTGACTGTAAAAAGTCCCCCCCCCACCTCTAATTTCCAGCCAGTACCTTCCTGCCCTTAATTTAAACCCATTATTGTGAGTCCTCTCCTCTGCTGCCAACAGAACAGCTCCCTGCCCTTCTTTAGTAAAGAAAATAAACTGTGCAAGCCAATATTCAAATTGTTAAATTATACACACTCATCATATAAATTAATATAATATACAATAGAATTCACACCATACAATCAATAAGAGAGCCATACAATCAACAAGAGAGCCAGTCTGGTGTAGTGGTTAAGTGGGCAGACTCTTATCTGGGAGAACTGGGTTTGATTCCCCACTCTTCCACTTGCAGCTGCTGGAATGGCCTTGGGTCAGCCATAGCTCTCGCAGAGCTGTCCTTGAAAGGGCAGCTGCTGTGAAAGCTCTCTCAGCCCCACCCACCTCACAGGGTGTCTATTGTGTGTGTGGGGGGGAGGAAGGTAAAGGAGATTGTGACCACTCTGAGACTCTAAGATTCAGAGTTTAGGGTGGGATATAAATCCAATATCATCATTTACACAGAATTCATACACATCCAGCACTTAGAATTTGCATAGAATTCAATGTAGCAATGTTCTTCCATAGGCAGAACTTTGCTACATTGACTTCTAAGTGATCTGGATTTATTTCTTACAAGAGCTACTGAAGTGGATTTCCTACCAGGCTTACAGATACAATATCCTGAGGTTGGACTGGATTTTTGACCTGGGAAAAAAAAAAAATATGGAGGAAAGTTTTTTGTACACACTATGATTTATGTTGAGTGCTGGATGTTTATGAATTCTTGTGTAAATCTTGTTGATTGTATGGTGTAAATTCTCTGTATATTATATTAATTTCTATGATGAGTGTGTATAATTTAACAATTTGAATATTGGCTTGCACAGTTTATTTTCTTTACTTCAGTTGTTCCTGTGTGTACCTTACTTCTTCCTTGTCCTCCTCCTTCAAATACTTCAAGAGTGCGATCATGTCCCCCTCAACCTCCTCTTCTCCAGACTGAACATTCCCAAGTCCCTCAGCCTTATCGAACCATTTCTAGTCGGCAGAGCTTCAGTGACCTGTTGATTCTCCCCTTCCTCACAATGACACAACCAGAACTACAGCGCAGAATAACAACTGCCTTCAGAGTTGTGTCAGCACACTCATTGTTTTTAGTAGGTTTAGACTGGAGTCACTTTACTTAGGACTGATTCGCCGAAAAGTGTCCCAGAGAAAGGCAGTGTGGTGGAGTGGTTAGAGCATTGGGCTAGCATCAGGGAGACCCAGTTACGAATCCCCACTCTGCCACGGAAGGTTTCTGCATGGCCTTGGGCCAGTCATGCGCTCTCCACTTAACCTACCTTGCAGAGTTGTTATTGTGAGGAGAAAATGGAGAAAAGGAAAAGAATATAAACTGTTTTGGGTTCCTGTTGGGGAGTAAAATGCGATATAAAAGAAGCAAAAGCTGACATAAAATACCCAGACAGGAATAGAAATGGTGCAAATAATCTTTCGGTTTTCCTTCTGGAGGAACGCATTCAGACAAAATATTTTTCCTTACGGCTTGCCTGCATACAAAGGGTATGATAGAAATTGTGGGCATCTACAAAAAATGAATTCTAGAAACTGATGGGCAGTAGGTTCACAATAGAGAAAAGGAAATACTACTTTGCACAGAGAGTGATTAAATGTGGAACTGGCTGTCAACAGATGTCACGGTGGCCATAGGAATATATAGCTTTAAAAGGGGATTAGATAGATTCATGGAGGACAAGTCCATCGATGGCTATTAGCCATGGAGATTGAGAACCACTAAACAGCAAACTTATATATGGACTAAAGTTTACATAAGTAAAAAAAAATGACATATATTTTTTTTAAAAAAATAGTGCACATTTCCCATGATCCTACCCTTGGTGCGAGCCAACAAGGTAATTCTTCTCGTTAATGATGAAGATCCTATTAACAACAGCCTTTGGCATCAGAACCCCAGATACTCCCCTGTTCCTCCAGCCGCAACAAACATCCCTGTTTCTCTATGGCCGTTTTCGCATTAGCGTTTACTCCGGGGTGGCATCCCGTTTACCTCCGGATCTTTTCCTGGATTTCGCACATGTTGCTCCGTGGTCGCGGTTTGCTCCGGGGCTTCAGGGGTTTCACCCCGGAGTTTCTTGATCCACAGGCTTCCGGAGTTTCCGAAAACCTGCGGATCCACACCGGATCCACTCCGCGGAGTTTCCTGTGGAAAATTCATCCACCCCGCATCGACTGCTTTGTGGGCGGCACCCTCTGCCTTTCCGTCCTCCCACTGCATCCACCCCCTTGGCCAATCATCAGCCGTTCGCGGCGCTTCCCAAAGTGCCCGCACGGCCATTTTTTCCCCCTTCATTTTAGTTCCTTGCGTAATAGCGATATTTCACAGCTACAAAATTTCGCAATTTCAATGAATAAAAAAATCAATGAAGTGCCATACAGCATACACAACACATGCGTCAGATCACACATAAGTTGGTTAGAAGCGAGCCTGCATCATTGTCGGTTAGGCGGCGGCTGCCTGCTTGATTTTTTTGGCGACTTCTCTTTAATTGCATTATTGCGATGTAACAATGAGGCGTCACAGCTGTTTCTTCCCCTTCCCTGGTAGAAACGCCACTTCCCAGCGGCTCATCATGACCAAGGAAAAGAACCCAGGACGAGCCTATGCAGATGAAGGGGCGGGATCTGGGGGGGGGCGAGCCAGTGCTCAAGAGCTGGGGCAAACCAGGCCAGGGAACAGGCAGCGAGCCTTCCCCACATACGCAGGCACCGACGTCCCGGCGGTGTTCCCGAGTACATCCTTTCACTTCTACCAGAGAAGTGAATGGTGGCCGTTCTTTTTTTTTGGGGGGGGGGTTAGGGGGTCGAGAGCTAAAACTGTCATGCCCCTCTCCCCAAGAGTGTGTAGAACTCCCCCCCTCCAAGCCCAGGGAGAGATCCCAAAGGACGGCGATCTGTGCATGCATGCGTCTCTGGATGTATGGATGCACACCCAGGCGCGCACGCACCTTATAATGACGGGTATTTTATCCGGAGCTCTTCCATCCCCGCCCGGCTGCGGCCGCGGTGTTGCTGGCAGCAAAGTTAGCTGCCTCTGCACCAAGGAGAGCAACACACTGGAAGGCCGGGCGCCGCAGGAGCTGCCCTGGTTGCCGCTGCGCACATACAGCTGGGCTGCCTAGCTCCCCCCCCCCGCTCCTCCTCCCCCCACCAACCAAAGTGGGTGTCTATTTATTAAGCTGCTGGGCTCTCTTCTTCCTCGCCCCCCCCCCACCTCCAGCGCCTGTAAAGCTTTGTTACGTTGTTACGTAGTTAGCTGCCTCTGCACCAAGGAGAGCAACACACTGGAAGGCCGGGCGCCGCAGGAGCTGCCCTGGTTGCCGCCACGCACATCCAGCTGGGCTGCCTAGCTCGCCCCCCCCCCGCTCCTCCTCCCCCTCCCCACCAAAGTGGGTGTCTATTTATTAAGCTGCCGGGCTCTCTTCTTCCTCGCCCCCCCCACCTCCAGCGCCTGTAAAGCTTTGTTACGTTGTTACGTAGTGACGCAACCAGACTTGCACTTAAAAAAAAATGATTGACAGGGCATCGAACTCAAGTCGATGCTAGTGCGAAAACGATTTGAGCCGGGGCTTCATGGAAAGCAACTGCGCAAAAGAGGCAATGTGCGAAAACGAGGAAAATGATCCGGACATATTTCCTCCGCGGAATACCGGTAGCAAATGCTAAGTGCGAAAACGCCCTATGTCTTTTCTGCAGCTCCTGTGACTACGCAGACTGTCTCCAAAGACTGTGCTAATTCCAGCGTCTGTAATGTTAACATTCCTGACCCTGAGATAAATATGGGGAAAGGGATGCGAATGAGGGTGAGCAGGACTTGCTGCACTGGGGATTCGTGTCAAACAGCCTCACCATCAGGTATGTACATGCAATAGAAGTGCGGATGATCGTACTGGGCCAGTGTGTGGTAGGCGTTAGGGTGTCACTCGGGGCTTTTTTTGTAGCAGGAACTCCTTTGCATATTAGGCTACACCCTCATGATGTAGCCAATCCTCCAAGAGCTTACAGGGCTCTCAGTGCTGGGCCTACTGTAAGCTCTTGGAGGATTGGCTACTCATGAGGGGTGTAGCCTAATGTGCAAAGAAGTTCTTGCTACAACCCCCCCCCCCCCCAAAAAAAAAGAAAAACTTCTGGTTGGACTAATATCTGGGAGAATCTCCACTCTGCCATGTAAGCTTTCTGGATGACCTTGTTGTGTATTGGTTGCTTTGTCTGCTGCTTTTGTTATGTCTGTTAGTTGACCTTGAAGTCCATTGTCTTCCAGGACCCTGATGCCTACATTCGGATTGGCTGTTTTTTTAGAACCAGCCAATCGGGACACGAGGCGTTTCTCTTAGGAAATACAAATGAAGGATCCTGGAGAGACCAATAGGGTGGATTGCTGCCCACATAAGGGGTCGTGTTTAACTCAGACCAAATGGATATAAGGAGTGGGGTGGCCTGTTTGTGTTCAGTTCTGCTCTTGTTCAATAAGTGTTCTTGCTTAGCTCAAGCTGGCTGAACTCACTATATAATAGACTTTGAGCTAGTGACAGTTCTGGAAAAAGAGGTGCCAAAACTCTCAAGGGGGAAATGAAGGAGAAACACACAGGTGCCCCCATGAATTTTTAAACATTTGTTGAGAATCCTCCCCCCACCACACACACACACACACTCAAAGTGGTTCTGGAACTTCACTTACATTTATGAAACAACAATCTTACATTTTAAGGATCAATGGCATGTTGCAGTTTCTTCTATGTTTATTTTAAATGGTACTCCCTTTTCTTTTTATTGCAATTATACCCTCTAAGATTGCTTTACCAAAGGGGCAGAACAGCCTATAGAGGGAAGGAGGAAAGAAGAGCTGTAACACTTTCCTCCCTTGCTGTTCTCTTGCTAGGAAAAGCCTCCCAAATGTGTAGTTATTCCTGGCGGGGAAAACTTAGAGGTATCTATATTTTTCTCCATTGGGTACGGCAGGATTCTTAAAGGCATAACAGATAACTTAAACGGAGGTACTGTTTATGAAAACTGTCCGAGCTCTCTGCTCACGACTTGAGTTCAATCCCGGCAGAAGCTGGGTTCAGGTAGCCAGCTCAAGGTCAGCCTTCCAGCTTGCTGGGGGGCGGGAAGTGTAGATGACTGGGGAAGGCAATGGCAAACCACCCCGTAAAAAGTCTGCCATGAAAACGTCATGATGCGACGTCACCCCAGAGTCGGAAACGACTGGTGCTTGCACAGGAGACGACCTTTACCTGTCCTTTTCTTACTGTTTAGGAAAACTATTCATTGCATGTGAGTTAAACTTTACAGATAAGCAGTCCCTATATGTTACCTGACAGCACCGTCTCTAGGGAAAGTTTCGTTCTTACTTAGATATTTCTATATTTCTACCCCCATCTTCTTTCTGGTGGGTCCTGGAATACATTCTGCCTGAGTCTTCCTTTTCACATCTGTTTGCAGAGCTGCCCCCCTCAGATGACACCCCCAATAAACTTCATTGTCCTGGATGTTTTGGAGTGTATTCGTCTGAATGCTATGAACAACGAGTTGCCTGCACTGGATCCCAGAACAAGTGCATCGAAATAGCTGGGAACACAACAAGCTGTAATTAGATTTTTGTATTGCCTTGATTCTACGCTTTCCTTTTATTGCTGAGTTTATACAATGTATAGAATGAGGAGTCGTGTCTTCATAGGACAGACACAGGAGGTAGGCTCAGCTGAGATAGAGTGACATGTTTACCTCAAGACAGGGGTGGAATTCTAGCAGGAGCTCCTTTGCATATTAGGCCACACCTCTCCGAGGTAGCCAATTCTCCAAGAGCTTACAATAGAGGATGTATAACCTGTCTAGGGAATTGGTGGGGATATAGATGTAAGGACAGAATGAGGTTAGCATACGTCATGAGATAAGAAACCAATATAGGGGAGAGATTCTGACTACCACCATTTTCTTTGTTTGCGCAGATCTAGTCAGCGTGGATTTTACCTCAAAAGGCTGTGCTAACGAAGGTGTCTGTGACCATTTAAAAACAGGCTTTTTGGTCTTTGGAGGAATGCGTACTTGGGTGACTAAAGCGAACTGCACCGCAGCTTCAGCCACTGCAGCCCCATAAGCCAGCAAATCCTCCATACCTGAATTCAGCGCACCTAATCGAAGCCTTTCCATCAAGATGTGCCTCCCATTCTTACCCAATACTGCGCTAACTGAAAATTTACCTACTGTGCTGGTTGGCTCCCTAATTGACCAGGTTCCTTTAACGCTCTGTCAATAAAAAAATCATTAATGATGCAATCTGGACAATTTTATTTTTTGTAGACGGCATTCCTTGTTGAGAAGGTCTTGACGTGTAATACTCACTGGTTCCATGAGGGGATAAACTTATGAAGTGAATCTATCGATAACAGGAAGAGAGGTTGTCTCCCTTACTATTATTCAGGCCTCATTTTGGGCGGAAGCTCTCCGGAACCTCTACATTTTGTTGGGCTCTTTTTTTTTTTTTTTTGCTTAACTCTAGGATTTGACAAACTTTCTAATATGTTCCCCCATCAGAAAAAAAAAGGAAAACAACCAAAATGCATAAAGCAGACAGATGGAAAGCTTCCTCACGTCACTGTGGCCGCATAGGAGAAAATAATTTAAAAAGTATGGTGGGAGTAAGGTTTTATGATGACAATTCTAATTCAAGAAGCATTTTAAAGTCGATGCTGAGCTGATGTAATTAATACACCTTCCAGGGATGCCAGGGGTGTGTGGCAGATGCAAATGAGTTGTGCTAATGAGCCCTGGCACCTCTTTTCCTACAGAATGACCCCTTGCAGAAGCGTCGTCATCATTGATAAAGCAAAGAACTTTAGGGTAAAGAATTGGATGGTTCCACCCAGGGCCTTTTTTGTAGTAGGAACTCCTTTGCGTATTAGGCCACACACCCCTGATGTAGGCCACCTTTCCCATCCCCAAACCCCAGCCTCCTCAGGCTCCACCCCCCAAATCTCCACATATTTCCCAATCCCCAAGCAATGTTCCCTCTAAGCTGCAGAGTCTTGTGAGCAAAAATTCTGCTTTGCGAGCTACTGGCATCAAAGTTGTGAGCTACTGCATAAATGAGTGTGCTCTGGGGCCATCCTTCCTGAGCTCAGACCAAAATGTGTGAGCTAGAGGCTAAAAATCTGTGAGCTAGGTCATGTTAACTCAGCTTAGAGGGAACACTGCCCCCGAGCTGGGGGGAAAACCCTCAAAGGACTCACGGTGATCCGAAGACCATGGACTTTCAAGGCAAGAGATGTTCAGAGGTGGTTTATCATTTCCTGCCTCTACATAGCAACCCTTGGTGGTCTCCCATCCAAATACTAACTGGGGCTGATCCTGCTTAGCTTCTGAGATCTGAGGAGAGCAGGCTAGCCCAGGGCTTCCCAGGTCAGGACCTGGCTAAGTTTTATGCTGCCATCTTTAAGTATGATCTTCTTGATTCAGGAAGGGCAGAGGGCCTTTGTGATATTTTTAAGTCTCTTTTAAAATGTCAGGCATCCAGGGATGTCATTACACCTAGATAGGCCCTTAAGCAGGGGTGGAATTCTAGCAGGAGTAGGGTTGCTAAGTCCAACTCAGCAAATATCTGGGGACTTTGGGGGTGGAGCCAGGAGACTTTGGGGGTGGAGCAGGATATGACATCACCTTTGTGATTTCATATCATGGGATGTCACTTCCAGGCCAAAGATCAAGTGATGTCACTTCCACGCTCCACTTCTTTCGATGGTGTCACTTTCAGCACACTGCACCCAAACGCCTTCCCTTCCTGTGATGTCACTTCCTCCTTCCAAATTTAAATTTATCTCTTTACATTGCTTTCTGCTACTCAAACATTTGTTGAGTAGCACATCTCCAGCCACCACCTGGAGGTTGGCAATCTTAATTTATATCCTACCTTTCATGGGAACCCAAAGCTGCTTCCATCAGAGGTTGAGAGTATTCCAATGTTACCCAGCAAGTTTCCTTGGCAGAGTGGGGATTCAAATCCAGGTCTCCCAGACCCTAGTCTAGCACTTTAGGTTAGACTTTACCCTTTTAAGCTTAGGATCCCCAGGTAGTTCCCTTCTTTGGTTTCCAAATAGTTAGCAAAACTGATTTACTGTATCTCTCCCCACTCACCCCTCTCCAAATGCGATGCTGAGGAGGACAGACCCAGCCTCCCTTCCCTACCTGCAACAAACTCTCAGTCCTTTTCTCTCTCACACAATAAAATTTAAATTGAGAAAAAAAAAAAGGTAGACGCAGAGCTGATAGAATTTAGTATGCCTTCTGGTGATGTCAGAGTGTGTAGCATATGAAAATGAGCTATGCAAATGAGTTGTGCTAATTATCCCTGCAGATAATGAAGGTATCTGTAGCAGTGAGTAGTGATTCACAAAAGTTCATACCCTGCCAGGTTTTTTAAAAAAATACTATTAGACTCTTGGGAGAACCCCCCAACAATGCCCACGGACCGGGTGTCAGGCTCTGTTCATTCATGCTATTATTAAAAGCTGCTACTAACCATAACCAATAATGCATAGCAATGCCTACTAACATAGAAACTGGGTAGCAAGGAGGGAGGGGGGAAGAGTAGAGAATAACTTCCCAGGAACATCAAAGGTTGCCAAGGTCCCTTTGAAGTAGACAGTATGTGCCAGATTCTCACCTCCTCTCCGGAGGCCCCAAGGACAGCGCCTGCCTCCAGGCAAAGTAACCACCAACTGAAAAGATAAGGGGGGAGTGCTGGGAAAAGTCTCACATGCAAAAGCAACCTTTTGTTTTGGGAAATGAGGGGTAGAAATGATTGCTTTGAAGCAGAAGAATAAATGTCTATAGCTTGACCTGATCTCCATCAGTTCCAATACCTGGCTTGTTGGAGTAACTCTGAAGTGTCCAATAAATGCAACTTTGTTTCAAAATACCAAGTCTGGTTACTTGTGAGCTTCAATGAACCCACTCCTGACACCGGGCCAAACCCAGGAAAAAGTGGGAGCCGGCCAGTGGTTATAGTGGTATCTCAGAGGTCTCCTGCTGTGACCTGTTTGTGAAATTCACTTTTAGATCTGCAAATATACACATCATGCACATAGGACAAACCGATGGTCACAAATTTGACAGTAAAAGGCAGTACGGAAAAGCTTTAGGGGAACATTTTATAAGTTTCCCTGTACGTTCACTTACAGGTGTCTTGTTTCTGCCTCATTAATAAGGGCAACATTGTACTGAAATTGACAAAACTATGGCATTGCAGATACCTTTGTTTGATAAATTCATGGGTTTCTGACTCAGGGCAGAATGCAAAACAGTTTCTGGGCACTCAATTTCTGAGCAATGTACAAAGTTCAGAGTAGTGGCAATGTCCTCACTTCGAACTCATATCCTACAAGTGAGCGCAAGTACATTTTGAGGCAATTTAGAACACTGCCCATGGCCATGACCCCAAAGAAAATTTGTACTTATACCACCTGGGATTTTATATACCTTGCCCTCTTAGAACATTGCTTAGAAATCCCACCTTAGAAACACAGACAATCAGAACAAATCATTAATGGAGAGCCAGTTTGGTGTAGTGGTTAAGTGTGCCGACTCTTATCTGGGAGAACCGGGTTTGATTCCCCACTCCTCCACTTGCACCTGCTGAAATGGCCTTGGGTCAGCCATAGCTCTGGCAGAGGTTGTCCTTGAAAGGGCAGCTGCTGTGAGAGTACTCTCAGCCCCACCCACCTCACAGGGTGTCTGTTGTGGGGGAGGAAGGTAAAGGAGATTGTGAGCCGCTCTGAGACTCTACGGAGTGGAGGGCGGGATATAAATCCAATATCATCTTCTTCTTCTTCTTAATCACATGATTCAGTTTATGGGAAATGACTGCATTGCTGCACACGGTAAATTTCTGCACTTTAGGTTCAACTTGCAAAACACATTCGGCTTCAGCAGATGCTCTTAAGACAGCTGAAATACAAACTTTATATTTAATTAACAATGCAAACTTTTTTTTAGAAATTACTTTTAGAAAATACAGCACAATCAAATTAGAAATTACAGTACAATTCTCCCCAGTCCCTTATTACCCCTTCTGCTCCTACAAGCATCCTCTCCTGCCACATCCCACCTCCCCACCCCAATAGTTGCTTGAAGAAGGCACAAAATATCTATCTACCAAAAGAACCCCCAAATAAGTATGCAATACAGTGCTATTCTTCCTCCCAATTTCTTCTCCAGTCATTAACAAGTTGAACAAAGTTTGGGTCCAGTGACACCTTTAAGACTAACGAAGTTTTATTCTAGGTATAAGCTATCCTGTGTAGGCACACTTTGTCAGATACATTGGAAACAGTTTCCTCTACCCTTACTTACAGGGGTTGGGTGGTTGTCAGGAAAGCCAAGATGCATAAATACTAGGTGATTATAGCCGTGTCTGGATGTGAGAAAGATCTGGGAATGTCATAAAATTACCATGCAAATACAAGAGTTAACAAACAGATATGAGAATGAGGTTTGAGTTCAGCGACACCTACAAGTCAAATAATATTCCATTATGGGTACAAGTGAGAACTGAGAAGCTTAGTATGACTGTTCCTTAAGATTCACTGAAACAGATTTCTTCAAGTATTACATATAGGCAAGGGAGGAGTAAGTAACTCAGCAATAAATCCAGCTAAGATTGGAATAACACATTGGGTAAGATGTGTAAATTGCAGTAAATTGGTATACAGATAATAAAGCACTTAACAGATGGGAGAACTGAGTTTGAATCCAGTGGCACCTTTACCAACAAAGTGGTGCTTTGTGAGAGTTTGTGAGTGTGTATTCACTTTCATTTAGCGGAAGTGTGACTGCTGGGGAACAAGGAAATGAAGACTGCATTAAGGGGAACTGTACTGCTGTATTTTTATTTATTTTTTTATGAAATTGGAAGGTCTCCTGGCTCCACCCCACAAAGTCCCCAGATATTTTCTGAGTTGGATCTGGCAACCGTAGCAAGACCTGTTCTGAATCTCCTATGCGCTTTCTCTCTGTCCGTTCATGTAGATTGCTCCTGGGCAGAGAATTTGCTTGTTCATAAAGAAAGGTCGGCATTAGCTCCAGCACAGGTGCTATTCCAACAAGCATGAAGGGTCTCCTGGAACCTTTCTTCTTCTCTGTACTTTTAACTTCAAGTAAGGAGTAAAGTGGTTTCCGCCATTGCTGGGTGGGATTTGTTCCATTGAGGTTTTGTAATGTTCAGAGATCCATTTCATGTTTTCTGTTAGTTCCACGACACTGGACTCTGGAGCAGTTGAAGTTAGGGTTGCCAGGTGGGGGCAGGGGATCCACCAGTTTGGAGGCCCTCCCCCCACTTCAGGGTCATCGGAAAGCGGGGGGGGGGAAATGTCTGCTGGGCACTCCATTATTCCCTATGGAGAATTATTTCCATAGGGTATAATGGAAAATTGATCCATGAGGGCTGTTTTTTGAGGTAGACACACCAAATCTGCCACATAGCATCTGATGCCTCTCCTCAAAACACCCTCTGAGTTTCAAAAAGATTGGACCAGAGGGTGCCAGTTCTATGAGCCCCCAAAGAAGGTGTCCCTATCCTTCATTATTACAAATGGATGGAAGGCATTTAAAGGCGTGCGGTCCCTTTAAATGTGATGGTCAGAACTCTCTTTGGAGTTCAATTATGCTTGTCACATCCTGGCTCCACCCCCAAAGTCCCCAGATATTTCTTGAATTGGACCTGACAACCCTAGTTGAAGTCCAAGTATTACTCATGTCTGAAGATAAGCTGGCTAGAGGAACTGCTATGGAGGACTTTGTTAGCCCTTTGTCCCTTCACTCATTTATCCTGAATGCAGTTACTGTATGTTTATTAAAAAGATCACCATGAACTTCCTGGATGATTGCAGCATCTTACATTAATGGCATCAAGCAGGGCTGTTTTTTTTGTAGCTGGAAATCCTTTGCATATTAGGCCACTCACCCCTGATGTAGCCAATCCTCCTGGGGTTTACAGTAGGCCCTGTACTAAGAACCTTGTAAGCTCTTGAAGGATTGACTACATCAGAGGGGTGCAGCCTAATATGCAAAGAAGTTCCTGCTACAAAAAGCGCCCTGATGCCAAGGAAGATTTCAAACAAATGATTTGTTGTCACTGTATGTACACAGTGCAACCAAGTTAATTAACAGCTCCTAGCTAGAGAATGCTAAAACAAGCATCAAATTCACAAGAGACTCTTCCTACTTCAAGTCACTTTTTTCAGGCCACAAGGTAAAATTCATTCTGGGGGTGAGCCCTACCATGCCTCCGTTCAAATGCATCCCTGGCAAAGACTTCTGTGATATTATTTTGGGTGAAACCACTCAAGGGGGCAATGGTTAACCCCCCCCCCCCCGGAAAAAAAATCCTAAATTAGCTCAGCTCCATTACCAGGCTGCAAATATGATCTTGAAAAAGCAACTGTTGACTTCCTCCTGCTGACATTGGGATGCAGAATTCAGCTTACTGAGATTTTTTAAAAGTTTCTAGTCCTCAGCGCTATGAAGATGGTAGTCAGTGCTTCTCGAAATATCAGAAATTGAGTGCCTCAATAATGTTTCCCAGTGGGGAGAGAGAGAGAGAGAGAGAGAGATTTTTGTAGAAAAAGCCCAGCAGGAACTCATTTGCATATTAGGCCACACACACCTTGACACCAAGCCAGCTGGAATTGCATTCCTATGTGTTCCTGCTCAAAAAAAGCACTGGATAGATAGATGAGAAAGTGAGCAAGAGAGATATATGCAAGGTTATATATATGTCTGTCTATCAAAGGGGCTAAGTGTGTGGACTCTAATCTGGGAGAAGCGGGTTTGATTCCCCACTCCTCACATGTACCTGCTGAGTGACCTTGGGTCAGTCATAACTCTCTCAGAGCTGTTCTGCTCAAGAACAGTTCTGGGAGAGAGCTCTCAGCCCTGCCTACCTCACAGGGTGTCTGTTGTGGGGAGAGGAAGGGAAGGAGATTATAAATTGCTCTGAGACTCCAAGTGAAGGGCGGGGTATAAATCCAATGTCTTCTTATAGACACAAGGTGTCAAGTGTGAATGACAGACAGAGGCAGTTCAGATGGTCATCACATAATCCACCCATGTAGCTGGCTCAGTCTTGTTCTTTGGCTCTTAACTAGAGATGACAGGGCATTGCATAGTTGGCAACCCAAAAAGAATTTGAGGAATGGGTAAAGGTATGCCAGCAGGGTGCCAACACATAACATATCTTCTGGCAACAAAGAAGAAAAAGACCAAACCCGGAAGTGACATCATGATGTTGGGAGTGATGCTCAAATCAAGTCATGCCATGATGTCACTTCCCATTTTTGCCAGAAGGGACATTGTGCACTGTTGCAATGCCTGTGCTCCCCCCATTTCCCCCTGCTGGTCTTTGAAGCTGTGACAGAGAACCGGGGAAATTATGAGGAAGTCTCCCGCCTGCCCCTTCCACTCTTAACTTAGATATCATCCCCCCACCCTCCAGGCTCCTCTTTGAAATGTGAAACTTGCGTTGGCACCGGCACGAACTGTTACGGCAGCCTGACAACTTGTCCTGCTGGCCACGATACCTGCGCTGTGGCTTTGATTGAAATATACAAAGGTGAGCGAGAGGAATCATAAACCAATAAGGGCTCCCGTGTGGCTGGAAGGGACCAGCCCAGGAATGGTGAAATCCACCATCTTGTGTTCAGTGTACAAAGGGTGGCAGGAATTCCATCATAATGACGTCATTCTTTTTTCTTCTCAGATCAAGTGAAAATTCTAGTTACGACAAAGGGCTGTGAATCTTCCAAGACATGCGGAAATGGACTGATATATGCAAATTTTGGCCTAGGAAAAGCACGGGGAAGTGTTCTCTGTTGCTCGGGGTTGACTTGTGGATGGACATATCCTCAGTGTGGGTATTCGTTTGAATTAATGTTTTAATTTGCCAGTTTTAATTAATGTCACCAACATGCAGATGACACCCAGCTCTATCTATTGATGGGTGGTCAGTCCGACTGTACCTTGGAAAATCTAGACCTGGCTCTTCAAGCCATAGCATCTTGGCTCAGGCTGAGTCGGTTGAAGAATCCGACGAAGACGGAGGTTCTCTATCTGAGTCGGGGTGGTCCAGGGGAGGAGATCCCTCTGCCGGCTCTTGATGGGGTGTCACTAATCCCGGCCCCCAAGATCAAGAGCTTGGGTGTGCTCCTAGAGTCCTCTCTTACAATGGAAGCCCAGGTAGCAGCCACTAACTAGATCCGCCTTTTTTCATCTTCGGCGGGTGCGGCAGTTGGCCCCCTTCCTGGAGCGCAACGACTTAGCACTGGTGATCCATGCTATGGTCACCTCAAGAATAGATCACTGTAATGCTCTCTACTTGGGGCTACCCTTGGCATTGACCCGGAAACTACAGCTAGTGCAGAACGCGGCTGCTAATGGGGCTCCCCTGGTGGGAGCACATTCGGCCACTGCTGAGAGAGCTGCACTGGCTACCTATTATGTTCTGAGTCGTTTCAAGGTGTTGGTATTGACCTTTAAAGCCCTCTATGGTCAGGGGCCTGTCTATCTGCAGGACCGCCCTTCCCCACACGTTTCCCGGAGAGCACTGCGTTCAGGGACAAAAAATCTGTTGTCCGTCCCTGGACCAAGGGAGGCTAGGTTGTGGCAGACGCGAGCTAGGGCCTTCTCGGTGGCAGCGCTAGAATTGTGGAATACTCTCCCAGAGGCCATAAGGGCCCTGCGGGATCTTTCTACTTTCCGCAGGGCCTGTAAGACCGAACTGTTTCGACAGGCCTTTGAGACGTAACCTAATTTGGGAGAGAGCTGCCACTTTACACCATTACAGAGTACCATGATCACCATTTACGTTTATATCTACGTTAAATTATATTATAGTGATACAGCACCAAAAATGCAATGGAATGTTTTAAATGTTTAAGTGTTTTAAACAATTTTAAATGGTAGTTTTTATTGGTTAAATTGTAAAAATGTATGTTGTTAGCCGCCCTGAGTCCGCTTGCGGAGAGGGCGGGACAGAAATTTAAAGTAATAATAAATAAATAAATAATTTTTAAAATATATATATATATATATTTTTATTTATCTCTTTATATATATATATATAAATAAAATGATGTCTCCAGGGAAAATACAGTAGTGTCTGACTCCGAAGTGGTTCAAAGTTTGGTTCTAAAACTTCCTGAGAATCGGAACAATAAAACCTAATAAGGGATAGAAAACCCAACAAATCAAGTGAAATACACAACAGGAGTTGCGGCATCTTGAAGCGTTGTGTTTGATCCGAAAAACCACCAGTGGAAAGCACACTGATGGTTCAGGATTTTATTAGGGTTTTATTCAGGGTTTTATTTAGTTACTATTTTATTTATTGAAAATCTTTCTTAGCCACCTTTCCACCTTATGGGATTCAAGGCGGCTTGCAACAGAAATCAAATAATGATCAAAAACAGGGATTGTTCCTGCTTTTCTTTCTGCCCCAGACCTATTTCTAGTCCCTGGAAAGTTTATGGGGCTTGCATGGGTAACTGTAGTTGGGGCAGGGAAGAGAATGGACCCCTCTTCTTGTCTGTTGCCTGAGTGGACTTCTGCTCATAAAGAGGAAAGAAGAAGCAACTCACACCTTCACCCTCCTCATGATAGCTACCCAACTGGTGCAGCGATTGCATATGAACATAAGAGAAGTCATGTTGGATCAGGCCAATGGTCAATTCAATCCAACACTCTTGTGTCACACAGTGGCCAAAACCCAGGTGCCCTCAGGAGGTCCACCTGCAGGTCCAGAACTCCAGAAGCCTTCCCTAAGCACTAAGAATATAGAGCATCACAGTCCCAGACAGAGTGTTTTATCTATACCTTGTCATCAACAGCCACCAATGGACATCCGTTCCACGCTTCTCCAGTCCCCTCTTGAATATGCCTATGCTTGTAGCTTCCACCACTTGCCGATGCAGTAAATTCCATTTGTTAATTCCTCTTTGGGTGAAGAAGTTCTTCCTTTTATCGGTTCTAAGCCTACTGTTCCTTACTTTAGTTGAGCTTCCATGAGTTCTTATATAGTGAGAAAGGGAGAAAAGTACTTCTTTCTCTACCTTCTCTATTCCATGCACAATTTCGTAAACCTCTATCATGTTACCCTTCAATTGTTGTTTCTCCAAGCTAACCTCTTTAGTGCACTTAAGTCCCGGGACTGGAAATGGGTCTGGGGAGAGACAAGGTTGGGGAAGATCCTGCCATTCTTATGCCCATGGATGATGGCATCCAACCATGTTGGCCATTCAGTAGGTGGAAAGCAGGGGTGGGATTCTAGCAGGAGCTCTTTTGCGTATTAGGCCACACACCCCTGATGTAGCCAATCCTCCAAGAGCTTACAAAAAAGAGCCTTGTAAGCTCTTGGAGGATTGGCTACATCTGGGGTGTGTGGCCTAATATGCGAAGGGGCTCCTGCTAGAATTCCACCCCTGGCCATGATGCCTTGTGGCTTAAACCCTTTTGGTGGAAGTCAGTTCCTGGCACCACCATAATGCCACAGGGCCACGAAACTTTCCCTTGTCGTCTCTTGCTTCCTGTTTCCAGAAGTTCCGTTCAGATTGGAAGCTTTGACTGATTCACGGCTGTTTATTCAACTCAACCTTGCTTCACTGTCAATGGCTGGGCAGCGGGGCTTTTTTTTTGTAGCAAGAACTCCTTTGCATATTAGGCCACACACCCCTGATGTAGCCAATCCTCCAAGAGCTTACAAGGCTCTTCTTACAGAGCCTACTGTAAGCTCTAAGAGGATTGGCTACGTCTGGAGGTGTGTGGCCCAATGTGCAAAGGAGTTCCTGCTACAAAAAAAAAGGCCTGCTGGGCAGTGATCCATTGAGGGGACTGGTATCTAGAAGCACCTGATAAGATGGGTTTTGGTGGGCCCTGGGCAACTGCCCCTTTTGCCCATTGGATAACACTGCCCCATCAGGAACTTCTTGATTCATAGTTCACTTTTTAGCCACTCTCCTGCACTCTCTCCCACTAAGTTATCTGATACCTTCTCCTTTTTCAGTGCCACCAATAAACAACACAGCCAATAGAAACCCATGCCCAGCCTGCTTTTCTTTAGAGAGTTCATGTGTTACAGAGGTGGCATATTGTACTGGCTCCAAGAACTACTGCATCGATGCCCGGATACATGATGCCCTGATGCATGGTAATTCTGATTTCTGTGTGCCTTTGGATTTCCTCCCATCCACTTAATATTGTCTGGGTTTATTTTATCCCCAGTGATGATTGACATGCTGACAAAGAGCAAACTGGCTATGGGACCATGTAGTCTGTGATATCAAACCATGCCCCGGTAGATGTGGAGGACCATATCTCAATGGCCTGGGCTTGGCTCAGTTGCTCTGCTGTGGGATTGAGAGAACCTGGTAAAACAAGCTCTCCCTTCCCCCCTTCCTCCCCAAGGGAGCAGCCTCAACCAATGGAGAAAATAGAGGTTTTGCTCTGTAGCTCCTGTGTGATGGAGGAAGCCTGGCAAAGCAAGCTGTGATGCAGAAGGGAGCAAGAGAGAGGGAGAGGAAAGCAGATGACAGCCAGTTGCTCGGAGGCCTGATAACAGCCCTCCGGGGGCCTGATTCAGCCCCTGGGCCGCATGTTTGACATCCCTGATCTAACCATTATACTACACTGGCTGTCATACTATTTTTTATTCTTCAAAAATCAGGTTTAAGAAAATTAGTTCTTAATTTTTTATTTTATTTTTTAAAAAAACCATGATCACATTTTGAGTTGCTAGTAAAGGCAAAACTTGTCTCTTGCCCCTGGTTTTCCCATTCCCTCAGTCAGAAATCTTGGAGAGGTTTTTCTAGTATCCACCCTCCCACATGTACCCAAGTGTGCGCACAAGCACACATACCACGACAAGAATGTTGCTAGCAAGGGTCATTTTGTAGAAAAAGAGGTGCTGGAGCTCATTAGCACAACTCATTGGCATAACTCATTGGCATGTGCCACAGGACAGTGTACTAAATGACAGGGCTTTTTTTTTTTGTAGCAGGAACTCCTTTGCATATTGGGCCACACATTCCTGATGTAGCCAATCCTCCAAGAGTTTACAGGGCTCTTCTTACGGGGCTCTTCTGTAAGCTCCAAGAGGATTGGCTACATCAGGGGGGTTTGGCCTAATATGCAAAGGAGTTCCTGCTACAAAAAAAGGCCTTCAGTATCTACCTTAAAATGCTTCTTGAATTATAATTGTCATAATAAAACCTTACTCCCATCATTCTTTTTAAATGTGACCATAGCGGCATGATGAAGATTTCCATCTCTCTGCTATATATGTTTTGGTTCTTCTCCCATTTTTTTTTGTGGGGAAAATATTAGAAAGTTTGTCAAATCTTAGAGTTCAGCAAAATTCTCACAGGGAGTTTGAACAGTGGAGCCCAGAAGCAAGTATTTGGTGGGGGGGGCGGGGTGAGAAAGAAAGAGCATAATAAAATGTAGAGGTTCTGGAGCTCTGCTCCTGTGAGCTCGTGCCCAAAATGAGGCCTGGTTTCTAGTATAAGTACTTTATTTTGATTGTGTTATCCACCCTGTGCATGCAAATTTAAAAGCAGGGCATCTGTCAGATGAACAGATATAAGTTCTTTAGATGCTAATTACCAGAGCTGAGGGAACTTATGTGTGATTTTCATTTTCAGGTCTCTATATTAAGGATTACACCATGAAGGGCTGCGTTTCTGAGCGGGTCTGTTCTGAGTTACAATCTGGTATTAATAGTTTAGGGGAAAATGCAAAAGGTCGATGCCGAGCAGCTAACAAGGGGTCTCCAGCATCTGGATCCATTCTTCTGGTTCTCTCTGGGCTCCTGGCGATGAAGGTCTTCTTCTAACATCCATTGTGCATCAATACAGCATGGAAGGGAGCGGGGGTGGAATTCTAGCAGGAGCGCCTTTGCATATTAGGCCACACACCCCTGATGAAACCAATCCTCCAAGAGCTTACAAAAAAAGAGCCTTGCAAGCTCTTGGAGGATTGGCTACCTCAGGGGTGTGTGGCCTAATATGCAAAGGAGCTCTTGCTAGAATTCCACCCCTGGAAGGGAGTTTCCCCTCAGTTCTGTGCCATCTTCTCTACATTCTGCTCTTCGGATTTTGAAAAGGATTTGTCTTCTGCAGTTTATTGAAATGAACAAAATGCTCAATAAAAGCTTCGTTCCAGTCTGCACAGCAGAAAACTGTACAAAATTCAATTGCAATGCATACAAAGTAGCCAAATATATATAGTGTTAAAAAGCCATAAAGCTTACTATCGGTGCTATGTTATCAAAATAAAGATTGGCCAATTTACTGAGCCCTGTGTTTTCCTTCTTTTATATAGTCAACTTTATTTTGAATTGAAAATAGGGACTCTTTGGCTGATTCCAGACGGCTGGTTCGGGGCAGCTTGAAGTCGTCCCAAAGAGAGACAGCCAGAAATAGAGTGCCCTAGAGTTTCTGGACGGTGCTCAGAAAAGGCATGGGCCATGGGCCCCTGGGGAGTGTCTGGAATGCTCATGCGTCCCACCCACAGCTCCCCAGGTGCTCTTCGGGTTCTTTCTGGCTTTCCAGACAGTCGGGGAAGTGCCTTGTATGTGCCCCAGTGAAAAGGCACTGCTTTTTTTGGTCTGCCTGCCTCCCACCCCCTGGGCAGCTTTAAATGCCTGTCTGTTCTCAGCTTTTGGCTTGTACAGTCCCAATTTCACATCAGCTATTGCTGTGTGAGTTTACAGTCACACACTCCTTCACTTTCTGTGGTCTTCATTTTTTTTCCCCTCCAGTAGCCTGTCCCACATTGGCTTCTGAAACACAGGGGATACTTGGCAACAGACCACAATTATCTACTAAAGATTAAGACAGTTTAATATTTCAGTGGTTGGGCTGATTTGAGAACAGCTGCTGCTCAAACAAATCTCCTGTTCTGATAAGATGGTTATTGCTGCCAGAGTAATTCATGCAGCAGTGGTTAGATAAAGCTTTATCTAGAGTAGATAAAGGTTTATTGAGTTATTAACATACTTGATAGGAAAGAGGAAAGACAGAGGCTGGGTACAGGTGGGCAGCTCCCTGGGCATGGAAGGCATCTCATATCGCACCCTGCCACAAAACAGAGCGGACAAATCTCGTTCACACACTCCTGCCTGAGGTGCCCATATATCACACAGGGGCGTTTTGATGCATTCACATGATTGTTGCACGCCATCCCCTTAGTGTAGTTTGGGTTTCTTTTTCCCCCTTACCTTTTTAGTGGCCATGAGTTCATGAACTTACGTGCTCATGCGCTCCGTTGCAGTGATTTTTTTTTAAAAGAATACTGGTAAGCAAGGCTTTATTTTGCAGCAGGAACTCCTTTGCATGTTAGGCCACACCCTCCTGATGTAGCCAGTCCTCCTGAAGCTTACAGGAGGCTCTATACTAAGAGCCTTTGTAAGCTCCTGGAGGATTAGATACATCATGGAGGTGTGGCCTAACATGCAAAGGAGTTCCTACTACAAAAAAAGGCTTGCTGGCAAGCGCCTAGAGTGGATTGGTGGATTCATACCGCCAATCCTCCTTGCAGTCAGACACCAGGAAATGCGGGAGGGGTTTGACAGAAGATGTTGCTACCACTTCACTACTGGTAGCTATTTGATCAGTCTCAGAGATGCTGGAGGATGGGGTGAGTGTGAGAAAGCAATGGGTGGCAGCTGTGCCTGTCTGATCTGATCTTGACTTTTTAATCTGGCTGGGGGAAGTGTCGATGTCAGCTCAAACTGGCCATCTGAATCCAGCCAGAGATAGGTTCTTAACTACCTCTCTAGCTTTAAAAGAGGGTAAAACCGAAGTATGGAACTTTTGAGAAGAAAGAGGAAATTTCCCTAAGAGCAGAGTGTTTTTTGTTTTTGTTTTTTTGCAGGAATGCATGGGAAAGCAGTTCTGGTTGGCTTGGTGTCAGGGTGTGTGGCCGAATATGCAAATGTGTTCCTGCTGGGCTTTTTCGACAAAGAAGCCCTGTGCGAAACAATGGTGATGTTGGGGTGTGTGGCCTAATCTGCAAATGAGTTCCTGCTGGGATTTGTCTACAAAAAAAGCCCTGCCTAAGAGTAGCAATCTGGAGACAGACAAGGACTGACACTCAACAGGAGAGAGAAGATGCTGTCTTCACTGTCCTGTCTAAGTAAGAACATAAGAGAAGCCATGTTGGATCAGGCCAATGGCCCATCCAGTCCAGCACTCTGTGTCACACAATGCCCCCCCAAAATTATACATATATATATATATATATATATATATACACACACACACACACACACACACACACACACATACCTCTGCTCCATATTTTTATCTAACTCCCTCTTGAAGCTGTCTATACTTGTAGCTGCCACCATCTCCTGTGGCAGTGAATTCCACGTGTTAATCACCCTTTGGGTGAAGGAGGACCTCCTTTTATCCGTTCTAACCCGACTGCTCAGCAATTTCATCGAATGCCCACGAGTTCTTGTATTATGAGAAAGGGAGAAAAGTTCTTCTTTCTCTACATTCTCCATCCCATGCA